>NW_008359442.1:13371034-13397793 GCF_000622305.1 Nannospalax galili
CTTTGTGCAACTTAGGAAAGGGGAAAAAAACCACAGAAAGCCATGGAGAAAATTTTTTCCAGAAAACTTAATACATTAGTAACTGGGAGTTCAGAAAATGAAATAGCTTCTAAATTTGTAATATTGAACAAATGACTTTTCCTACATCCTGAACAAAAAAGCCAAAGGGCATAAAGGCCAACAAAGCCTGTCAACTAGAACAGCCTGGGGAAGGTTTGCAAATGTGGCTGCTTTCCTGACCTTCCTCCTGGGACCGGTACATTTGTTGGCTTTCTTGAGCAATTACTGTTTATTTCTGCATTCTGTTCTGAAAGGCAAATGCAGAACTTAAAACTATTGACACACTAATTTTCAGATGGCATTATATCTTTGTTTCTACTATACTTACAATATTTTTAAATTGTCTTATCACTGACATGAACTATACCATGACCAGGATAATTGCCTAGGACAAAAAGCTCTCCTTGGTATGGTGGGCTTCCTTCACACCACCTGGTCTTGCCTTGACTGCACAGGATAAGTAGAAGCCATTGATAATAGTCTAATTTTAGGGGCTTTCTGAAGCTTTTGACTTTGCAGCCAACATAGAATTCAACAAACTCTGAGCTGGTTGTTGGCCAGTGAGAGGCTGTGGTTTCATGTAAATGGCTAGCGAGCCATGGGTAGCTAGTAGACAGAAGTGTCTGAGAACTTGCAGGTTTGGGAACAGGAAAGTGAGGACTGTGATTAGAGAACTGAGTTTGGGTGTTTGTGTAAACATTTGTAAGACATTATGTGTTTTTTTTTTTTTTTTTTCAGTTGTACAGAGGTACACAGTTGACAAGGTACATAGTTGGAATTCTATGAGCTTATTCTCAATTGCCTTTTCACATTCCTGAAAGGCCTCTTCTTGTTCATTCCCATACATCTAAATAACAGGCTTACGCTGTCATTTACAGATTTTCCAATTTTAGACACTGGCTAGTAACGTCCTATTAAAAAAGATGGGGATTTCACTTCTGAAACATTTTAAGTCTATACTTTGTGAGGCATCTATTACCAACTGAATTTTGCCAGTGACACTGAGATTCATAAAAGTCAAGCAATTTGTCCAAGGTCAAATAGCCGATGACTGAGCTAGAGTTTGGACCCGAACTATTTGATTCTAAGTGTGGGCCTTAGTTTCCATCTTTCTAAGAACTTGTGCAGGTCTTGTAGAGATGGAGGGAGAGAACTATGGCGGGATTTAGGAGAGTCTTGCCTATAATTAGTCTTAACATGAGTACCAAGCAAGGAAGATAACTGGCTGGTAATTTTCTGTCCTAAGGGAGTACCTCGTGATTTGTGATTAGCTCTTTGCTACAAGGACAGAGATGGAAGCTAAACAAGCAGAAATGTTCTGGGGTGAGGGAGAGTCATATGTATTTCTGAAGAGGGCTTTGGTCCTAGATGACTTTTTCTTGTCTGGAGTAATTTGAGGAGGCTTAAGTTTCTGTATCTCTGCCCATCCTAGATCTCTACCATAAACAGTGAGGCACATTGATTATCCCCACAGGAAACAGAGTTTTAAAACAAGAGTGGTACTGTATAGCTTCAAATCAAACATCTCATCTCATCCTGTCATTTTCTCATGTATTCATTCACTTGGGAGAACACTTTGAGTTCTCATTAAGCACTCAGCTCCGTTGTAAGGTTTGGAACTCATAAAGGAAAAGAAACTACTTACTCTACCTCAAAAAGCTTACTGTCCTAAGGCAAAGACTAGAAAGACTTAAGTCAATTATGGACCCATCTAATGCAGATGATCAAGAGCTTTACAGAATAATATGGGCTATATGAATACTACTTTGTGTTTATTTTTAAAAATGGATGGAATGGCTAAAGTTACATCGTGTGTGTGTGTGTGTGTGTGTGTGTGTGTGTGTGTATGTGTGTACACTCACCTGCACATGTACATGTGGAGGTCAGAGGCTGACTTTTCATATCTTCCTCTATTGCTCCCACCCCTTTTTTTTTGAGACAGTGTCTGTCACTGAACCTGGAACTCTCCATTTTGGCTAGACTGGTTGACCAATAAGTTTCTGGGATCTGCCTGTCTCTGCCCCCCAGAGCTGGGGCTACAGATTCATGCCCCCATTCCCAGATTTTTACTTGAGCTGAGCATCCAAACTCAGGTCCTCATACTTATACACCAAGTACTTTGCTCACTGAAACATCTTCCCAGCCCCCTAAAACTAAAAAATGCATGATATATATTTTAACACACACACACACACATACAGAGAGAGAGAGAGAGAGAGACAGACAGACAGAGAGAGAGAGAGAGAGAGAGAGAGAGAGAGAGTTGATGGAAATGTAAGTCTTTCATAGGAACCAAGACAAATTTTTGTTTTGTTTGAAATAGCGTCATACTATATAACATTAGGCTGGCCAGGAACTCACTATATGGATCAGGCTGGCTTCAAACTCAGAGACTCACCTGCCTCTGTCTCCTGAATGCTGGGATTAAAGGTGTGTACCACCATGCCAGATCCCAAGACAAATTTTTAGTAGCAATCACCTGAGTCATTGGTCATCCTAAAACCACTGTGGATGATAGGCAGTTGTCATTTGGAATCTCATTCCACATATCTAGCTTATTAAAATGCATGTAAATATATTACATGCTAAATTTAGCAGGTGTGATTTACACATAAACATTTTTCACCCTAAAAAATTTTTGCTCTTAAAATGATTTGCCCAAGAGTAATTCATTTACGTCATGCTTGATCATCATTATGGGCAGTGGTACCCCCAAATTTGGTAAGGAGGTAAAATCTAATTCAAAAACAACTTCCAAATATGATATTTTTATGAATAATAAATTTAACAACGACAAATGGCAAAAATATGACTTACGGATGTTTAGCAAATATTAGCTTTGATTTGTGATTTTCTTATAAGGTCAAGAGCAAATAAATGTCTTGCATTTATTTCTTGAAAAGAAAACATGTAGGCCCTTAAGACTATATCCAGGTGCCTATAGATAAAAAGGATCTAAATTTGATATAAAGAACAAAAATAAGAGGAGTGTTCCAATATATATGTGTGTGTATATGCATACATACACATATATGTGTGCGGTAGTGGTTTCTGTTAAATGAATTTTCTGCTTTCATTTGAGAATCATACCAAAGGTAAGCACAAAAAGTGTGACAAGTTCTGGTTTCCACCAGAACTGCTACTCTATGTTATTAGAATTTTTACATTGGTGATGATCAGAGGTAGAGGAATGAATTTGGTGCTTGCTGGGGAGTCCTGTCAAGATCAGATAGTACCCATCAAAGTGATGATTCCAGAACCAATCATTGCTTGGTCATTACCAATGAGTTTCCAACAAAGTTATCGGGCACCTTTCTCTCTACACATGTCCAATTTTCTATCAGTTTGATTTCTACTGTCTTTTAGACATAAGCCTTATATGTATTTGGTAACCCCTGCTAGCTGTAATATTTTATATTTAGGATATCTTACCTCAGTCCAAAATGAATACCTGGTACTCATCTCTGTACATGGAGAAAACAGGGTTACTCCTTTCCATGGCTACGTGGTGGATGGTCTCAAAATCCTTTCCGTTTATTGGCAGCAGAAACAAAGATGGAGAGAAAAGCTATGTCCCAAGGCTACCTCATGGGCCAGCGTGAACTGGGTTTGTGGATCAGAAAGTAGAAGAGAAAGAGAGCACACTTTCTCCCTCAGAGAGACAGCATTTCTGTTCGGAAGGCATATGACATGATGGGACAGGACCACAAAGGATAAGGAAACTTAGAGCAATTTGGAGAGGAAAGTTCAGAGTCTCCGCGGGAATGACGGCAGCCGCAGCAGGCGGAGTTTCCATCCTCTGGCACACTTGAGGCTGTTCTCCCAGCTTCGAGAATCACTCGGCTTCTTCAAGCCTCCATCTTGCATAGGCTCTTTCCTGTCCTCCCCCCTCCCAGGCATATTGGCAAGCTTCTTCAGTCATTTGTGTTTCTTTACATTATCAAGGCCAGAGGTATATCTTCTCTGATAGATAATGGCCCTCAGTTAAGACTAGCAAAAGCTATTTTGCTTGATGTATTAGCGCCCTATTTTAGAATAATCCTATTCCCTTGATTCTTTAGTATTTACAATTTTTCTAAGTACCGATTATATTTTCTAAGTCAAAGTGGGGTAAAATTAGAGCATTGTATCCTGTTGTTACCGCTTTCTGGAGTAGTCAGTCTTACATATTTGAACAATACCACCCCGGTGTAATTTTAAAAGGTAAGAGCTCAATTCTTTAAAAAACACTTAGATGGGCAGTGTGAGCTCTCTCTGAGGATTCTCACATTAGCAGCGCTTTACATATATCACACAAAAGGAAAATGCATTCTGCAGGGATCGGGCTCATCCGAGTTGAGAGCCAGACCTGATGAATTGTGGTGAGTGGGCTGGTGTCCGCCAGCTGCACGCTGTCGGCCAGGTGACGCTTAAGGCTTTCTTCTAAATGGCTTTGTGTTCTGGGGAGCAATAGAGAGGCTCTGGGCATCCTTATTGATGGCAGACTCTAAAAAGTGAGACACCAATCAGAAATAGGAATGTTTCCTAGATTCCTAGCTAAACTGAACTATGTGTTTGGGATGCAGATCCTGCTGACCTGTTCTCATGGGCTTTGGGTCTCATTGCTTTGAACTGTCTAAAACTCATGGGGACTGGGAGTGCAACTCAGTGGTAGAGCATTTGCCTAGCATGCATAAGGCTATGAGTTCCATCCCCAGCACTGGAAAAAAACATGGGATAAAAAATTAGTCATTCACTATTAGTGTATAACTAAGTGGTGGCTCGGTAAAGGAAGAGAGAAGGCTGTGAACTAGAACAGTCAGGGAAGGCTTCCAGGAGGAATAGGACTTCAGCAAGGCCTGAAAGGGTGACTAGGACTTAGATGGGCTGAGAAGAGGAGAGAGACAGTACTTGACAATGAGCTGGATGTTCTCCCATCCCAAGCACAGTCTTCACATGGACCTGGAAGACCATTGCTTTGGGAATCTCTTAGCTGCCAGCTCTTACTAGTGCCAGACTTATCAGTTGACCGGCTTTTCACCCACAGGTGATAGATTCTGCTGCACCCTATCTGTAGCATTTTAAAAGATGCATTAAAACACAGCAAATATAGCAAACGTCTATACCTATGCCATCCCGAAAGGAAAAGATTTTATCACATTTATTTAGATGCTTATAGAAGAATTTGGCAGACAATAGATTTCCCCAATGTCCATCTCCAGTCCAATCTTCCTCATAGGCTTTCCATTTAAGATTCTCTCTCTCTCTCTCTCTCTCTCTCTCTCTCTCTCTCTCTCTTCTCCTGCTGGTTCTTTCTCCCTTCCTTTGTGTCTTCCCTCCCTCCTCTTTCTTTCCTTCTTTCCTTCTTTTCCTCTCTCCCTCCCTTCTATCTTCCTTCCCTCCTTCCCTCCCTTTTTTCCTTCCCTCCTTCCTTTCTTTCTTTTCTTTCTTTCTTCAGGATCTCAAGTGTCCCAGGCTGGCCTTGAACTCCCTATGTTGCTGAAGATGAACTTGAACTTATGATCCTCCAGCTTCTACCTCTACCTGCTAATGATGGTGCATGCTGTAGACGTGGCTCCAACAATTCCTGCATGTGTATGCATGTACCTTTTTTCCCCTTTGCTGAATGAGAGTTTTTAGTTTATTGTGTGTAGGTGTTTTGGAGATGGATGATACATTTTAGCTCCCTGTCACAGGACAAGAAGCCATTTCCATATTCCCAAATACCTGGGCAGTAGACACAGTCCAGCTGTTACCACCTTTGCAAATATTCCCTGACCCCTTACACACGCACAATGGACTCTGGACCACGGCATCTCTACAACTGTTTTTGTCAGGAGAAAAGAGCTGCAGCCAGCTTGGAAGATTGAGTCTCTGCATACTAACTGCATATAATAGGTAGAACTCAATTTTCATCCACAACCATCTACGAAAGAGGTTGGGAACTTTTATTTTAACTTTCTAGCTTTGTGAGACAGGAAGCTACCTAGAAGAAGCTGTACATCAGCTGACTAGTCCCTTTAGCTCAAGAGATAATGTTTACCATGGCCATATCTTACTTGCTCAAACAGAAAGAGACAACCTAGAATTTCATTCAGTCAGAGCTCCCAGATCAAGATCCAGGGACTGTGGATGATGCAAATTCTTGGTTATCAAGTCCTGGTACAGTAGGCCCGGCTGCTCCCGGGGAAGGAAGATTGAAAGACATTACAGTGACTGGGGAAATGGTTCAGTGGAAAATGCTTGTGGTACAAGTGTGAGGACATGAGTTCAAATCGCCAGAACCCATGTAAAAGCCAGACAGGGTAGTTCATGCCTGTAATTACAATATTTCTTCAACAATATGGGAGGCAGAGATGGGAAAGCCCCTAGAAGCTCACAGGCCAGCTAGCCTGATGCACACAGTGTTGAACAGCAAAGAGACCCTGTCTCAGACAAGACAGAAGGCAAGAACTGACACCCAGGATTGATCATTGGCCTCCACACACATACTCCATGGCATTCACTGCATGTACTAATGCATGAATATGCACATACACACATACATATGTACGTACACACATCCACATCATATAAACACACATGCATAGATTTTTTTTTAAAAAGACATTTGCAAAAATGGCAGTGTCTTAGAAGTTATCTTTAGAGGTTCAGCCCATGACCTGCCTGTTCCACCAACCCTCCAAAGCTTTCAAAGGCATCTGCTTCTCTGTGTTAAGTATCTAGAGTGCAGTTTGTTTCCTAATCCCTGGCTAGTATAAATGTCTGTACCTCAGACTTTCCCCCTTCATCTATGCAGAGTCCTAATTTTGTTTTGTTACTCACCTTTCCCTGACTGCTATTTGTTTTTTTGATTTTTTTATTTAATAACCATATAATTAGAAGAAGCATTTCATTACAACAGCATTGACATATTCAATAACAATTTTCAGAGCTAAGATGCATCTCTTTCAAAACTGGCTGTAAATTTTTAGGTTTACAGTTGAATTAATACAGGTATATAATATTGTACTCTGTATAAACCCTATAAGACATAAAATTAAATGAGATTTTAAACTTTAAAAAATCTCCATTTCATTATTAAAATATACAGTTTCGTTCATAAAAATTCATTTTTAATACAATTGACACTAAGATGCACATGCATTTCTAATCTCTATATATCTGATTATTACTAGTCACAGTCGGTTACTTTCTGAGCTCCTTGGCATCTGAGCATGGATATAAAGTCATCAGGTAGATTTCATTGGTAATGTTTTTCACATCTACTAATTATTAAGGAGCAAATTTTTATGCTTTGAAGAATTATTTTTTTCTTTTTTCTTTATTTATACACCCACTTCCCAGGTAGCACCCTCCCATAGCCTCCCTCCCCCCACTAGAGCCCTTATACTTTGACATCCCTGCTACTGTCTGTTGTGTTGTCGGCACCCCCAGCCATTTCCCAACACTTGTCCATTCAGTGAATCTAGTCAGCCTATCTAGAGGTCTTTGTTTTAGGAAGGTCAGCTGTTCCTCATCTAGCAGTAATCAGTTGTCAATATTTCTTTAGATAAGATTGGGGTCTGCTGTTCATTTTTCTAGTTCTATGCTGGGTTACTATCTGGGAGTCCCTTTGGCCACCCTGGCCATCAACTCAAAAGAAGGTATTGCTTCTCTGGCATTGTTGCTTTTTATGTAGCCTTTAGCTATACATATGGACACTTATGAAATTATGTTGGCCCATTTAATCTTTGATTATACTTTCCTTTTGGGTGTTTAAGGTCCAGATAAAACTGATTTATTTTTACTTTTAAGGTCGTTTGAGGATCTGTTCCTCAGGGGTCACATGGGCTTGGGAGGAACCCCTGGCTCCTTTCTTTTACCAGTTCTGCCTATATAAAGATAAGTCAAAGGTCCTGCTCGACCACAGCTGGCTTTGTTTGGAAGCATAGGGGAAATGTTTCTTCTGTGTTGACCCTCCTCTTTGTAGACTGGACACGGGTTCAAGGCCATCTTTGGGGTCTTATCGGCCACCTTGATCAAGAGAGGTGACCCACCACAATTACAGGACATTTTGAGAGATGCTCATAGTAACCTGGAACTGGTCGACCTAGGAGGTCAAGGAACAAAAACTGTCCTTTATGTCCCTCTGAACAAATTAATATAGGTCTCAAAGTATGTCTGTTAAACATCCAAGAAGGTTAGTTCTACCAGACTGGTACTTTTAATTACTGTGTGCCATGTAGATAAATCTTGGGCAAAGACGAATTGTTCTCAGATAAACCTTGCCTAGACATATATTTCTTGATCTGTAATGTATAATTTGTCAGTAAGTTGTTGGACTAATATGGTTCCCTCTGGTTTTTAAAACTAGCTAGGCATAGCTGGGCGTGGTGGCACATGACTTTAATCCCAGCATTTGAGAGGCAGGGCCAGGCTGATCTCTGTGAGTTCAAGGCCAGCCTGGTCCACATAGTGAGTTCCAGGGCAGCTGGGGCTACAGGGACATCCTGCTTCTTCCTGATCCTTTGCATCCAGGGCAACATGTTCCTTCTCAGGTCCCCAGGAGCACTGCTTCTGGGCCTGGCCCTGCCCTCACCTCCTTCTGCTTCCCTGGGCCTGCAGGACATCTTAAATAGGCTCATAACACAAAAAGAAATTGAAACAGTAATACAAAACCTCCCACTGAAAAAAGCCCAGGACCAGATGGATTTACAGCAGAATTCTATCAGGCATTTAAAGAAGATCTACATTCAATACTACTTAATTTATTCAAAAAGATAGAAATGGAGGCAGAACTTCTAAACTCTTTCTATGAAGCCAGCATCACTCTAATACCAAAGCCAGGTAAAGATACAACCAAAAAAGAAAACTATAGACCCATATCCTTAGTGAACAGAGATACAAAACTTCTCAACAAGATACTTGCAAACCGCATACAGACACAAGTCAAAAAGATCATCCACCATGATCAATTTGGCTTTATCCCAGAGATTCAGGGATGGTTCAATATACATAAGTCAATAAACGTCATAAATCATATAAATGGACTCAAAGACAAGAACCACATGGTCATCTCAATAGATGCAGAGAAGGCCTTTGACAAAATTCAACATGCATTTATGTTCAAAGTCCTATAGGGAACTGGACTGGAGGGAACATACCCCAACATAATTAAAGCCATATATAACAAACCCACAGCCAACATCATTCTAAATGGAGAAAAACTGGAAGCATTCCCATTGAAATCAGGAACCAGACAAGGCTGTCCACTATCCCCACTTCTCTTTAACATAGTACTTGAAACTCTTGCAAGAGCAATAAGAGAAGGAAATTAAAGGAGCAATAATTGGAAAAGAAGAGATCAAATTATCCCTGACTGCTATTTGTAACTTCGGAAAAAACACTCTTCTAGTTGCCTTCAATTGCTGTGACAATACACTCTGACCAATACCAACTTGGGGAGGAAAGGGTTTTTTCAGCTTACATCTCCCAGGTCACAGTTCATCAGGGAGCCCAAGGTAGGAACTCAGGGCAGGAACCTGGAGGCAGGAGCTGGAACACAGCTCATGGAGGAATGCTACTTACTGACTTGCTCCCCTAGCTCATCCTCAACCTGCTTTATTTTTTAAACATTTTATTTATTATTTTTATTTTATGTATAAGGGTGTATTGTCTACATGTATGTGAGTGTACCTGTGTTGTACAATGCCATGGAGGTCAGAAAAGGGCATCAGATTCCCCTAGAACTGAAGTTAAGGATGGTTCTTAGCCTCCGTGTGGGTACTGGGAATTGAACCTTGGTCCTTTGCAAGAGCAGTCAGTGCTGTTAACTGCTGAGCCATCTCTCCAGACCCTCAACCTGCTTACTTATACAATATGGACCATGTGCCCAGGAGTGGCACCACCCTCAGTGGGCTGGGCCCTCCCATATCACTCAACAATCAAAAAAATACCCCACAGACATGATCACAGGTCAGTCCAATGGAAGCAATTCCCCAATTGAGGCTCCCTCAAACCAGGTCTGTCAAGTTGATAACTAAAGCTATCCAGCACAAACACCAACAGAGTTCTGGACTTAGAGATGTCTGAGGGGAAGCCTGGCTAGGCTAAGGGATCTCTGCTTATGATAGAGGTGGCCAAGGAAGAAGTCATCCCATCTCTGCCATTACATGCTGTTGTGTCTGCACGTGAAACCTGGAATTGTGGTAGCCACATAATGGCCAAGACAGGAGTTCGGCTGAGGAGAACACATTTAAAATTCATGAGTGAAAATATAGAGAAATCTAAGTCCTGGATGATAGATTTAAACTGCTGAATTAAATACCTTGAAATTGCCCTGCTCTTGAATTTCAGATTGAGACAATAATTCTCCCATTGATGAAACCATTTTGAGCTTAGATTTCTTTTATTTACATTTTAAAGATCCTTACTGGTAGGGTACCCACAAATAGCTGTATCCTCATTCCATATATGTACACATAAACATCACCATATTTTTGTGAGGAATTTTTGTTTTCTCTGTTTTGTTTTAAATATTTTATTTATTATTTTTATTTTATGAGTATGAGTGTATTGACTGCATGCAGGTACACCCATGTCGTGCAATGCCCACAGAGGTCAGAAGAGGGTGTCATATCTCCCTGAGATCATGACTGAGGTCATGAATGCTCTTAGCCACCATGTGGGTGCTGGGAATGGAACCCGGGTCCTCTGCAAGAGCAGCCAGTCCTCTTAACCACTGAGCCATTTCTCCAGCCCCCACTGGCTTTGAACTCACTATGTAGAGCAGGCTGGCCATGATTTCACAGAACTCAGCCTTCCTCTGCCTCCTGAGTGCTGGGATTAAAGGCATGAGCCACCACACCTGGATGTTTTATGGTTTTTAACTACTGAAACAAAGGTGTGTGACTTGTCATGTTCCATTATTCCTCTTTCTCTCTCCTTTTTGCTGCCATATTAATAGCTTTAAATACAAATCCATTCATTTTAATCTATCCAGTGGCTGGATGAATAAACAGCACGAAGTGGTCTTCCTCCTAATATTGGATGTTTCCATGCTTTGAAATTATAATAGCTCTTCCTCCAGCATCTCCTTCAAGACATGGTGAGTGATTTCTTGAGTGTTAAGTAGAAATTGATCTGCTCGGGCACAAGACACACACACTTCATATTTTGCTGGATTTTTCCATGTCCATCTCCCAAGTGGCTGTGCCAATTTGTATTTCCCCAGTGTTGTGTCAGAGCGCTCCATATCCTTTCCAGCAGTCAGAATTTGTTTTCTGCTAATCTTATGTGAGTGAAGTGATCTCTCATTGTGATTTTTTTATTATTGTGATTTTAATTAGTATTGCCTTGATTATAGTGTGAATGAGACTCTTGGAATGTGTTTTTAGGTTCCACAGGTTTCTCCTTACATGAATTATGCATTTTCTATATGTCATTTGGAACTCTTCATTCTGAATGATAATCTATTGATTGTTATTTATGATATAAATATCTTCTTCAATGTACTGTATAACTCTAATTTTGTTTGTGGTTTCTTTATATGACAAAATTTTTCACTTTAATGTATTTTGGCAGTCTTTTCCTTTAAGGCTCTGTGTGTGTGTGTGTGTGTGTGTGTGTGTGTGTGTGTGTATCCTTTTAAAAAACCTACAAACGTGGGTATGGTGCATATCTGTAATCCTAATTGAGGAGGTTCAGGCAGAAGGATTGAGTCCAAGGCAAACTTGGACTGTACAGTGAGTTCAAGATCAACTTGGGCAATATAGTGAGACCCTATCTCAATAAAACAGAAGGAAATGAAATGAAATAAAATAAGAAATTTAAATCGCAATAAAATAAAAAACAAATTTAAAAATTAAAAAGATCATTCCTTAGTGTGGAGAAATAAATGTGTTCCCTATTTTTTGTCAAAGAGTTTTGAACTTGCTCTTTAAATGAATAAACCTTATGTTTTAGAGCAGCTTATGTTTGTTAGAAAAGGCAGAGGCTATGCTCTGTTACAGCTCAAAAGCCATAGTTCCACCCAATGTCTGTGCTTGCTCTTGTGTTATTTAGAAAGTTTTTAATTTGGAGTTTTAATTTAGGTCTATAATTAATTTTGAATTAATTTTTGTTTTTTATATTATTATTATTGTTATTATTATTATTCCTCTCTGAGGATCAAAGTCAGAGCATTGTACATGGTAGGTAAATGCTCTACACTGTGTTACACCCTAACTCCTTGAGTTAGTTTTTCATGGTGAGCATAAGTCTCTAGATGCTTTTTTGCATGTGGATGTCTGCTTATTCCAGATTTATTGAAAAGATAAATCTTTTCCTTATTGTACTACCTTTGTTTGTCAAAGATGAGGATGATTCATTTTCCCTTATCTTTTTTCTTTCTCTTTGGTCGTATTGAGAGAGGGTCTTACTATGTGAGTTGGCTTGGAACTTACTGTACACTCCAGGCTCGTCTCAAGCTTATCCTGACTCAGCGTCCCCAGGGCTGGGATTGCGGGCATGTGACACTTCCCTAGTTCTGTGTGTCTACTTCTGGGCTCTGTATTATGTTTTACCTCTTGTTTTCCCACCACTTCTACACTGTCTTCTTATAATTAGTCCTGTTCATTTTAGTAACTGGTAACATGTAGATCTACTCACGAATATAACTGATAATAAATTTCCTAGGCAGAATACAAAGTTCTAGGTTAGTGGTAGCTCCTCTCCGTCCTCCTCCCTTTCCCCCTCTTCCTCCTCCTCCTCCTCCTCCTCCTCCTCCTCTTCTTTTCACTCTATTCTCTTCTTGTGTGGTTTCTGAGGAAAAGTTGATTTTACCTTTATCTTTTCTATTTGTAAAGGTTTTTTCTTCTCCCTGTGTCTTCTTTCATTTTTTGGTATGCTTTTCACAATTATTATTTTTGGGGGAGGGCACACATGTCATGGTGCATGCATGAAGGTTAGAGGACAACTTTTGGGGGTCCGTTCTCTCTTTCTATTATGTGGGACCTAGGAATTGAACTCAGATTGTCAGGTTTGGTAACAAGCACCTTTAACTGATGAACCATCTTGTAAGCCCTGATTTTCTAAAGGTAGAATGTAGCTCGGTGTGGTGGTGCTTGCCTGTAATTGCAGTATTCTGGAGGCTAAGGCAGCAGATTGCCATGAGTAATAGGTCAGTTTGGGCTATCGAATGAGACCTATCTTAAAACAAACGAACAAACAAACAAACAAACAAAACCTCAAAGAAAGAAAGAAAAGGAAAAAAGGAAGGAAGGAAGGAAGGAAGGAAGGAAGGAAGGAAGGAAGGAAAAGAAAGTGATATGCCTAGGTCTAGAACTTTTTTGTTTGGCTTTAGAGAACTTTAATCCTGCTTTGGGTTATCTGAGCTTCTTGGATCTGTAGCTTGGTGTCTGACATTCATTTGGGGGAAATTCTCAAGTCATTATGGCTTCAACTGCTGTTTCTTTTTTTTTTCTCTCTCTCTCTCTCTTTCCTATATTTTTGTCATTTCTCCACAGTTCTTGGGTCTTCTGTAGTATTTCTGTTTGTTTGTTTTTCATTGTTTCTGAATGTTCTCCTTGCCTTTTATTTTTGGAAGTTTGTACTGTCTCAGCCCCAAGCTGAGAGATTCCTTCCTGCACTGTATGTAGTCTACTAACAACAAGCTCATCAAAGGCATTCTTCACATTTATTTTAGTGTCTTTGCTCATTAACTTTTTTTTTGGTCTTTTTGAGACAGGGTCTCCCTGTAGCCCCAGCTGGCCTGGAACTTGCTATGTAGGCCAGGCTGGCCTTGAACTCAAAGATCTGCCTGCCTCTGCCTGCCTCTGCCTCCCAAGTGCTGGCACTAAAGGCATGCACCATGCCTGGATCACATTTTTTTTTTTTTTTTTTTTTTTTTTTTTTTTTTTGGTTTTTATTTTGTTACCATTATTCATGTGTATCTGTATATTGTCTACCTTTTTGTTAAGAGTAATGATTGTACATTTTTAAAGCTCCTGCAATTTCTGGATATATGCTAGGTAAAAAGTAGCATGGGAGTTGGGGAGATGGCTCAGTGGCTAAAGCACTCAAATGTGAGGACCAGAGCTCAGATCCCCAGAAAACATAAATGCTGAATGGGCATGGCACTCCACTTGTAATCCTGTCTTGGTTGGCATAAGTAGGGGATCCAAGAGCATAGCAGAGAGCTCTGGGTTTGACTGAGAGACCCTGCCTCAGTGAATAAGGTGGAAGAGGGATGGAGGATAATTTCTGGTATCAATTTCAGGTTTCTATCTCATGTGCACTTGTACCCATACACTTGCAAACACACACACACACACACACACACACACACACACACACACGGTGTGGGGGGGGGAGCAGGAGCCATGGTCTTTAGCAATGAAGTGGGAGAAGGCAGGCATCTTGTAGAAACCTTTCCCAAGCCAGTGTCCCTGGGAACTTTGCCACTGCCTCTCAGGTGAGACAGATGGTGATGTGGGATGGAACTGCGTCTTCCCCAATTCTGACTGGAATTCTAGACTGGGCTGGAGTTGGATATTTGCATTCCCCCAAGTAGGTCAGGCTCTGACAAAATAATTTCTTGAGAACAGACCTTTTGGGAAAAAACAGAGAGCTCTGGCACTTTCCAGGGTGGCTCTTTTCCTGCCAGATTCTGGTATCCACTGGGAAGAGCTGATCCACCTATAACTATGTCCTTAGAGCTTTTAATCACTCAAAGTTTCCACACTGAGTCTTCAGCATCTCCTCATAGTCCAGGCATCCTATCCTGGTACCAGTTCCCATGGAGCCAGTTTCTGCTTGGGTAAGTGGTGAATCTCTGTATTCACCTGACTAACTCTTCAATTCATCTGACAAAATTAAGAAGAGTTGCTGACTTTTGCATTTTGTTCAGTTTTTTACTTGTTAAAACCAAGTGAAAACTTATCTTCTTTCAAGGCTGGACTGGAAACCAGAAGTCTAAAGTTTGATTTTTCACAGTTATTCTTTTTTAATAAAACTGGAGCTTAACTTTGTGCAATACAGTTTCAATCTCCTCTCTCTGTGAGAAAGAGAGAGAGAGAGATTAATGAAGGGGCTCTGCAGTGCCACTTCTGTGATACACCAAGATCCTCACAGGTCGGAGCCTGAACACCCTCCTCCCTCCCTTCCCACCTCTCATCACACTGTCTTCATTACTGTGATTTTACAGTAATAGTTCTGGGTTAGTTAATATGTTGACAATGTACAGAAAGCATTTTTCCCATTTTAACAGCTTTATTGAGCTATTTTTTATATTACCTAGTATAAGTGTATAATTCAATGGTCCTAGTGAATTTATAGAATTTTATAATCACCGTCTCTTAGCTTTAGGAGGTTTCCAATGCCCCATGAAGTTCCTTCACACTCTAGTTAACCTGTAACCACTCCTGTACCAGGTCCCCAGCCTAGGCAACAAATGATGTATTTGTCTCTATTAATTGGCATTTTCTATATAAATCAGATAAGTGGAATCACATAATATGTAGTCTTTTGCATCTGTAAAAACAAATTTGTAAGCCAATCTGCCCAATATCCAATTTGCTAAATATATTTACTAACTTATTAAAAATTTAAAGAAATAATCTTTAAAATATATTAAAACATAAAAGATTCCTGGGGACTGCAGAGATGGCTCAGCAGTTAAGAGCACTGACTCCTTGTGTAGAGGACTTGGGTTTGATTCCCAGCACCCACATGATGACTAACAACCATCCATACTTCCAGTTCTCAGGGATCTGATGCCTTCTTCTGACCTCCACAGACACTATACAACACAGGTGCACTTACACACAAGCAGGCAATACACTCATACACATACATAAAATAAAAATAATAAATAAAATATTAACTAAAACATAAAAGATTCTTGGGACTATTTTCACAAATAAACATAAAGCTTAAATTACATTTTCATGGCAACAGTTGAAGAAGTACTTAATTTGCCATGTATATATATTTGATCTTGTGCATATTGCTTGTAAGAATATCTTAGTGGGGCTGGAGAGATGGCTCAGCAGTGAAGATCATTTTCTGCTCAATCATGAGGTCTGGAGTTTAGATTGCAGAACACACATAACCAGCTGGGCATCCTGCACATATCTGTAACACAGCTCTGAGGTGGGCAGAGACAGGGGAGATTGCTAGGATTTGCTTATTTCTGCCTAACAGATAAAAATCAAGCCCCAGATTCAGGGAGAGAATGTGCCTCAAACAAATAGGTGGAGAGTAATGGAGGAGGACACCTGATGCCTTCTGGCCTCTGCTCCTCCGCCCATGCACCCATAAGAGGACACACACACACACACACACACACACACACACACACCACACAAAAAGAAAGAATAAATTAATGAAAATTCTGAAGTAATTAGTTATATTAATAAAGAATAAATATTTGAGACACATCTTATTTATTATGTTGAATATATTATTCCTTATGTTAGATATATTCTTTCTTAGAATTTGACTAAAGATTAAAGGTGAAGAACACTTCTTAAAACATTTTTTGTGAGTCAGTCATTTGTGGAACTAATCCTTCAGCAAACTGACTTTGGGGAAATTGGCTTTTGGCAAACAGACCATTCACTGAATTGCCTTTTTATAAACTGGTGTTTGGTGAATGCAGTCAATTCCATAATATGTCTTGATAGCTTGCAGAGCAAATCTTTATCCTTCTTTTTCTGATTTATCATGGTTATGTGCATACTTATGAACCTTAGAATCAGATTAAGCATTGTGAAAAATCCCATTGGAACTTCAGAATAATATTAAATATAAAGTCTTCACCAATAGGTTATTATTTGTCTAGAAGTACTAATAATTTTGTATGCTGGTTCTGTACCCAGAAGCCTTACCAAACGTTCTGATTTTTATTTGAGTTTGATTTCATTTTTCAATGTAGATAATTGCCTATAAATAATATTTTTCTTTTGTCTATTTTCCCACTAACATTACTGCATTCTTTAGAATGACCAGTACAATCTTGTACAAGAGAATCAGTAGTGAACATTTGTGTCTTACTCATTTTTGGAGGAAGGGGAAACAGGATCTTGCTATGTAACCCAGAATGGCCTGGAATTTGCAACCCCTGCCTCATCCTCCAGAGTGCTGGGATTACTGACATATATCACCAAGTCTTGTTTTTTTTTTTCTTTTTTGTGTATATGTATATGTATGTGTGTGCATGGTGTATGCACACATGTGTGTATGTGTGTGTATGTGCCTACATGCGTGTGGAGGCCACAGGAGGATGTCTGCTCTATTACCCTGCCTTATTCCTTTGAGACAGGGTCTCTTACTGAACCTAGAGGTAGGCCAGTGGCCAGCAAACTCCAGCAATCCCTGTCCCCCCACAGTCTGGGGTTACAAGCATGCAAGGCATTCCCAACTTTTTACATGGGTGTCCAGATTTGAACTCAGGTCCTCATGATTGTGCAGTAAGCTTACTGCTGAGTATCTACCCAGCTCCAGGTTGTTGGTTTTTGTTGTGATGATGGAGATCAAACTTAGGGTTTTGCATATGCTAAGAAAGCACTCTACAGCTGAACTAGCTCTGTGACTTGTTCATGACTTAAAGAATCCTCCTGAAATTTAAATGTTAAATAAGATGTTAGGGGCTGAGGAGATGGCTCAGTGAATAAAATACTTGCTGTGTAAGCTTGAGGACGAACTAGAGTTCAGATCCCCAGAATCTTATGTAAAGGCCAGATGAAATATCGCAAATCTGTAATCCCAGTGTTCCTATGGCAAGATAGGAGATGGGACAGGAGAATCCTCTGAAGTTCCCAGGCCAGGTAGTGTGGTGCACACAGCAACAGACAAGAAGAGACTCTGCCTCAAGCAAGGTAGAAGGCAAGGACCAACACCTGAGCTCGTCCCCTGACCTCTTTATTTGCGCCACCACATGAGTGTGTACACATTGCAAATGCATCATACACACATGTCACACACATTATACAGAAATACATCATATACAAATTACACACATTGTACACACATAATACACATAATACATACATCATATACATATCACACACATACACACAATACACATACCATCCACACATCATACATACACCATACATACACCATAAACATACCATTGCACATACTATACACATGCATCATACACAGATGCACACACCACATACATGTCACACACATGCATCATGCACATGTGTCTCAAACACATATCATACATACATATCATACACACAGGTAACACACATTATACATACATCCTACACATATCAGACACACATCATTGCACACATTATACATGCATATATCCTACACAATACACACATTATACACATATCAGACACACATGCATACATAATGCATATACATTACACATATCACACACATACACACATACATCATACACACATCCTGCACATATATCATAATACACTCATATACACTATACACCTGAACATACATCATATACCTCATATATACATCATACATACACATTGTACACACATACATCATACACATATATTCATGCATCATGCACATATACATCATACATAGTAATCATACACATACCATACACATGTATCATATACACATGTAACATACATCATACACACATACATTATATATGCCTATCATGCACACATATCATACATGCATCATCCTCACATCATG
Organism: Nannospalax galili; assembly: GCF_000622305.1. Classification (NCBI taxonomy): domain Eukaryota; kingdom Metazoa; phylum Chordata; class Mammalia; order Rodentia; family Spalacidae; genus Nannospalax; species Nannospalax galili. The sequence continues at coordinate 13,389,722 of NW_008359442.1, forward strand.
CACACATATCATATACACATACCTATACAAACTTTGTAAAGGATGGCGTATTAGTTACTTTTCTGCTGCTGTGATAAGACACCATGACCAAGGCAACTTTTGGAAGGAAGAGTTTATTTGAGCTTATGGTTCCAAGGGTAAGAGTCCATAATGGCAGAGGAAGCATGGAGGAAGGAGGCAGCTGGAGCAGAAAGCAGATGGTTTTCTTCATTAGATTAAAAATGGTTCCTTCTATTCCTAGTTAAACATTTCCTTTTACTTATGAAAGAACAGTATATCAAATCACATCAAATAGTGTTTATCAAATGCTCTATATCTACTGAGATGATCATGTTGTTTTCTCTTTCAACCTAGCAAATGGTCACAACACATCTTCTTTTAATGAGTGACGCCTGGGGAAAAGCCTGGAATCAGTCTTTCAGACAGGACACATTACTGACTTTAAATAATTCTGAATTTAATTTAATTTAGTATTTTATTTCACACCTATGTTTTCAAGCAACATTATTGTTTGATTTTCTGTTTTCCTCACACCTTTGCTCTAGGTTTATTTAGCACCAAAGTGAAACTAATTTTATGTACTAAGTTAGTTAGTTTTTCCTAATTTTCTATCCTCCAGTACAGTTTGCTTGTACGATAGTCATATTAAGTTTGATTTATTTGATAATGGTTACAGATCTTGTAAAATGATCAATTTTCCTTGAGTTAGTTTTGATGATATTCCATTTAAGTTTTCAAATTTAGTGGCAGGAAGGTGAATGTGAATTATTTTATTTTTAAATTATTTATTTTATCTTAAATGCCTATTACATTTGTAGTTATATTCCCCTTTACTACCCAATATTCATATTTATTTATTCTATTTTCTAATTTATTAATCTAATAGTTTACTAAAATCTTCCAAGTTTTGGGATTTTAAAAAAGTACTTGTTTTTTCAACTTTATATAGTTTGAGGTCATCGTACCAGGCACATGTAGCACTATGATAATTATACAGGTTGAGCATCCTAAACCCCTGAATCTAGACTCTGACATGCTCTAAAGTGTGAAACTTTGAAATGTCAATGTGATACCACAGTGGAAAATCCCACACCTGACTTCCTGTGATGGGTCCCAGTCAAATCACAAGTACACGAGACTGATTGTATAATGACCTCCTGTCTATATAGAAAACACATAGGAAGCATAAATGAATTTCATTCTTAGACTTGGATCTGATTCTTAACCATATATCTATATCTATATCTATATCTATATCTATCTATCTATCTATATGTGTGTGTGTGTGTGTGTATGTGTGTGTGTATGCAAACATTGAAACAAATTTTAACTCTGAAGCCTTTCTGGCCCCAAGCTTTTCAGATCAGAGACCATAGCCTGTGCTTCATCTGTGAATTTTTTCTTTCCATTATGCAGTGTTGAACCTCCTATTTATGCTTCTTGGATAAATTATAGTCTGTCGGATACAGGTGTTTTGTTTTGTTTTTTCTTTTTTTCTTTTTGAGATGTCTCAATATATAACCTTGGCTGGCCTGGAGCTTATTATGTACACCAGGCTGGCCTGCCTCTGACTCTCACTGAGAATAAAGGCATGTACCATCATACTCACACTATTTGACTAGCATTTGCAATGTGCACGTTTGGATATTTGTGTTAGTTGCTTTTCTGTTGTTGATAAAACATTATGTCCAAGACAACTTACAGAAGGAAGAGCTTATCTGAGCTTATTTGATTCCAGAGGGATTAGAGTCTATAATAGTTGGGTGTGGAAGGCTTGGCAGCAGAGATAGCCAGAGCTGAAGGCCAAGTGATCACATCTTCAAGCAGACATAGAAGTAGAGAGTGAATGGAAGTCTGGCAAGGCTTAAGAACTTTCAAAGCCTGCCCCCAATTATGTGCTTTCTCCAGAAAGGCTGATTCTCTTAACCCCCACCCCTCCAAGCAGCACCAGCAACTGGGGACAAAATGTTCAAATACTTGGAGACTATGGGAGATACTTATTCAAACTGCCATATTCCAGTCCCTGACCCCCGATAGGTTCATGAGCATAACCATATCATAATGCAAACTGCATTTCATCTGACTTCAAAAGTCCCCAAAGTCTTTACCAGTCTCAATACTATTCAAAAGTTTAGAGTCTAAAGTTTCTTCTGAGACTTAAGACAATCTTTTAACTGTAAATCCCTGTAAAATCAAGACAAATTACATACTTCCAACATACAATGAAACTGAATATGCATTATTATTTCCAAAAGGGAGGAATGGGGGCATAGTGAGGAAATACTGGACCAAAAGAAGACTGAAAACCAGCAGGAAAACACCAAATCCAGTAGCTCCATGTTCGACTTCTGGGACTTTACTTCCAAAGGGCTTCCATGGCTCAGCCCCTCCAGTTTTGCTGCATACAACATACATCTCTCTCGGACTGGTACCACTCCCTGCATGCAGCTCTCCTTGGCAGATGTCTCATGGCTTTAGCATCTCCGGTATCTTAGGGTGTCCACGGCTAACCATGTTTCACCTTCACAGCTTCACATAGTAGCCTGCCTGTTGGGGGTCTCTTGGCCTGTCAGGGCCTTCTTTATACAGGGATGCCACTGCTGCATGCTGCCTGGCCTTAACAGTTCTCTGAAAGTATGAAGGAAGAACTAATGACCATTTCACTGTTGCATCTTTCATGACTCTAAAGCCAAGGACACTGCCAAGTCCAGGATGAAACCTAGCCTATTTTATCCTCATTAGCACCTTTTCTATGCTGTGGTTTTCTAGAAGCAGAAGACTCCTCAGGCATTTTACTTTCACAAGTTGGAGGCTTAGCTGGGTGTGGTCTTGCCTAAGGGTACCCCATCAATTGTTCCAGTGCAAATCTAGAGGCCTCTCCTTAATGGCTCTAATCTCCTTATCAAAGAGAGCCACTCCTTCAGCACATGTCTTGGCTCCAACATTAAACTTCCTAGTGCTCTTTTTCTATTTGAACTGTACATTTTGCATTTCGTTCTGCCCTATTTGTTTGTTTTCACTGAAGATCTGTGTAATATTTACTGTTAAGAGCCATGATATCATTTCTCCATTAGGCTGTCTTGAAATTTTCTCTGCCAAAGAAATTAGTTTATCACTTTTCAATTTAGCCTCAGGCAAGCTCTTGGGCTGTGAGCTGACAGCAGCCAAACTCTTTGTCAAAATATCTCAGTTGCTGCTTAAGTCCTAATTTCCCTCTGGAACTACTTTGCTCTCAAACACTACTTTCTACTTTCTACAATCCATTAAGCTCTGCTTACAGCAGTCAACTGCTTTTCTAGTCCAAACTTCCAATGTTTTCCACATTCCTCCAAAACCCACATGGTCAGGTTCTTAACAGCAACACTTCACTTCTGGTATCAACTTCAATATTAGTTACTTTTCTGTTGCTGTGATAAAATACCATGACCAAGGGAACTTGTAGAAGAAAAGAGTTTATTTGAGCTTATTTGATTCCAGAGGGATTAGAGTCTACAATGACTGGAGCAGAAAGCCAAGTGATCACATCTCCAAGCAGACACAGGAAGCAGAGAGTGACTGGAAATCGGGCAAGACTTAAAAACTCTCAAAACCCACCCCCAGTGATGTGCTTCCTCTAGTAAGACTACTCCTTCGAAACCCTCCCCAAATAGCTCGACCAACTGAGGACAAAATGTTCAAATACTTGGAACCTATGGGGAACACTTGTTCAAATCATCACAATCCATTTGGTTTTAATATGCCTATAATTTTTGTTTGGGTTGTGTTTGGAGACTGCACATATTTGGATTTCAAAAATCTAACTGGGGAGATGGCTGGGTCTGTAAAATTCCTGCCTTGCAAACACAAAGACCTTGATTCAATCCCCAGAAACCATGTAAAAAAATTCTGGTGTGGTGGCCTGAGCTTATAATACCAGCACTGGGGAGGTGGAGAGAGACAGATCTCCAGGGAGTGGTGTTCAGCTGACCTAGCCTACTTGGCAAGCCCTAGGCCAAAGAGAGATCCTGACTGCAAAAATGAAAAGATTCTAATGTGGTAGTTTCAGGCTTTTTTTGGGTGAGTTGAGCCTTATGATGATTGCTGGCATGGAGTTACCTTGTCACATTCTTCTTAGGGCTTTTCTTCCAGGTTTCCTTGACTGCTTCTTTTTGTTCCTTTCCTGGTGACTGTTAGATAGATGAATTTTTTTTTTTTCATTCTGACGTCTTTTTGTTTTCCCTGCTTATTTAGAAATTGTCTATTTTATTATTTTAATGGTTACTCATACAATTAAGAGTTTACTGAAATGTTTAAAACATGTAGACAGTTATCCAAAATAAAACAGCCATCCATGCCCTTATTTAGCTTCCTTGGATACTAATATCTGACCATGTTTGCTTCAAATTGTTTTTTTTTTATATAAAAAATAAAACCAAAGAGCAAATATATAAAAAATAAAACCAAAGAGCACTTGAAAACCTTGTGTGTCTCTTTCTAATCTCATTTCCCACTTTCTCTCCAGTTGCATCCACTAATCTGAATTTGCCATTTATCATATCTATGTGATACATGCCTCTCCATGATTTAAACATATAGTATTACTTTGTGGTTTTAAATTTTGGGGGGCTGGAGAGATTGCTCAGTGGTTAAGAACACTGACTGCTCTTGCAGAAGACCTGAGTTGGAATCCCAACACCCACATGGCAGCTAACAACAGTCTGAAACTCCAGTTCCAGGGGATCTGACACCCTCTTCTGTCCTCCACTGGCATTGCACAACATGGGTGCACTTACTTACATGCAGGCAATATACACATACACATAAAAGCAAAATAACAAACTATTAAAAAAATTTATATGAGTGCTAAATGGGTAAATGTACAACATTGTTTTCAGTATTGCTGTTCTAGTTTGCTTTCTGCTGCTATGATAAAACACTGACCAAATTCAGCTTGGAGAAGAAAAGGTTTATTTGGTCCACAGGCTGTAGTTTGATATCAAAGGAAGCCAAGACAGGAGTCCAAGGGAGGAATCTGGAGTAACCAAGCAAAGAATGGTGCTTACTGGCTTGCTTTCTCTGGCCTGCACATCTACCTTTCTTATACAGCTCAGGCCCAGCTGCCCAGGGATGCCACCACCCACAGTGGGCTGGACCCTCCTACATTCATTAACAATCAAGAAAATGCCCCACAGACATGCCCATAGGTCAGTCTGAAGCAGGTAATTCCTCAATTGAGGTTTCTCTTCCCAGATGACTCTTGCTTGTATCAAGCTGACAAAATCTAACCAGAACAATTACCATACTGAAATTTATTTATCTTAGCTATAGTTTGTATTGTTAATGTATGTATAATATTAATTTAATAAATATGCCATGATCTATTATATTGATGATTGTTTCCAGTTTTTCACTATCACAAATGCTATGAGAATAATCTCTCCTCCCCCTTCTCTTCCTCCATCTCCTCCTCCTCTTTTTAGTTATTTGAGAGAATCTTTTTGTTGTTGTTGTTTATTTGTTTGTTTTGGGTTTTTTTGAGAAAAAGTCTTCCTGTAGCCCCAGTTGGCCTGGAACTTGATATGTAGACCAGATTGGCCTCAGTCTCACTGAGATCCACCTGCCTCTGCCTCTTGAGTGTTGGGATTAAAGGTGTGCATTACCACACCCAGTTTTTGAGACAGTCTTACTATGTAGTGCTTGCTAGCTTAGAACTCACTACATAAGCCAGGCTGGCCTCTGAGGTGATCCTCCTGCCTCTCTGCCTCCTGAGTGTTGGAATTTTAGGTGTACACTGCTGTGCTTGGTTTCAGGAATAACTTTCAGGAACAGAGTTTTGTGGGCTAATGTGTAAGATTTTCCTCAGAATATTTACTCTGAAACAGTTTTTCTGTTTAAAGGTAGGTGCAATTTCAATTCTAATATATGGTATAAAATTTCTGTATGCAGTGGTAGTGACAACTTGCATGTATTTGGTGCATTTTCAGACTCCTTTGCATCCAGGGTTCCAGGTATGAGCTATTGGTATCAGTGAGATGCATTTATGTGCAATGTGGGAAGTGGGGTGAGATCAAGACCACCCTTTGATTGTATCTGCAAGTTAGCACATCTGTGGAGACTTTGTCTTCTGTAGTTCTATTAGCGGGGATCCAGGCTCTGTCTCTTTTCTCTGTGATACACGACATCTATTTTCCAGTACAGACCATTGTGACAGGCTCCTGATTATGGTGGTTCCAGATCCACATAAGAGGCAGAAGTTACCTTGGCTATTTGGGGAATTGTTTCTGAAAGTTCAAGTTAGAGTCTGTTTCCTTAGGGCAACCATTCTCCAAGACATTTAATATACTACAAATAATCACTTTCTGTTAAACTTTCTCACATAGATTCTGTTCCCTTTAATGCTCTAACCATTAGACTATTTGTTTTATGACTGTTTCCCTAGGACCAGGTGCATTATACTTTCAATGGCATTTATATAAAAGCCAACTTAGGGGGTTGGAGAGATGTCTCAGCAGTCAAGAACACTGGCTGTTCTTGCAGAAGACCCAGGTTCGAATTCCAGCACCCACATGGCAGCTAAGAACTGTCTGTAACTTCAGTTCCAGGGGATCTGACAGCCTCTTCTGTCCTCTGCAGGCATGCACAACATGGGTGCACTTGCCTACATGCAGGCAATACACGTACACATAAAATAAAAATAATAAATAAAATTTTTTTAAAGTCAAATTAAAACAAACTTACCTCAATATGATCATCATTTTAGCTTGCTCGATGTAACTGTTGTTTGTTTATTTATTTTACAAAGATAAGATATTGGTGGTAAATGGCACTAAGGCAAAGCAGGCCTCCTTACTTTCTGTAGGAAGATATCTGTTTTCAAGCGGCTCAGGTCCCCAGCAGGAAACACTGCTACCAATTTTGTGCTGATCTTCTGAGAGCTATTTCTGTGTACATATAATGGCTGATGTGCATCTTGTTTTTGAAATGAATGCTACCATTCTATATACATGGCTGTGCATTCACCTTTTGCGGAAAATGTTATCAGAGAAAGTAACACAAACATACAAAATACAACAAACAAAACACACACACACATAAATGTTGCATTATGATTTAAACTGCAATGGCCCCTCACAAGCTTATGTTTTGAATGCTTGGTCCCTGGCTTAAAGTACTATTTTGAAGGCTGTGGAGTCTTAAAGACACAGGGCCTTGCTGGCAGAAGTAAGTCACTAGGGACAAGCCTTTGAAAGGTTATATATACCTGCTTCATGTTCTAGCTGGAGCACTCTGCCCATCATCATGTGAAAAAACAGCCACAAGTTCCTGCTGCTACAGACTGAGATACTCTGGCCACCATGCCTTCCCCAACATGAGGGACTGAGACATTATTAGTCCCCCAGAATGATCTGTCTGCTTCTCACCCATCATCCGTTCCCTGTCACCTTGCAGAGGGGACCATTGTCTTTATTTTTGTGGTTTTTATTTTTTTGCTTTTCACTACAGTTTTGCTTATTCTGAATGTATGTCCAAGCCACAAAGTTTTGTTTGCATTTTGAAACATTATACTAAGGAAATCATATTGTATGCATTATTTTGTGTCTTGCTTTTTAAAAATTTGGGTCAATATTATATATTTAAAACATTTTAGGTTTATTTAGTTTTATTTTATGTGTATGTGTTTTGCACCCATGTGTACAGTGCCACCAGAGGCCAAAAGAGGGCATCATATACCCTGGAACTGGAATTACAGATGGTTGTTAGCTGCCATGTCAGTGCTGGGAACCAAACCCACATCCTCTGTAAGAGCAGCAAGTGCTCTTAATCACTGAACCATCTCTTCAGCCCCAACATTACATTTTTAATATTCAATCACATTATTAATGTAGTATACTTTGCTTTTTTCATTAATAAGTAGGTCTTGAAGATTGCTCCATAGTGCCACATATAAAAACAATAATGTATTCAACTGATGTCAACAGAACACCGTTTAGATTGTCTCCCTTTTTTTTTTTTTTTTTTTTTTTTTTGGACAGGAAAAAAAAAAAAAAAAAAAAAGAGGACGATAAATCTTTCACTGTGATATATCAAAATAA
>NW_008359442.1:13397851-13398975 GCF_000622305.1 Nannospalax galili
GCTATCCTGGAACTCACTATGTAGACCAGGCTGGCCTCGAACTCACAAAGATCCATCTGCCTCTGCCTCCCAAATGCTTAGATTAAAGGCGTGTGCTACCATGCCTGGCTGTCTCCCATTTTTACCATTACAAACATACTTCCAACATTATATGTACTTGTGCAAATAAGTATGCTCAAGTGCCAGTACTAGACTACTTTATTTTTGTAGCTTTAGAATATAGCTTAATATTTGGATGAGCTACTTCTCCTTCATTGCTTTTATGACTTTTCTGGCTCTTCTTTCTTGTTCACTTATCCATTGAAATTTGGTGCCAGTTTGTTTGATATTTGTTCCTTTACCAAAATTAGTTATTGGTATTTATAGATCACTTTAGGGATCTTTTTATATTTTTATTAACATCTTTTTTATATTGCATCTTTCCTTATAAAAGTATAAATTCTTTGGACTTAAGATGTAGCTTAGTCGTAGAATGCTTGTCTAACATGCCCAAGAGTCTTGGTTTGAGTCCCACTGGAAAAAAAAAAAAAGAATATGAAGAATATGATTTCTCTCTCTCACTCTGTCTCTGTCTCTCTGTCTCTCTCTCTGTCTCTCTGTGTTCTTATTCATTATTATTGTTATTAATTAATATTTTACTGGGATAGTCTTTCCAATGCTGGGATTAACCCAGGACCTTGTATATGCTGGCAATCACTACACACTCCGCTCAATTTCTTTACATTATTTTATATTCAGCTATGTTACCATTGATAAAGTAGTTTTTCAGTTGATTCTCATATTTTTTTCCTTTCTGGTTAATAAAAATATCACATCTCAGGGCTAGAGAGATGGCTTAGAGGTTAAGAACACTGGTTATTCTTGCAGAAGACCTGTGTTTGAATCCCAGCACCCACATGGCAGCTAACAACTGTCCGTAACTCCAGTTCTAGGGGATCTGATGATCTCTTCTGTCCGCTGCGTGCATTGCACGACATAGAAAGGAGCCAGGGGCTCCTCCCAAGCCCATGTCACTCCTGAGGAATAGATCCTCAAATGACCTTAAGAGTAAAAATAAATCGGTTTATCTGGACCAACTGTATGGCCTTAAACACCCAAAAGGAAAGTATAACCAAAGATCAAAG
>NW_008359442.1:13399012-13435451 GCF_000622305.1 Nannospalax galili
CTGCTAGATGAGGAACAGCTGACCCTCCTAAAACAAAGACCTCTAGATAGGCTGACTAGATTCACCAGAAGGGCAAGTAGTGGGGAATGGCTGGGGGTGCCGACAATACAGCAGACAGTAGCAGGGATATCAGAGTATAAGGGCTCTAGTGGGGGGAGGGAGGCTATGGGAGGGTGCCATCTGGGAAGTGGGTGTAAAAAAATCACATCCCAAGGAATGATAATTTATTACTTACTCCATTATATTGAATAGCTCAGGAAAGATTAAATAGCAGTGATCAAAAGGCCAACTCTGATTTGTTGGACTTACGAGACTGTACTGTTCTATCTAACCACATAAGGTTTGGATCCAATAATATGGACAACACAGAAGTTTGAGGGGAAGGATGGTGGCAAGTCCATGACCCTCACTTAGAACTCCATAGTTTGTCCCATTGGTTAGGCTGTGTTGCTCAGTTGCCCAATTTTTCCTTTCCCTCAGAGGGTCTTAGAGAATCCTATGAGAGATATAGACCAAGAGCAAAGGGCTACACATCCCCTCCAAAACTCATGTTGAAATTTAATTGCCACTGTGATAATATAATGGGTGGGTAAATAGTGTAGTAGGAGTAATAATAATATGGTATAAATAATAGTATAGTGGGGGCGCCCCTTCATGAATGGATTACTGCTGTTATCTTGGGAGTGGGTTAGTTATCACAGCAATGACTTTATGATAAATCAAACTCTCTGTTTCGTGTGTCTCTTGTTCTGTGGTGACACACAAGAAGCCCCTCACCAGATGCAGTGCCTTGGTCTTGGATGTCCCAGCCTCCAGAACCATCAGATTGTTTGATCACTTTACTTGCGTGTAGATTGTGTCATAGCATCAGACATAAACCAGGACAGCGAGAGAGGAGAGTGGATAGTGATTCCAGAGAACCCTATGAATTCTTCTTTCTCACCAGGGCTGGCTTGGAGAGTCACAGTTCTGGAGGGAGGCACTGACTGTCACTCACGCACTACTGTCATCTGCTGTCTTCCTTCCATTCTGAGGGTTGACTGGGAAGCTGCTTAGCTAATGGAGACAGGGAAGAATAAGAGTTCTGCTAAGAACTTCTAGCAGAAGTTTTGGATAGTCTGTTTCTTTACCATGAATAACAACAACCTATTTATATTTATCATCACTTCTCCTATATTACAGAGTTCCCTCCTCCTCTCCCTACCCATCATGAGAACACTAGAGTAATACCCTTTCCTCTGTTAACCTTTCCTTCCAGGATAGTTTATTTTCGAGAGGAAACATTTGATAAAGCTCAGAGTAATTTTAAATACATGATTTGCCACGTTAACACTTGTCACTTATCGTATATGCACTTTGGTCCGACCTCCCTGCCTTTCTGTTAACCTTCTGAGGCACTGTTAAAGCAAGCCATTTGCAGTTGCCCTGTGAAAACTCTGCATTTAAATTGCTTTTCCTCCCGTCCCCAAATTTTCCATAACTATAAATAAATTTAATTACCATTCCAAGAAGTGTAAGCAAATCTTCTATTACATTTTAATCTTTTATCTCCCCCTTGTCCCTCCACCAGATACAGTTTAGCCACCCCCACGTCTAGTGGCACTCCTCTCCTGTCAGTTCTCACACCTCAAATAAAAATTGGACTTTATTTTCCTTTCTTTTCAGCTGGGGTGTCTGAGGGCTTCAGTCCAACCAGCACTCTAGGTCTTGCCCTGTAAATAGGAGCATTTCTATAAAGGAGATAGTGAAGACTTGGTCCCCAAAGATACCCTTCTGTGCGTGTTGCCACTGGAAACTAAGTGCAGCAGACTCAAGGTACTGCTCTCACTGCACAATGTAAACTTCCATTCACTGTGAGGCTAGTCCAAACACTGCCTTGAAGAGGCCTACCAACAACTGTCTGCTTTGCAGGTTGTTTTATTTTGTTTTGCTTGCTTTGATTTGCTTTGTTTATTGAGGACAGGGGCTCATATTGTAACCCAGGAAGGCATAGAACTCACTATATAATCCAGGATAGCCTTGAACTCATAGTTATCCTTCTGCCTCAGTTTCCTGAGTGTTGAGATTACAGGTATGAGCTATCACACCCAGCTCTCCAATGCAGTTTCTAATGTAGTTTTTTATTTGTTCTTAGCAACATCTTAAAGATGGAAGAAGGGCAGCTGTTTTCCTCACCCTCTTGAGGCAAATGTAGAAATTAAGCCACACTCTGGACGGACACACACACACACACACACACACACACACACACACGTCTCTGACTTTCCAGTTGCCTCTGACTTCTACCATTAATCTTTTCAGGTGACTATTTTGTCTTCCTTTGGTGACTTACCTAAAGTAACCCTGGGGGACAATAGTGACTTTTAGAGTGAGGGCTGTTGGACTCCCTTCCAAAACAACTGGAGGAACAAAGCAAGTGGGTCTGGGTCTCTGCCGTGGCCTCTGGAGCCTTCTGTGCCATCGGTCCCTCCACATCAGTTCACCCAAAAGTTCCAGCTGCACCTCGCCTCAGATTTCCACATGGAATTCTGGGGTCCAGTTTACTCTATCCTTTCACAGAGCTTAGCTGGATACTAAGCCTCAGGTATCTCCCCTTTAGCCTGGCTCATGGAGAATTGAGCTGACTGTTTGCTTACCTGGACTTCTAGTCCACCCCACCACCTGTACCTGGGCCTTGGGGTCTTGTGACCTTAGGGGCTGGTCCTTCCAGAATTGAGTAGGGAATAGAGAACTGAACATGTCTGTAAGATGGAAGCAAAATGATTCAAATAAAGGAAAGACAGAGAAGGCCCAGAATCTTCAATGAACAGCAACAATGGTGGGGCTGGAGAACCCTTCCAAATCTTCTGTCTGCTAACAGCTGCTGAGTGTAGGAGAAGCTCACACATAGCTTTCTGGGAAAGCTGTGAAAACCCCTGCCTGTTCATCACTAATGATAACAGTTACAACAAAAAGAATTACTGTGTGCTTGGTACCCTCTGAAGTAATATGTATATATTTGCAGGTAATAGCGCACTTCATTCTCCAGCAACCCAATGCAGCTATATTTCATAGCTAGAAAAAGTTGAAGCACAGAGAAGCAAGCACTTGATATAAGGTCACACAGCCACTAAATGGTAGGTGAGGGCTCACCACTAGGCATTGCAAGCTAGTGTTCATGCTTCTGCCCTTGCTCTTGCACTTGACAGTCAGCGACAGCAAGACAAAATTGAAAACCAGTTTTTATGAGTTTATGACTTGGGATGCCTTCAGCTGCAAGTATGAAGGAGACTTAGATGCATTGCATAAATAAACTTTGAAGGTTTCATGCTAAATAAGACAATCACAAAGGATTCTATATAATTTCCTATTTCTGAGGCCCCTAGAATAGTCGAATTCATAATCAGAAGTTGGAATGGTGGTTGCCAAGGGCTGGAGGAGGGGAGCTGAGGAATTGCTGTTTAATGGGTAAAGAGTTACAGGGTTTTTTGGTTTTTTTGTTGTTGTTGTTTTGTTTTTTTGTTCTTTCTGAGACAGAGTCTCTCTGTAGCCCCAGCTGTCCTGGAACTCACTATGTAGACCAGGGTGGCCTTGAACTCACAGAGATCTGCCTGCCTCTGCCTCCTAAGTGCTGGGATTAAAGGCATGCGCCACCATGCCCAGCCGTTTAATGGGTAAAGAGTTACAGTTTTAAAGCATTAAAGTCCTGAAGATGGATGGTGGTGCTTGTACAACAACCTGAATGTACTAGAGGCTATGCAAATGCACACTTAGAATGGTTTAAATGATAAACTTTGTGCTATATACATTTTACCACAATATTCCAAAAAATGACTTATTAAGGAAATTTAAGGTGATCACATACCACACAAGATCCAGGGAAGCCCACAGTTTGTGGCCAGTTCCTCCATTACTGATGACACAGGTCACTTTTTTTTTTTTTTAATGCCACTGCTGGGGATGTATTCTGCTCTACCCATGGTCGCAAGGTCACTGCTGCAGTTAGAGACATCACATCCCAGTATGACAAACAATGGAGAAAGAAGGATGATAGTGTCTGAATTTTGTGTCTTTTCTCCCCTGTTCATCTGTTGAGACTTAATGTCCAACGTGATGGTATTAGAAGGCAAGGCCTTAGGTAGGCAATTAGGTCATGAGGATGGGGTGTTTACATGTGGGATTAACATGCTTATGAAGGAGAATTGAGGAAGCTCTTTTTGCCCTTCCACCATGTGAAGATCTGAGTAGCTACCTCCTGGCTTTTGCTCTTCCCAGCCTCTAGAACAATGGTGAGCAACAAATTTCTACTGTCTATCAGTGATTTGGTACTGTGTTAGAGCAACCTAAACTGATAGGCAGAAGGACTTCCTTAGAAGAGAGGAAACATTTTCCAGAAGTTTCCAGCACATCCATTCACATTTCATTGACTATTTCACTGGCCACCTGCTCATGTCTATGGGGGATCGGAATGACTAGCTTGGACTGATCTGGATTTGCCCTTTGATGCTGAGCCCAGAGCTTGCTTTCTCTGAAGCCAAAGGCCACATGTAGTATGAACAAATTCCTGTTAGGGATATGAGGGTGGTAGAGAGGATGCTGAACAGACATGGAGTTGTGTCTTCTGTGGATTGTAAGAGAATACTTAACAGGGGATAGAGAGATGTCTCAGCAGTTAAGAGCACTGGCTGCTCTTGCAGAGGACCCAGGTTCGATTCCCAGCACCCATATGGCAGCTAACAACCATCCATAACTCTAGTTCCAGGGTATCCAATGCCCTCTTCTGAATTCTGAGGGCATTGCACGACAGAGGTGCTCTTACACACATGCAGGCAATACACTAATACATATAAAATAAAAACAATAAATAAAAGGGGCCAGAGAGATGGCTAGGCAATTAAGAACACTGGTTGTCCCTGCAGAAGACCAGGGTTCAAATCCCAGCACCCACATGGCAGCTAACGACAGTCTGTAACTCCATTTCCAGGAGATCCAATACCTCTTCCGTCAGGCATTGCACAACATGGGCACACTTTCATATATGCAGGCAATACATACATACACATAAAAACAAAAATAATAAAATATTTTTAAAATACATAAAATAATAAAGAACACTTAATAAACTAATTTATGTCATATTCAGCACTGTCATGGCACATGCACTGTAACATGCTATTCATGCCTGACAGATTTTTTAAAGTTTCTCCTAAAATATATTATAATGAGGTCTTTTCTGTAGTTCATTTGGCACAATTACCTGCTCATAATGGCTTAAAAATATAAAAGTAGGTAGGGCTACCACTGCAATTTTGATAATACATCACTGAGCTTTATTCAATGGAGAGGGTTTAGGGAAAGGGAAGGGGCAGAAGGCATAGGGAAGGGCAGGTGAACGTGTGTTAAAATGTTCAAGGAGTAATTTGATCTCCCCTTCTTCCCCCACCCCCAGACACAACACATGAACAGAGTTACTGAGAGAGAGCCTTGACTGCAAAGCCAGAGACTCAGTTCCAAGCCTTCTGACCTGAGTGGCTTAATCTTGTAATCTTTTCAAGTCTTAGTTTCTTATACTGTAAGAGAGAGGCAAGCAGTACCCGCCACAAGACTCTTAGGTTGTAAGAATTCAGCCATGCACACTCCTTCTTGCTCCTTACCACCACAGGTCTCAGCTGCCAGTCTCTTCTGGCACCTCTCTGAGCCTGAGATATCCATCCCTGCCTCTCCATCTTCATCCTGAATCTGCACCTGGACTTGGGTTAAGTTCTTTATCTGGCTGAGATAGCAAATCTTCAATGCCTCAACATACTTCCCCAGTGACCCTGAAAGGATCCTTTTAGAGACACATATGACCCTGCCATCCTCTGTGGTCAATAAGCTGCCTGGCCACATGTCCTGCCTGACCCTGACTCCCATTGTTCCTGTACTTCCAGGGTATGCATGGCAGTATATAGGCTTGTTCCTCTATCTGTGGCGTGCTTTTACATTCATTTAGGCTTTCTCCATAGATGATGAGCTCCTGGAGACTAGGATCCGTGTGTTTATTTTTGACTCCTCAGAGCCAAGCCCAGGGTATTTCACAGGGCAGACCATTTTCCTAAATGTATATGCATCCATTGGCATAAACAGTTGACAATCCATCAACAGCCTTCATAGAACATCATCACCCTGTGCCCAGCCCCCACACCAGCTTCCATAAACTTCCTCAGAGAGATCACAAAATCAGGACTATACATGGAGTCATAATCCCATTAGGTATATAACAGCCCTGACTTCTAGCCTCTGTCCCCTGGGTAACCTAGTTGATTCCCCCTGACTGGCTGAGTGACCCATTGTCCTTCCTCCCCACTCACATCCAAGACTGGAGGGGAACTTATTTAAAGACACACCAAATACTCAGATTGTTTTCCCTGTCTCCTTTCCTCTGCTGAACCGAAAGTGGCATGGCAGGATCACTGTCCGAGATGTCTCCCAAGTCACTTGGTCAGCCTCATTTTCACTCATGAGGAGGCCCACAGAAAGTTCTCTGCCAAGGAGGGGTAAGAGGATATGGCCATGGAAAGCAGGGGTCAGATGGTTGGCCAGGTTCCTAAAAATAGTCTTCATGTCCAGAACTTTCTATTCCCTGAGCCCGTACACAAGGATAGACTGAAAGCCTGCTTTACCTCACTCCTCCCCCCAAGCACACTCCATTTTTATATTGCTCCGAGGTTAATAGCCATGTCGTGTGGGGTCATAGAAGACATCTGTGTCTCAGATAATATGCTTACGGTGATTACCACACATAATTGACTGACCTTCCCTCATTCTTTCCCTGCTGCAGGCCGAGGCTGATAGGATGAAGCAAGCCACAAGAGTTTATTTTCCATCACACACCATTGTGCTCCTGAGCAAATATTTTAGCAAGCTTTGAATGAACCACCTTTTCAAGCTCTAGGTTTTCAGAGTTAAAATAGGAAGCCATGACCAACCTAAGATTAGATTTTAAATCAACACTGGGCCATCCTACTTAGAGCACTATTGTGGCCATCATAGAAAACCAGGTTTGGGGCATGAACGTTGCAGGCATCTTGTTCCTTCTACTTTGTCCTTCATTTTGCCTTGCAGGTGGACGCAATGTTCTTGATGGTACTCTTGTTCAGAGGGAGGGAAAAATTAGTCCCTGTTTGCCTAGCCAGTACCCTACATGGTGACTAGACTCTAGCGTTTTGTAGTCAGCCTATCTCATAACAGCACTTGCCACATGAGATCCAGCCACCAGCTCCTGTATACACACCTGCCTTCATGAGGCCTTAACAAAGGATGCACATTCCAAGCTCTTAGCAAATGGATCTCACCTGCAAGACAACTAAAACGCTCAATCCCAGAGAGAATGGAAACGAAGGAGACACAAATGAAAGAAATTCCCCAAAGCAAACTTCAAAATGTTACATTAAGATTTTAAAACTTTTTAATAATGTTTTACCTTAGCTCTATTCCATCTATCTAGCAATTAATCCATCAGCCTTCACATAATACACACCTACAGGAAACATGAGTACATGTCTCTGGGCTGGATTCCACTGTGAATTACTAATGTGTTAACACTGGGGAATTCTAAACTCCCTTGACTTTCAGCATCCTAGTTCCCATCCCACTCCTCCCAAATTTTCCCTTGTGTGTCACAAAAGATGCGACTGGGACTCAGCAACTCCATTGGGGTTTGAGTCCACGTCCCAAAGAACCAATAAGGACTAATGTTCAATGGCGTGACCTTGCCCAAGTCTAAAATCCCTATGTTTGCATTCTAAAACTCATACCACCTCCCCAAACCTCTGGAGTTCTGCATCTTAAGATGATGAACCAGAAGGAAAGTGTCAATAAGAAAGTTCCCAGCCACACATTATCATGAGCGATGTTTGACAATCGTTTTAAGGACAGCAGCCTAAATAGAGTTCTAGTTGCTACTAGAGAAATCTGCCTGGAATTGTCAGTTCACCAATATTTCATATACGTTATCTATGTCTCCCGTCCGTGGGGGAGGAACAGGAAAAAAGGGTGGTGGGGGGAGGTTGCCACTGCTTAACAGAAAAATTATACATATTCTACATATGGGTGATCTTTAGAAAATCTCAGCATCACTTCATAATTATATACTACAAGTTTTAATTAACTAAAGCTCTGCAAATCATAATGCCTTATTAAAATGCAATTAATCCTTTGATTAAAAAACAAAAAGCACAAGTATTTACAACGAAAACACAAGTAGAATAATTACAAATATCATGTACCCATTTCTTTTATTTGGGTGTCACTTATGATGTTGCCTGCTCCCTTCATTAATTCAAACACACACATTATCTCGCATCCACAGCAGCGTGAGTGACAGTGGCCACCAAACACACAGCACTATATCCTATTGATTTCGGCAAATCCTGAACAATGCCATTTGCATGCTTGTTTCTGTAATAATAAAGATATGCCATTCAGAATTAAAGCCCGGCCAGGCTAGTGGCAACTAATTGTGTTGTATGTAATGAGTGCAATTTCAATTTGATATCACCCTCAGCTTTTCTTACCGCACTCGCTAAGTACTTTCAAGTCTTTGTGGGGAAATAATTGATTTTTTTTGTGCTGTGGGCACAAGAAAATTATTATGATCTTTTGAATAATGCCAAAGAAAAGACCATGAATGATTTAAATTGGTATATGAAGAAGGCTTCACCGTGGACTGCGGCTTGACTGACATTCTGCTAATGCAGTATCTAGATTGGCAGTTCTTAAGGAGGTAGCTAATACAAAACTGGTAAAACAGAAAAGGTTACTACCGGCACTGGGTGG
Organism: Nannospalax galili; assembly: GCF_000622305.1. Lineage (NCBI taxonomy): Eukaryota > Metazoa > Chordata > Mammalia > Rodentia > Spalacidae > Nannospalax > Nannospalax galili. The sequence continues at coordinate 13,407,809 of NW_008359442.1, forward strand.
TGGTGGGGTGGTGGTGGTGAGGGTTGCTGCTCCATTTGTTATCCAAGGAGGACCAACAATTTGGAGATTTAAGACATGACACGATTACATAATTGCCTGGCCTTCACCACCGAGAGTATGTTTCCACTGATAAATGACACATTTGAAATGGGCAGATAGGAAAGGGCTGAACTGGGATTGTGAGTCGGGTTGCAGTTCACTTGGGTAGATCCACCTGCAGTGGACAGATCCCAAGCTCTGGTTCATGAAAGTTAGTTAGCATCTTTTTCTGACATTCAATTCCAGGAAGAAATGGGGAGCAAGGGAGCTACTTTATTCCTTAATCTTCCCATTAGTAGCAACTGCTCCATCCTGCTGTGAGCATGGCTTGGGTCTGACAGAAGAGCTGAAGTCTTTCTTTCTTTCTTTCTTTCTTTCTTTCTTTCTTTCTTTCTTTCTTCTGGTGCTGGAGATTGAACCCAGGGTCCTTTGCTCATAAAGTCTCCTTTTAATAAGCAAGGAAATCTAAACCCAGATAGGTTGCCTTTGTGTCCACAAAACCTTGTGCCTACAAACCCAGCCAGGACAACTGGTCCCCCTCCTTTTCTATCTCCTTCCCCCCCAGCCAAGCTTCCCATCTCCAATGTGGCAGTCTGGACATTAAGGACAGGGAAATAAATAACTCAGAAGGATGGATCACCAATTCAAAACACATTTCTGCCCTAAAATGCATCCACCTTCCAAATCTCATTCTTCAGAGGAGAGAGTGTTGTTAATTTAGTTGGTCATAACTAAATAGTTTCTAATCTGGAGCAGGAGGCTGCTGGGAATATTGGACAGTTTAAAGGTTAATCACCATCGCCTGGTTACACAAGTGAGGCAGAACTAATTCCTCCAAAGGCAAATGGCTTGCAGTTTTATCAGCAGTGCAGATTAGAAGTGTTAATATACAGAACAGAATGGACGCTTAAGGGCCGGTTTTCCCCTTATCGGCAAACTTTGCAACAGAACTCAGTTTCTGCACAACCTCTGCACTTCTATAATAAGGCCCCTTATTTTGCCTCTCGAGCAGAACTATCAAACAATCCTGTCCAAACCACTGCCACCAAAATCAGGGTATTACAGACCGCAGCTAATTGGAAGATCACTATAATGAAGGAAAAGATAAAATACTTTGGCTGTTGGCCTAAAATGTGGATCAACACAACATAGGAAGCTATCTTACTATGTCACATTCTGAGAGATTTACATAAACAATAAACTCAATCCAACAGCACCCCCCCAATACATCTTTGTTTACAGTCAATGCAACCTAAAGCCAGACTGGAGGAGGTGGAGGCAGTTCTTTACATAGGCAATATGATTAGGCCAGCAGTTTTGCAACCGTGCAGGAGAGCAGGAGCTGTGTGTATTTCCTCTCTTGCAATCAGCAGGGAGAAAATGGTTTTTAATGTTCTCCATGCTTCCTATATCATAGATATTTAAATATTTGGACCACTCAATATGCTAAAACGCTTGCACCAGCCACACAAATTGGCTTCATGATTCTGCGAGGGCTGCAGGTGCCTTTCCAGGGGAGGAGAAAATGGAGTGTGTAGAAAGGGAAGGTTAAAAGGCTGCTGGAGGCTGGTACCCAAGTGACTCTGTGGGTATTACTCTGGAGACTGGGAGGAGAAGGATAGATGCAGGTGTGAGAGAGAAGTGTTTAAAGAGAAGAAAATTAGAGAGAACCAATCTAATTGAGCAGATGCTGAAACGTCTCTTTGGTGGGGAATATGCCGTTATCCTCAAACCAAATATTCTGAACGTAAGGGGAAGAGACATTTGTGGGGAAGGCACTGAAGCAGGCTCACCCTATTCTCTATTTTGAGGCCTAGTGTTTTAGCTTCATAGATAGTTTAGTTTCACCAGGCAGCCTGGAGGAACTCCCAAGCATTGAGCAGCAATTTCCACTGCTGGCTTCTAGCTGTCCCTGGCTACTCTAAAGCCTGTCTTTCTTGAATCCCGAGGCAGACAGAAAGACTGGGTTTTCTATTGGGTAAAAGTAGCTTCTATCTTTCTCCTCCTCAGTCTCATTCTTTTAAAAAAAAATATTTTATTTATTTATTTATTTTTATGTGTATGAGTGTATTGCCTGGAACTGGAGTTAGGGACAGTTCGTAGCCACCATGTGGGTGCTGGGAATCGAACCCGGGTCCTCTGCAGGAGCAGTCAGTGCTCTTAACTGCTGAGCCATCTCTCCAGCCCCCTCAGTCTCATTCTTTAATTGCAAGATTCTATAAGGAGCCATTTCTTTCTTCTGACTGGCCCACAGATCATGGAAAAGATTGAATTAGCGAGTTCATAGTTTATGCTCACTGACTAATATGTACAATACATATTTATTGAATGCTGTGGATGCTGTTGAGGGTACAGGTTGCACACAAAGAACGGATGGGTTTTATGGAAAAGGGCTAAGAGCAGCATGCGAAGACACACTACGGGAGACAAATCTTCACAGAGAAGTGGAGAACTGGGACGTGGAAATATGACTAAGTGTTGACTACCTAGCCAAGGCAAAAAGTGTTTTGGAAGTTCAGAGGAGGGTTAGACATACATGACCAAAGTGGTTAGGGCTTTGAACATAGCTTACTCATCAGACATGTATTGTGCTTCTACTCTGATCTCAGGGTTCTAGAAACTGGACATGTACAGAGAGGTGAAGTAAGGCACCTGTTATCAAAGAGCAGCCAAAACACAACCAAGGGATCCCTACACAGCAGGCCTCACACTCCCAGATCTCACACATGAAGCTTTGGTTCCCGTGTGACTCAGTGTGAAGGCCCATGAAGTAACCCGGTGGATACAGAGAGGCCTGTGAGTGCTTTGCTGGTGATGAGGCCTGGCCAACCACTAGCCTAGCTAAAAAGGCAAGAAAAGGACGGAGCAGTAGCTGAGGGAAAGTGAGACCTCTGAAGGTATTTTTAAACTCCTCTTTAAAAATGAATAAATTTAGCCAGTCGTGGTGGCCCATGATTTTAATCCCAGCACTCGGGAGGCAGAGGCAGGTGGATCTCTGTGAGTTCAAGGCCAGCCTGGTCTATGTAGTGAGTTCCAGGCCAGCTGGGGTTGCAGGGAGACCCTATCCCAAAAAGATCAAAAAAAAGGGGGGGGGGTAAATTTGCTGCAAATTTATATGCTGATGAGATTCAGGGGAGAAAGAAAAAAGTAGCAACACAAAGAAAATACAATTGCAGAAGAAAGTTCCAGATAACTAATATAATATTAGCCAAGAGCAATGAGCAAGGATAAGAGGCTGAAGATTTTGGGGGAGACAAGGGCATCGAGAAATACCGGATGGGTATTTGGGGTAAGGAAGGAGAACAACCTAGGAAAATGTTGGAACTTCCAGACAGTTCTCATAGCCCACTTGAGACTCATGGTGAGAAATTGAAAGTGAGACCAGTCAACAAGGTCATGTGACTCTCTCCATCCAGTTCCAGGACCACACAGAAGGTGACCACATGGACCACCTGGGAAGGGAGCCTGAGGCTTCTGAGACAGGTGAACTTCAGGAATGCACAGAGGGTTCATTCAGGAGCTGCAGCAGAGCCTGGCCTCCTGCTGCCAGGAATCAGCATGCAGTCCTCACTGGGCTCTGGGCCAAGGTGCTTCCATCCAGCAGGACTGAGTGAGTCAACAGACGGTCCTGGGTAGCAGGAAGGAAGAAGGCCTGGGGCTAGAGAGAGCATCCAGGGCATAGGAATGTCCAACTGGCAAGTGCTGACCATAAGGCAGGAGATCCTGGGTAGCAGGGAGGAAGAAGGCCTGGGACTAGAGAGAGCATCCAGGGCATAGGAATGTCCAACTGGCAAGTGCTGACCATAAGGCAGGAGATCCTGAAGTTACTGCTGATGGGACCAGTGGTCCGTCAAGGGATGCAACTGGCAGAGTTAATGTATTAATGAGCAAATTCTTTCTCTGCACTTTTATGTAAGTAAGCACAGTTGCATATGGGCACCTTCTCCATTTTCAGAGGGACTACTTCCCTCAGCTCAGCTTGAGCATTGGAGGCCTGGAATCTAATTCCTCTTGCTGTGAGTAGACATGAATACTTCTCCACTGTAGACATCTGTACTCTTTGTAAAAATGAAACTTCCACACCCTATTCTACTCTTCTCCACGGATCTTTTCCTGTGAGCTTAGCCTCTGATAGGACCAAGTCTAAACCATGGCAGGTAAGCTTGTTGTGAATCAGATAAAGTCCTCAGTTGCTATTTAGTCCAGAGTAAGCTGCTGTAACTGAGTGTCTTCTCTGCCTCTGTGGTTTCTGCATCTGATATTCATTGAGTGACTATTAGACATCAGGCACTATGCTGGCACTATGGCTACAAGAGTTAACAGTAATAATACCTGTACCCCCATCCCAAAGTGCTCACCATTTTGGGAGACGAGCATGCATGAAGAATTTCAGCAGCAGAGTGCTGAGGACTCTGATGCTGGTACAGAAAAAGCATTTGAGGGAGTGTCAAGGTCTCCCTGGGATTTCAACAGAAGCTTCTTAGAGCAGGTAATGTTGGAGCCCAAGCTTGAAAAATGAGGAGATATGTATGCCCTGGCTGTCAGGGCATTTGAGGACAGGGCAAAGAGTATGAGTAGAAAGAGTATGGGGAGGGAGGGTTAGAGAGAATTCTCTAAGGAGACTTAACAGCAAGACCCAGAAGCACAGGATAGAGGGAAACGGTGTGCATTAGATAAGCATTGAGGCATAGTTGATGTTCATAAATCAACACTGTATATTAAATAAGGCATCTTTAAACAGAGGCATGCTTAAAGCAGGGTTCTGTATTGATAGTGACCAGAGGTTTGCCTAAAACTCACCCTGTATCTCCCTGGATTGGCTGAGGTGTGAAATGGCCTCCACAGGCTCATGTGTTTGAACACTTGGACCCCAGCTGACAGTGCTGTTCTGAGAGCCTGTGGAACATTCAGGAAGCAGAGCCTGGATGATGGAGGTAGGCCACTGGGGATGGATCTTTGAAAGTTAGTTTGGCCCTGTTTTCAGTACTTTTTGACTTCTGGTCTGGATGTCATGTGAGAAGCTGAAGTTCCCATGCTCCTGCTGTCACGCGTTCTCTGCTAAGACAAACTGAAATCCCTCTGAAGCCATGAGCTAAAAAAATTAACCTTTCTTCCTTTAAGTTGTGTCAGATGTTTTGTCACAAGGATGAGAAGAGTAATTAATATGATCCTGTAGGAGCAGTGACTCAGTATTTGATAGCTCAGTATTCAGAACAACTGTATAGAATGTAGTGATTCCAAATAATGAAGTGGACTGCAAAAAGGGAGATATTTGTGGAGTTAAGGGTCCCAGACACTTTGGAGTTGGAGTTAAAGTCCCTCAACACAGGAAATGGCTTGGTAATAAATATCGCTTTATACAATGTATGTGGGTCCCATGGACCCACATAGACACTTTGTTTTCTTTAAGGTGGTCTTTTTCTGTGAGAGTATTTAAAAGATAAGTCCTCAGATCTTGGCCCAGAGTTTTGGTGATGAGATCCATCTGCACAAATCCCTGCCAAGTATTAACAGAATTAGAGCCCTGCTTTGACTTGGCCAATTCCTTTCTTCCCCCTTGACCTTTCTTGCCTCCTAGCTCCCTGCCAGCTCTTTTCAGATGATTGTTGCTCTGCCCCCATACTTCCAAGTGTAACCTGCTTCTTACTTTTAGCCCCTGTACCCAGCACTGTCCGTTGATGCCTGTTCTACTTCATAGAGCTTCTCCAGTGGCAGATCTGAACTCATCCTGCCATCCAAGCTGTTCATCCTGCCACAAGGGCCAGGATCAAATATGAGTCAGAACTCAATGGTTACAAGACAAACATAGTCACCAAAGGACTGTGGAAGTGGGTCACAGAAACAGAAATAAAGACAAGTCTCTTAGGTCGTGAAGCTGGCGTTCAAAAACACAAAAGGGAGTTGAAAAAGTTTCTACCTCATCCCATCACCCTCTACCTCATTTTTCTGTCTCTCAACGTCTCCTCCCCTCTCTTCATCCTCTTCCTCCTCTCCCCTTTGCATTTCCTCATTCACAGCCCTTCCCTCTCAATCTACCCTACTATCTTTGCAGGCCCTTCTGCTCTGCTTCCTCTGGCCAGCCTCTCCCCTCCAATTTTGGTTGGCACATGGCTTGGGTTTCCCTGGCATTAGTTCCAACTCCCATTCTCTGAGGCCAGTGTCTCAAATGCCCCCTACCAAATGCTCAGCAGTAATGCTCTTAATGCTCCTAAGTAAAGGACTATCTGATTGACTGTGCTTGTATAGATTCCTCTGAAATCAGGTACCCTGGTCCAACCAGACACACCTGGATGAGAGGGGAAGGAAGGGGAGGACACTTCATGACTATTTAAATCTGCCTCTTCCGAGAGGTTGTAGGCAAAATTTAGTTTTCAGAAAAGGATCTAGATCCCTAAATATGTTATCTACAGTTATTTCATACCCAAGGTTACACAGTCTGAAACAAAAGAAAACCCTGTGGCTATACTGGGGACCTTTATTCAGTCTTCCATGCTGCGTCATTGTTTAAAGGAAAGAATGGGAAAGTCACTTGGGATACTTGACCTTGGGGTTTAGAACTGTCTTCTGGGGACATTTTAACCCTGGGGATCAATCCCTTCTCTTCTGTCTGAACTTGGCTCTGTCTTTCATCAGCACTCCAGGAAGACTGACAGGATGATAATCAAGGACAACTATCTCCTTTGGAGAAGCTTCACGTGGGCTGAGGGCAGAAAGCTACCTCAGAGCTCTTGTTGCACAGAAGGATCCATCTAGGGAGACGGAGAGACGGGCCAAGCTGGTTAACAGGCAGGAGGAAGACATTCAGGGGGCATCTCTTAGTCAAGGCAGTAGAATCTTAGAATGGCAGAAGAGCTCAGGGTCAGTTTGGAGCCAAGGTGGGAAGGAATGAGGTTATGTTTAAGCTCAATTTCAGTCTTCTCTCTCCATGGGGATGGCATTGTTGCTGGTGAGAGAGGGAGCAGCTCACTTTTCCTCCCCATGCTTCTGCCTTTGTCTACAGGGAGGACAGAACTCCAGGCTGTCTTCCCCAACCTAGTGAATATCATATCCACCTGTCTAGTTCTCGCTTCACAGGAGGAGGGCAGCCTCCACAGCTTAATGGTCACTACACACGAAAGGCTCAGGACCACCAGGCTCCCTTCCTTTGTCGCTTCCTGTCTTGCATCTGTCTGGTTGTGGTGCTTGGATAGCATAGGTGGTGTATTAGCTGGACACTGAGGTGTGCTTATTGCTTACGTGACTCTTTTTTCTGTAATGCTTTAAATTGGCATGTCCTGGCACTACATCCATAAAGTCTGGGCATAATATAGGCATGGATTTTGGGAAAGGGAATGATGCTTGCAGCTATGTTCTTCAATTCTGCATTTGGAATAGCTGGTCTTGTTCAAAGGCCTGCTTTGGGGAGACTTGGTATTAGCACACAGCCTCTTAAAGCTGAACTTTGGAAACTGGAGGGATGGCTCAGCAGTTAAGAGCACTGGCTACTCTTGCCAAGGACCCAGGTTCAGTTCCCAGCACTCACATGGTGGCTAACAACCACCCGTAATTCCAGTTCCAGGGGATCCAACGTTCTCCTCTGACCTCTGAGGGCACTGAGTGACCTGGGTGCACTTACATACATGCAGACAATACACTCATACACATAAAAAATAAAAGTAATAAATAATTTTTTTTAAAAAGAGATGAATTTCATTTCGCAGTTGAGCACAGATCCTTGGGCTGCTGTTCAGAAAATCACCACCTCAGAGAGGGCTTTGCTTCAACTCATTCCTAGGACTCTAAATGTACAATAAAGGAGGAAGGGAACTCTAAATTTCCTTCACCAGTGGTTTCATCCTACCTGTTCTTTAAATTCTCACAAGTGAGGAGGTGGAATATTTTAGAGACTTCTGGCTTGGTTACTCCTTGGTGGAGGAAGGAAATGCCAAGAGAGGCTCTGGGAGTGAACATTTTGTTTTTCTATGCAAGAAGTTCATTTAATGCCTATTTGCTTCTGCTGGAGATTGTTTGTACTATAACAGAGAAATTTAGGCACTTACTGTTTTCCCTCTACCCTTATCCTGGGCAGTAGGATGAGAACCTGGAAGTACTTGCCCTGGAGACTATGTAATGGGTGGTTTTAGGGACCCCTGTCCTGGTGAACATCTTCCTTTCCTATGGGAAAAGATGAGGAGGGTTCTGAGATTCTGACTATACCCTGAGAGCTTTCTAGAATTGGACCTGACTCTCCACTGGAGCTACTTGAGCTCTGTATTCGATTGTATCACCCAAAGGCCCCTCAGGAAGGTGGAGTCAGCCCTCCCTGCCTGGTGCTCAATGATGAGAATTAGCCCAGGTGGGACTTCCCTGGCCAGCAGTAGACCCATCTGTGGCTCACCCACAGACACATTCTTACATCTCCCCAAGGAGCCCTTTAAGAATATTGCATGCATAAAGAGATATCCCACAGAATACAAAAATCAGCCCAAAGACAACCAACTACCCAATCCCCCCACTATACTGAAAGGTCACAATGTTTCTGATACATGTCTTTTCAGATGGTTTTCATGTATATGTGTGAGGTTTATTTGAAAAACGAACAAAGGAATCACAGCGCACAATGCTCTTTTGTAACATGATATTTAAAATCTAAAAATAAACTGGGTGTGGTCTTTCAGGCCTGTAATCCCAACACTTGGGAAGTAGAGGCAAAAAGATTAAGAATTCCAGGTCACTCTTGACTACATAGTTTAAGGCCAACGTGGGCTACATGCGATCCTGTCTCAAACTGGAAAGAAAATAACACTTAAGACTTTCTTGTGACTGTCAGTGTGATCTATCAGCCTCATCATCATTTTGAATGGTTGCATATTATGCAAGACTTGGCCATACCCTCATTCATTAACCAACCCATTAGCTGATGGTGAAATTTTTCCCAGTGTTTGGACACTGTTATATATTGACTTCCAAAAGCTATTTGATTATGTGAGCAGTATAACTGTTGGGACAAATCACACCTACTTATTTAAGGCCTTTTGTTGTATTATTATTACTAAATTCATCCCACTAGCGTTTACCAATCCATACCTCCACAGTGGTACAGGAGAAGGCCCATTTCCCATCCCCATGACAATGTTTGGGTTCATCTCTGTTCACACATACAGTGATTGAAAAATTGTACATGTATCAGAGGAGGTAGGCGTGAACAGGGAATTGGCTCCATCTCTAGCCATGGCTCTCCTTTGGGTACAAGGCTCCTTTGTAAAAATAATCATATGATGACATACCAAGTGAGTCTTCCAACAGTATGAGCCAGTGACTAGATATGGCCTGGCCCAGCTCTAAAGGTTCAGCTCCTTGCAATGACCTAGGCTCAAACCATTGCTCCCATCTAGACCACATGCCCTTCTCCCTCCATTGTCAGTAAGTATAGGGGAACAAATCTGTTAAATCACTGAGTAAGCCACAGAGCTAATTATAAGTTACAGAAAAAAACCCAGAAGAAGGGAAAAAAGCAAATGACCCCCACTGTTCTCTTGATCTACTTCTCCCTTTATGCTATCTTTCTTATTTAGCACCACTGAAAAAAAAATCTGTGTCTCTCCAGCTTATGGGGAGAAGAGCTTCTCCCAGCTTCTGTAGCACTGTCCACAGACTTGAGCCTCCACCAAGAAGGCGCTTGCTTTATAAGGAACAGATTTCCAATCAGCCTGGTCCCGGCCTTGGAGGCTCTCCATCTTCTCCCGTTAGCTCCCAGCTCATCCATCTCCTACCCCATTTGTCTGATCTGATTATTCCCAGGTGTGATGTATTCTTTTGCTCCTTGGTGCTCAGTGTGCACTTCTTTGCTAACAGCTACTCCAGTACCTTGGAGCAGGAGATGCACAGGGGCACATATGGAAACTCCTCTTCACCTGGCTGACTCTCAGAGTACAGGGATGGAACAACAGCAAAGAGGAACAGCAGTGGCCATCACCAGGTAAAGAAGCATCACCCTTTTGGTCCATTTTATATTATAAAAAAAAATTGCAAACTTTTCCCTGCTTCCACTTGGGAAAGTGTTGTAAACTGTTAACAGCATCTCTGGGGTCTCCATTCTAAAATGCAGCAAATAACACAGTAGAAGATTCATAGGAATTGCCTAGGCTATAGACCTGTACCAGACGCTACAGTGAGGACATGATAAGCAAGGACTTTTTCAGAGCTTCCGGCTAGCATTCAGCATACTGTGCATGAGATTTGCTGAAGACCCAGGATTTAAAGATTATTCTTGTCCAGCTATCCCATTTCATCTCTCCCTTTCTTTCTTTCTTTCTTTCTTTCTTTCTTTCTTTCTTTCTTTCTTTCTTTCTTTCTTCCTTCCTTCCTTCCTCCCTCCCTTCCTCCCTTCTTCCTTTCCTCCCTCCCTCCCTCCCTCCCTTCTTTCCTTCCTTTGTTCCTTCCTTTCACCTAGCCATCCATTTCTTCCTCTCTTTTTCAAAGCCATCCAAGGAAGTGAGCAGTGTGGTGAAGACAATGCTGGTCTTGACTGCAAGAACTAGGATATTGAATACCAGCCAGGTGAGCTTAGACAAGTCACTTAGCATTTCTGGTCTTGGTTTCAATTATCCATAGAATAGTAGTGTTAAAACATAGACTCAAGGATGGTTCATAGCCTCCATGTGGGTCCTGGGAATCCAATCTGCAAGATCAGTCAGGGCTCTTAACCGCTGAGCCATCTCTCCAGCCCCAGGTACACTCACATACATGCAGGAAATACATTCATACACATAAAATAATAAATAAAATATTTTTAAAAATAAAACATAGAATCACCAGCCTTGCACAAGAAAAAAAAATCTATAACTCTAGAAATACACAACCTTATCATCTCCATGTGACAGACAGAGCAAATGAGGCAAGTTGGTGAATAAGGTGGTAGGATTAGCTGTCTAGATTCTCTGGTCCTGCTACCTGTGGAGCTCAGGAACAACACAGTATCTCACAGAGCCTTGTGCTACAATGCCATGGATCTAGGAAGGCTTCTGAAAGCTGTCAGGAAATCTTGACTGCTACTGTTACTTCTTGGGCTATGTGGAGTTCATCCTGCACAATGGATCAGAGCACCCTGTTTCTCAACTTAGACCACACTTAAGTGCCCTGAAATCTGACATTATGCAGTGGCTCATGCTCAGGGAATATGACCCTTCTCACCTCTCACTGCAGAGGCCCCCGTGCTAACCCCATTCTTTTCCCTTGAGTTTTGTGCTCTCCACCCCTGCTAACCTCAGGTGCCCTCACTCTCCTGTCTGTCCCTCCCTCCCTCCATTTGTTTAGCACCCATGGTAGAAGGTTTCTTTAATCTGCACAGGAATTGACTCCAAACTTGCCATTCTGGAACAAGGGTTATATTCACCATGTCAGTTAGATCTGTTCTTATTTTCCCTCAGAAAACCAAATTGGACCCTTTAAGAGGGGAAAAAAAGCACCAAGGACAATCAAAATGTTAAACCAAACCCTGGAAATCAAATTTATAAAATAGGCACATCAGGAACTGATGATTAAAGTTACCCAAAGCCTCTTCACCTCACCAAAGTTTCTTCTGCACTTCCAACAATGCATTTAAGAATTGGTTTTATCCTTTCAAAGTCACATATTTGGGCAGTGAACAGAAACCTGAGATACCATCTTAAGCCACAGTCCTCATCTTAGCAGAACCATCTGGGGAACTGTGTGATTTGATTCTCAGGGCCTGGGAGGTGGCTGGTACTTTTCAAAACCTGATTCTGGTGAAGCTGATTACAGAGATGGCACTGTGATCCAACTTCTCTCACTTTACAAGTGACTAAACTAAGACCGGAGAAGTCAAACTTACCCCCAGACAGGGTGGGAAGGGGTGGGTAGGCAGAGACACTTGCAGCTCAGTGGTCAGGAGCCCTGCCATTGGTTAGATGTTAACCTGAATCATCAAAATTTCCATTATTTGTAGGAATTTAAGAACTTGTGGCCAGTGGCCCCATGACAGTCTCTTTCTCCTTTCCTTTCATATTTTGCCCCCTACTCCCAACACCATCACCACAAAGGAGGGGCAAGGAGAATTTTCCAACTGGGTCAGAGAGGGGGTAGAAGTTCAGGTGTTGCCTCCTTGAACCCAAGAATGTGGCACTCAGTCTCAGGCTTAGGTCTCCAGGCCTTAGAAACTTCATAGCCCAGAATTTTAATGACAGGCTAGGCTTTGAGCAGCTCTCTGTGTGGAAGGTACCATTGATGCTCAGCCAGTGAGCAGTAGCCCTGAGTCCCTACCCTGAAGAAAATGGCCAGGCTGTGTAGGAATCCCAATTACCAGCACCTGATTAGACCTTCACACTTGTCCCTATGCTCCCCCTCCTACCCTACCACTTCCCCAGATTAGTCTCCTTATCTCTCATACCACTTTAATTCTGTCCCACGGTCTTCTCTTAGCTCGTAGGTGTTGGGAAACCTTCCTTCTCCCTCTTCCAGGAAAACTTTTCCGATCACTTCAACCTGCTTATCACTTTATGGGCAGCCACAATGGGCCCTTCCACTGTGTTCCAAGCAGCTGCCCCAGATCTGCTTTGGGTTCAATTTGGGTTCATCGTATCTATAGGAATTGGTACAATAAGTCCAGCGCCCTTGGCACCTGTGGGATACAGGGTTTTTCTGTGCCTGAGGGGCTCCCTGTCCCTCTGCTTGCAGTCTGCCAGCTTCTTGGGGCTAGAGGCTTTGACTTATCTTTGTGTCTCTAGCATCAGCACAGAACCCGCATGTGGTAGGGTTTTTAAAATTAGTATATTTTCATTAATTCTTTAAGAATTTCATACATACAGTGTATTTTTATTATAATCACCTCCCTCCCCCTAACTCCTCCCAGATTCACCTTATCTATGCACCCCCTTGAAACTTCTTGTCCTTTTTTTTAAACCCCCAGAGTCCCATTTTGCTGCCCATATACTCACGGGTGTGGGGTCACATGGTAGTTTTAAATCATGTAAACTTTAGGCTAACAGACCAGGCTCAGGGAAAGAACAAAAGAGAAAGAAGTTGGGAAATTAAAGGAAATTTGGGATCTCAAAGAGGTTGAAGGCTATTTCTAGTGTTCACCAGAACAGTGGTTCTCAAAGTGTGGTTTGACTAGATTTGCTGGAGCAGGCCTCTAACCCCAGCTATGCAGGAGGCCAAAGAGGAGGATCACAAGTTCAAGGTCAGTCTGGACTATAGAGTAAGTTCAAGGCTGGTCTGGGCAATTTAGTAAGAAGCTATCTCAATATAAAAAGTAGGTCTGAGAAGATGACTGCTCAGGTAAAAGCACTTGCTGCCATGCGTGACGACCTGGGTTTGAGACCATGGACTGGCAAGGTAGAGAGTACCAACTCTTGAAAGTTGTCCTCTGACCTCCACTCTCATATATAGATGTAATGTTTTTCTTTTGTATTATTTACTTTTATTTTATGTGTATGAGTGTTTTGCCTGCATATATGTGCCTGGTACTGGTGGAGTCTAGAAGAGGATGTTGGATTCCCCGGAATCTGGAGTTAAAAGTAGTTGTGAGTTATCATGTGGGTGCTGGAATTTGAACCCTGGTCCTTTGCAAGAGCAGCAAGTGCTCTTAAATGCTGAGCCTCTTTCCAACCCCAAAAGATGTAATAAAAAAACAAACAACCAAAAAACAAAAAAGAGCTAAAAATAAAAAGCAAAAAGAAGGCTTGGAACTTAGCTCAGTGGTAGAGCACTTACCTAGTATCATAGTTGTTATAAATTGGACACACATTTGGACATACCTGGGTAGAGGGAATCTCAGTTAAGGAATTTCCTCCATTGAATTGTCCTGTGAGCATGTCTGTGGGGCATTTTCTCGATTACTGATTAATGTGGGAGGGCCCAGGCTGCTATGGGTGGTGCCATCCTTAGGCAAGTAGGCCTGGATTGTATAAAAAGGCAGCTGAGCAAGCCAGAGGAAGCATTCCTCTATGGTCTCTGCTTCAGTTCCTGCCTCCAGGTTCCTACCCTGAGCTCCTGCCCTGACCTCCTTCTATGAGGGGTATAAAGTGTAAAGATTTAAAAAAAAAAAAACCCTTTCTTTCCAAGCTGTTTTTGGTCAGTGGTTTATCAAAGCCACAGAAAGCAACCTAGAACATCTAGTATGTATAACGTCCTGGGTTTGATTCCAGTACCACACACATACACACAGAAGTGAGGCCCCTGGGGTGGGGGCGTGGGAATCCCTGAGATGCTTTCATGGGACTTTGAGATCAAAACTGTTTTAGCCTTTTCTCTCTCACTCTCTCAAAAGGCACATTGGCCTTTTCCAGACACTACCCAACCTGTGATCTCAGTACCGAAGCAGACACCAGCATGGCAGTCTTCAGCTATACCGTGCACTGATGAGAACTGCAAAAAAAGCCAAACAATGCCACTCTTCCCATTGAATCCTTACCCTCTGTGGAAAATACAGTCTTTTTTTTTTTTTCACTAAAAACATGCTATTTATGCTAACATATGATGGGTTTGTTTTGTTATTTTTTTAAGTCAATTAACAAATATTTTAACATTTTCTGGGTCTTAGTTTCTAATGTGAAAAATGTGAACAGATGTAGTCCTCTTAGCCAAAATTATCTGGGGTTTATTGCGCCTCAGTGTCCCCAGGTAATGGGGGCGGCTTGGGCTGGCGAACCGCCTGCTTACTCATCCCCAATCCTCACCTCGCTGGGGGTTGCTGGTTTGAACCCCCTGCAAACTTTGGTTCAAAATTCTTTGTAAAAAAATATTTTTACTTATTACTTTGTATTTCATGTAGGTATGACTGTATTGTGTGTAAGTGAACCTGTGTTGTGCAATGCCAGTGGAGGTCAGAAAAGGGTGTTGGATTCCCTAGGAACTGAGTTATGAACAGTTCTTAGCCGTCATGTGGGTGCTGGGAATCAAACCCAGGTCCTCTGCAAGAGCAGTCCATGCTCTTGACTGCTGAGCCATCATCCCTCCAGCCCCGGTTTTCAATGCTTTTTAAGAGTGGAAAGTTATCCTATGACCTAAAACTCTGAGAAACTTTTCACAGGGACATGGAGATTATTTGCCTGCCAGGATCCAATTCCCCTAACCTGCCCAATTTCCATCTCTGTTCCTGGAGTCTGAGTTCATGAATTTTGGGATTACTCTTTGCTTCAGATAATCTGTAAGTATGGCTCCCAGCGGCCCTCAGTGCCTGCGTGCTAATGAGGGCTGAGCAGCTGCTTGGGCAAGGGAGTTTAGCAGGCCCCTGGACATTCTCCCACCATACCCAGCAGGCCTTTCCCTTTTCTTCTTTACAGAAGCCCATGAATTGCTCTTGACACTTCAGAATGACTTGTCTCATTCCACACAATTTGACCAACCCAACTAACAGCCATGCTCAGCTCAGAGACCCTTTTCCAAATCCAGAGTTGAGGGAAGGTTTCCCAAGGCCTGTCGTTCAGTATTAGCTGATCCCTGTTTTCCCTCTTCCTTGGAGATGGCAGAGGATGGAGAGAAAAAGAAAGAAATGTCCTTCTTTGCAGAAGACAGCTGTGGGCTGAGGGTCCCCCACCCAATGATAACACTCCAGAACCTGAGAAACCCTCTGACTGGGAGACTGTGGGGCAGCCTGGGCTGAAGCACTCACTGTGCATGTGAGGTGCTGGTGCCACAAAAGGTAGACTGACTCTCTGTTCACTGTCAAATCAATTAAGGCATTTCCAGGTGTAGAGGGTAACATTACAGTAGAGCTGAGGTCTGTGGAGGACCAAAGGTTAGAGAAAGATCTTCATGGAAGGGATGCTACCACCCATAAAAATAATAGTGAGGGGGCTGGAGAGATGGCTCAACAGATAAGTGCACTGGCTACTCTTGCAGAGGACCCAGGTTTGTTTCCCAGCACCCACATGGTGGCTAACAACAGTCAGTAACTCCAGTTCCAGGAGATCTGACACCCTCTTCTGACCTCTGTGGGCATTGCACAACAGGGATGCACTTAGATACATGCAGGCAATATACTCATACACATAAAATAAATAAAATATTAAAAAATAATAATGAATGTTTGTGATTAGCGAATGCTCTAGCAAAGCGAGTACATTATCAATGAAGAATGTTTCCTCCTTTTCACAGAAGGAAGGAGAAGTTCATCAAGCTGGAATCACTGGCCTCCTAGGAAGTGATCAGGCAGGACTCCCTTGCTTGGTAGTTCAGCTACTTAGGGATCATGTGATCCAGGAGCAGCTTGAACAGGCAATTGATTTGCAGTGCTAATTATTGCTTGGGAAAGGGAAGTCCAGCAATGCTTCTGAAAGTCACACAAGCTGATTATAAAATGTTTGCTTCACATACCATCGGGTTACAGTGGCATTCATTTCCCATGCAGTGCATCCAGGGGACACACCAGGAAGTGTAGGCAGTCTGGGCAAACATTCTCCAATCCTTTCTTGGTGTGTGTGGGGTGCAGATCTGGTTACACCTGCCTTAAACATGCTTCAGGCTAGACAGTCTGGCTTACCTCCAGGAGACCCCAGGAGTCTCAGCTATGGCATCATGTGTCTCTGTGCTAGACTCAACCCCAAATCCTTCTCAAAGAGCAGTGGGTCCCCTGGGCTGCTCTGGAGAGGAGGTGGATGGAAATCATGAGGTAATCCTTTGAGCATTTCGGCTTCTACAGGAGCAGTCCAGCCTGGCCTCACCTGACTGCTTTTATTGTTTTGAGGGGGGCATGCATGTGCCCGGCACACATGTAGAGGTCAGAGGACAACCTCAAGGGTCCATCCTCCTCATTTAATTTGTTTGAGACAGAGTCATTATTTGTTCCTATTATGTCAGACAAGCTGGCCCATGAGCTTCTGGAAATTCTCCTGTTTCTAGCTCCATCTTCCCATAGAAATGTTGTAATTACAGATATGCACTACAGCACCAGCTCTGCGTGGGTTTAGGGATCTAAACTCAGGTGATCAGACTTGCACAGCAAGTGCTTTACCCACTAAGCCATCTCTCCAGTCCTTCAGTCTGTTAAGGATTCAGTGCCCCTTTCCTTCCCAGAGCTGGAAAATCCACTTGTTCCTGGCCAGGCCAGATGAACAGACAGCTGTGATCTAACAGATCTGCTTTAGGAACTGGGACTTCCCATGATGCCACTGAAATAGACTGGCCATGGGTGGGTGGCGAGGCTGTCACCCCAGGCTGCATATTACATCCCAGCACCAGGACCCAGGGTGGCCCCCACCAGAATCTTTCTTATGAGTAAGTTGAGGTAAAGAACTACCTGAATGAGAGGTGACTTGTAGATCTGTTCCCCAGTGTGCACACTCTTGAACTCCCAGCCCACTATGTCACACTTCCTGTCCTAACATTCTGGAGCTGCTTGAGGGGACCAGGTTAGGTGGCTGGGCTCCTCCAGAGCCTGGATTTTGCTTTTATCTTGAAGCTTCTGTGATTCTATAACTGATTTGCTCCTTCCTTATATTGACTGGTAGAAAGCTCAGTGATCAATTAGTTTCCTTCCCTAGAGCAAGGGAAAACAACTCTGAGGCGTATGTCCAAGTCCTTTTCTATTTATTTCCCTTTATTGATATCTCTTTATTAATAGAGTTAGATGAGAATTAAATGTGTAAATACATGTAAAGATCAGAATACTATCGCTGCATTTTCATGAACTCTCCATAATGCGTTTCTTAGAATGTGAGTACTATTTGAACAGTGCAGACCACAAGCTAGGGGGGCTCAGAGATGGCTTCACAGCGCAGGCCAGAAAGCACGTGATCAAGGGCCTGAGCAGTTCAGATCTCTTAATTCAGCGGACCTTCTTCACCAAATCTTGTCCAGAAAAGTGTGTGTGTGTGTGTGTGTGTGTGTGTGTGTGTGTGTGTGTGTGCACGAAGAAAGTGGTAGAATCTAGGCCAGATGGGAATGGGATGCTTGATGTCAGGACTAAAAGTTCAGGATTTAATCCTACAAGAAGAAATAGGGAGGCAGGGAAGGCTCTGTATAGTAGTGACATGTTGCAAAGAATTGGGCCAATCAGGAGAGGTGGCTTAACAAACAGCCCACCTTTCCTGGTAACTTAATACAACAAAAGTATTTTTCACTCAAGATTCTCTGTCAGCTGAGCCTTTGTCTCATCTTGGCTTCACCCTGGGGAATCTATCTAGAACATTCCTCTTTGCAGCTGTCATAAATCATGTGTTCTTGTCTCTTCAAGCTTCTTCCCAGAAGGGACACACATCACATTGATCAAAGTGAGATCCACCACCACTCCTACTGTCTATGGGCAAGGATGCGTGGTCCTTCCAGAAAAGGACCACAAATATCTGTAAATAATATTGGAACCACCCAGGGGGCTTTAGGACCCTTTCTAAGATTGTGATCACAGGACTTTCCCAGAAACAATGTTTATTATCCATGATTTCGAATCTTTTTTTAGACTATGACTCTTCAGAATTTGCTTTGAAATCACTGTGGCTCCTCCCCAAGTCTCCATTAACTGATTAGAAGGAAAAGGCTCCCCTTAGAATCCTTTTTTCCCCCAAGCCTCAGAAATGAATATAATGCTTCTGTTTTTGAGTTTCTCGGGCCTCTTGGTTGAGGTGAGCCTGTGTGGGTCTCCAGTTTGCCTAGTTTTATAATTTTGTAGCCTGCTGCGATTTCTGGCCTATTGATTAATGGGTCTCTCTCTCCCTCCACCACCAGCGACCTTAATCTTTTCTTAATTGCTTTAATGGCTGTTCAGCTTCCCTCTCGTGCCTTCCCCCACAATGTTGTTGTTGCAGAGCTTTTGTGTCTAAACTTCATTCTCCAACCGGGGACTGTGCCGGCCAATGAAAGGTGAATTCTGTCTTTGTTTGCCCTCTTTTCCTTATTTTTCTCTTTTGCTTTATTTCTTCTTCGGTCGCTTTCACATTTCATAGCTGGTGTGGGAGCATTGTCTAAGATAATTGAGCAAACCAGAAAAATAAACAAAAATATATAATGAAGAGAGGTCAATGCCAAGGTCCCCCCTCCCCTGCCCCCGAACTGACCCTGGCATACTCTACCCTCACCAAGTCTGAGCTCTGCACAGACCTCTGTTTCTTATCCTACAGGTCCAGCAGTCAGGCAAGCAGCCCCTCTCCATGCTGAGGGTGTGAAGGATCCTTCCAGAAGCCAGTCTGGGGTGGCCTGACTTTCACCTGCCTAGTCTGGGATCCTCTTCCAATATGCCTCTTTATTTCACTCACCAGTGCTTTGAATATTTCCTGTGTGTCTGGCACCATGTTAGATGTCATGGGAAAGGATCAAGGTGGCATAGGGCCTTGAGGGGAAATCAGCCACCGATCCCAAGACTAAGGCAACAGGGAGCACAACAGAGCAATTCGCTAGGAATCTATGGGGACACTGGGAGAAATGCTACAGTTCTGCGGTGAGAAGCAGTGGGTAGACTAGAGCTTTGGGCGAACTTCTTGGAGGAGGGTAGCTTTAAAAAGGGCCTTAAAAGACAGATAGGAAAGACAATGCAGATGAAGGAGAAACAGTTTCTGGAAGTGAGCAAAGCATGGGAACAGGAGGGGTAAGGGCATAGGGGGAGAACCTGGCCTTCAAAGTGCCAGGGCTGCATCATTATGGCTTGGAAGATCAGATTTGGTGGGCTGGTGCTTCGCTATGTATGCCAGGCCTTAGGTCGGCTTACACTTGTAAGAGCCCCTTTCTCTTTGGTTCCCTGAGGTTCTGAGAGGATGGAGATGACAAGAATGGTCAGCAAGTACAATTCTGAGGCAGAAGTCTGTACCTGTATTGTAGTCTCCTATAGGAGGCAAAAAGAGAAAGGCCCAAGCAACATATGTGTCAGTAAATTAAGGTGTACAGAGTTTGGGTTAAGATTTTACATCTGGGGTCTGATAGACTGCGTTCAAATCCAGTCTCTTCAAAACTGCCTCACCCTAACTAGTCACCTTGAGTGAGTTATTTAATCTTTCTTCTTTTCCTAAAATAACTTAATGATGAAATATTTCAGAGAAATATTTTATATGTAACCTTTCTTAAAAATATTTTATATATTATTTTTATTTTAGGTGTATGAGTGTATTGCCTGCATGTATGTAAGTATACCCATGACATATAATGCCTGTGGATATCAGAAGAGAGCATTGGATTTTCCTGGAACTGAAGTAATGGACAGTTGTTAGTGCCATGTGGGTGCTGGGAATCGAACCCAGGTCTTCTGCTAGAGCAGTCAGTGCTCTTAACCACTGAGCCATCTCTCTAGCCCTCCCCACCCAATCTTAACTTATACCCTGTACAAAAGTTGACCAAAAACTGATGGCTTGTTCCCACTTTCCTCCCATCACAAATGGTGCTGCTGTGGTTGTCTGTGAGTTTTCTTGGAACAAGAACTTTTGTTTCTCAATGCATGGGGCTCTGTGGTATCATAGAGTATGTGCTTCCACTAGATGAGTATGTAAGTGCGTGCATGTGTGTGCATGTGCACATGTGCCATACTGCATGTATGGTGGTCAGTGGACAACTTTCAGGAGTTTGTTCTCTTCCTTCTACCACATGAATTCTGGGACTCGAACTCAGGTCATCAGGCTTGGCATCTAGTGCCTTTATCCACCAAGCCATCTCAACAGCCCCTACGTAAACCTTTCTAAGCCCCAGATTCCTCATCTGCAAACAGCAATACTAACAATTCCTGCACCATCAGATGACTGCAGTGATCAATGGAAATGAGGTCATTCATTCTTAGACTCAGAGGGTATAGATAAGTGGACAATCAGGTTCCCAGAATTCCTCTCGTGGAACAGATTGCATCTGCTTGGAAGAAATAATGTAGACAATTGGAAAGGGGGCGAGGCAGCACACCCAGCCATGGAGGGTAGCTGCAAGTGGGTACATACCAAAAAGAGAAGTGGGCTGCCCACCACGTGTGCAAAGGGAAGATAAAAACCTGCAAGCCAGAAAGCAATGAAGAACCAACCTTCAGAGTGATGCTGGAGGACAGTGATCTCCTTCGTATTAGACATTGGTCGTGAAGCGTGTGATAGAGCCACTTCTTCTAAAGTCTCACAAACGTGTAAGAGGACTGTTGGTCCCACAAGAGGTGCCAGGGTGTGTACTTGGGTTAGAATGGACACAGAAGCAGACAATGCTTGTGCACAGGAAGGAAATTCATGAGCACACCTGGGTTTGGATGAAGAGCTAAAGCTCAATGGTTATTTGCTGGTTTTGTGGATATCAGGGGCTAAACTTGGTCCTTTCTAAAGAGGACCTTGTTTGACTCTGGCAGCAGCGTCATGAGGTATTAAGAGCATCTCCAAGCAACTCTGTGTGACCTGAAGGACTTGGGATCAAAAGATCACATGTCCAGGATGATATGGCTAGGAAACAGTGGAGCAGAGACTGCAGAGAGATGTGTCTGACATAAAACTTTCTATTCTTGGAAAGAGAATGGAGGAGAGGGAGTAAAGGAGATAAAGAAGACAACAGGATATAGAGGTGGAGAGGGACAGGGACGTAAGACATCATGGCTCTTTCTTGAAGCCCTGTGTTAAGGGAAAGGAAGGCAAAGCCTTGGGATTCCTAACTACTCACAGCTTTGATTTCCAAATCCAGGAAATAATTACATATACAATCCAATTAAAATTTAATTTCTGATAAATGAATAATAATATTAATAATAATGCCCCATGCAATATGTTGGACATATTTATACTAAAAAAAAAAAATCACTTGGTGTTGATCTGAAATTCAGGGTTAACTTGTGACCGGTATTTAATCAGACACCCCTCTTTGTAGGGCATCTTGGATCCAGCACAGAGAAGGACAAGCCACGGCCTCTGGAGGTAGCAAACAGTACTTTCCCTCCTTTCTTAGTACTGGAATCTCAAAACCAATATGGTGTCCTTTCAGGGCATGCACCTTTCAGTCTCCGGAGATGCCAAGCTGTTCAAGTCAGGAAAATAGAACAGAGGATCCTCTGTAAATGCAATGTGCCAGGTGCCCACCATGGTCTGGATAGCCCAGGGACATAATGGGAGGATGGGAAAGTTGGCTTTTGGAATGTCCCACTCTCATCTTTTTCTGTTCTCCCCATCTCTCATCCAGGTTCCCAAGGCTCCATGGGGCTGAGCGCATTTGATAACCTTGTCCTCACCAAGTGGCTCAATGTGGGATTTGTCCCAGGAGAACTTGTGATAGACAGGAAGAGCCTAGAGGGTTATGCTTCACAAAGGCATAACACTCAGATGGGAGGGTTCCAGATCTGGTGACAAGGACTAGAGGACCTTTTGGGAACAAAAGATCCTTTTGGAACATCCTGAAAATACATGAGTCTCCACCTGGCCCACTGACCCTGTAAAGCCAGTCCTGCCTAAAGGAATCAATAATTGAATGCAAGGAGGTAACATCACACTCAACACACTATCCCAGCCTGCAGCAAACCTCTCTGGGATGGTCCTGCTTCTGGCTGCTTCCTTCTATCTTGGGGAACTCTTGAGGGGCTGGCAAGCTTCTTTTGTGTAGATATCACCAGTATTGAAGTGCTCAGAGAGTCTCAGTCCTAATACCATCCTTTCTCCACCCTCTCCTTGAACGGTTTCTCATCCAGAGCTGATAGGTCTAAGCAATGCTCAGAGGCCAGCTCAGAGAAGATTGCTCCAAACCACATTCTTCACACACATTTCCTGTCCTTGGCTCATTGTTGCTCTATCTTAGAAGGCGTATAAGGCCTCCCACCCCTACCCTCCCACATCTAAACAGCCTCCAGTGTGCTGTTTCCATGACAACTGGAAGCATTGCTGTAGTTTCACACCTCTAACACAATTCTCTTGCCCACCCCCAAGACATTTTACCCCCCACACCCAGGATTCTTAAGACCCTCTTCCAGTCACACTGAGGACACACATGCTGTGCTAAGCAGACCTCCTTTCTGTCAGCTTCCAAGAATTTCACTGCCATCTTAACTTGAAGGCATCAATGGGCAGGCATCTCTTTAAATATGGATTTGGAGGTGGTGAGTTAAAATGCAACAGAGAATGTAGCAATTACAAAAGTCTTTCGTAGAGTGGAAGTTGCAATAGGAGCTTCAGAGACCAGAGGGGAAAACTTGGCCCAAAGACCTGTATGTGGAGATGTGATTATTCTTCAAGTAGGAGTTAATGGGGAGGCAGATCTCCAAATATTTCATACACGGATTACAGCCAATTATTGGATTATACCGGAGGCCAGCACACTGGCTCCCCTCTGGCCATCCCCACATCGTGAATACACAAAGGGCAAGAAGGAAAGGATGGAGAAGAGAGGCCCAGCTGAGGGAGTGGGAAATGGAGCCTGGGAGAGGAAAGCCCCCCCCCCCCAGCTTCTGTGCATGGTTCTGCTTACTCATAGTATCAGTCTGGAGTCCACTCTATGCTTCACTCAGGTGGCTCCCCAAACACCCACTTGATTTGCTCATAGTCCCCTTCAATGCTGGTCCAGCACTTCCACTCCATGTCACCAGTAAAGCACCCCTAGAGCAACAACTTGAAAGGAGCGTAACTTCCCACACAGGGAAAAGGCATGGGGACTACAAAACCCTAACATTTGATTTTTTAGATCTTTGCAAAATAATCATATTTTATTGATCTGGAAAGAAAGAATCCTCCTGGGATGGGCCCCAAGCTCAGGAGAAGGACAGGTGATGTCTTTTGGATTCAAGCCCCTGGATGTTTGGGACTTGGTCTGTTCTTTGAACCTTCCTAGAGGTTCAGAAGTTACTAGAAGGTTCTCTGTGCCCACTCAAAGGCCTCACCTGATGGGCCAAGGGCTGCAGGGCTTAGTCCTCACCAATCCTAACCTGCCCACACCCTTCTACACTCTCTCATACCCCCTTCTCTGCTTCTTCCTTGACTGTGTGGCCAGAGGGAGCTCACATGTCTAGTCTTCTATATAATCCTCTAAGTGGCTATAATCAGAGGAGAAAAGATCTCCAGGGATCTTCTCTTAGGTATATCCTAATTGAAAAAGAAAGTTTCTTAGTCATAAATTCTAAAGTGCAACCTAGGGCTACTGTACCCCATAAGACAACCCCTTTGGAGGTGGACAGAGTAAGTCACTGGTTGCTGAGATCCCTGGGCAGTGTTCTGTTTCCATCTGAGCTTCTTGTTTAGAGACTTTGTGATATTTGAGGCAGGATGATTGCCTCTGGACTGCTTAGCCCTGGGTCAGTCAATTCCCATCAAGTTCCCTCAAATGAGTGATGTGGACGTGACCTGGGACCTTAAGTTATGAGGCAAATTCCAACACCTTTTCTAGAGGAGAGCAGAGGTTTCAAAGGATGGCTCAACCTTCATGGCCCCACTCTACATCCCAGCTCCCCGCCAAGTGCGCACACACACAGACACACACACAAACATACACGCACACACACACAAACACACACACACACACACACACACACACACACACACACACATACACACCCCTCTAGAAAGGCATCCTCCAACCCTATTCACTTGAGACCTATTCCAACTTGACTTTTGGGTGATGCTTGTCCTCGTACCATGCACAGTGCTAGATTCTCCTGTTTCTTCAGGCTCCTGGCTCCTGGCCAACTGGTCATAATAGATTTTCCTCTCTCCTGGGAGTGATAAAAAAATCAGGCCCTGAAAAAGCACAGACATACCAATCCCTCAGCCTGACAACTTCCCAAATTGAAGATGCCAAATTTGGATGTTGGATTACTTGGACATTTCTGGGTTGTATGACCTCTACACCCTTCCTTTACTCCTCCACACTGAATGGAACTCAACACCTCTGAAAATGTGCCTTTGAGGTGCTTAGCTACCCTGTTACCTCTGGATCTTTGCTCTTGGTCTTTCTATTCACATGGCTACTGTTGCCAACACCCTATACGACCCACCACCACCTTCTATCACTCCTCTAGGCAACATTTGTGGCTGTTCATCCTGGCTGCTTCTGAGACACACAAGTCATTGCATCCTGGCAAGATTAAATTAGGTGAGTTAAAGAAGCTTAGAAGGGCAACCACTCAAGTAAACACCAAACCCCAAACCAGAGTGTCATTTCCTCTCTCAGGTCATTATGATAGCTGTCACAATCTGAGACCCCCTAGACTCAGCGTCCTGGTTTTACAGCTCCAGAAATACATCACCCCAGTGAAAACCAGGACTTTTCACCTGCCCTCTTCATTCCCAGCAGAGTGAAGTAGAGAGAACTGACCCAGGCTCTCTGGAGAGCAGAGGAGAAGCCTCAGCTCAGGGAGATTGGGCAGGAGCTCTGCCAGTGCCACAATCAGCCCAAGTCAGGCTCCAAATTATTTTCTGTAGCAGAAAGTTCTGAATTTTAGGCCAGTCAAAGCTAGAAGAATTTTCAGAAATGGAGTGTGATAAATTGTACATATCCTGCTAGTGAGTAGGACTCGTTTGTCAGCCTTCAGGAATGTCTCCCAAAGCCACAAGTGGGCACATGGAGGAATGAGTAGACAGCGTTAGCTACAGCCAGAGCAGACATACCAGAGGAGAGCCATCAGAGAGAAGGCAGAAGCTGCCACTTCCGATGGGAATTGAATTACTACAGATGGAGGACTACTTTCCAATTAGGAGAAAATGCCTCCGCCACTGGTATTTTTTAAATTTAAAAGTAGCCAGCAATTTAGCTATGGGAAATCAGTTTCCTGTTCTCTCCTAAGCTTCCTAAGAAATCAGGGGATATGTCACTAAGTAATAAATTCCTAATGATTAAGGATGCCAATTAAGTAAATAAAAGTACAGGATGCCCAGTTAAGTTTGAACTCCAGATAAAGAGTGGATAATTTTTAGTATAATACATGCTTATACTAAAAAGCTTTTCTTGTTTATCTGAAATTCAAATTCAACTGAGCATCCTGTACTCCATTTGACAACCTTCCCACTGATGATGTGTGATGAAGAAGAGCAACTTCCAGAAGCCAGTTCATTCCAAAGTTCATTCCCATGGAGCTGGGGAGATGACTCAGTGGGTAAGAGTGCTTGATGTACAAGCACAGCTCCTGAGTTTAAATCCCCAGCACCTGTGTTAAAAAGCCAGGCATAACCACTCGAGCACCTGTAACCTCAGAGCTGTGGGGAGTTGAGACAGGAGGATTGCTGGGACTTGCTCACTGCCAGCCTTGCCATAGCTTCAGCGACAGACCCTGAATCTAGGAAATAAGACACAGAGAGATGATAAAACAAAATACCCAACACCCTCCTCTGGCCTTGGAGCACGCAAAGACACACCATCATATAAACACATGCCTGCATACATCATACACCACACATGAACATGTGTATACGTATATACACACACAAAAGAAGAAAAAGAAAACCCTCATTCCCACAATAACATGCACTAGAGCACTTCCTCTGTCATCATGTTTTATGCTAACAACTGACCTCAGGGAACCTACAATCCCATTGGGGAGGCAGAGGGGCCGAGCAACCATTGAAACAGTATGTATCATGAGTGAGAATGACTGAGAGCAGTAAATGATATTTTGGGAATGGGATGGAGGTCACCACCAACATAAAGATTCTATTTCTGCTTTGTGTCTGAGGCAGAGGATTCCATAAGCCCCTTTCAGCCATCTTTCTCCATCAGTAACCCATCCAAGCTACTGACATTTATCATTCTCAGCCACTGCACAGTATGAGAAGACAAAGATCATCACGACACAGCCTCTGTCCTTGAGGTTGACAGTCTAGGAAGGTTGATAAGACATATCTGTAGTCATGGTGACCTCACGGTCGCTCTAGCAGTGGGGATAATGCAAGGAGCAATGTGGAGGGGTACCATGCTGCACTACAAACTCTATTATGGAGGCCTATTAGGAACATAACACACAATTTTATTTTGAGGCCAAAGTCTCCATTAGTGTATTGAGTGACTCTGATCAAGTCACCAAATCTCTGAGTCTCATTTTCTTTACCTGAATAGAAGTGACATTAATAACAGTACTTGTCTCACAGGCTTGTTCTGAGAAGCTAATGGAGCAGCCAGCACTTGGTAACCCACAAAGTGTCATGTAAATGTGAATTATCATTCACTATAAAAATGATTATTGTTTGGCAGTTTCTCAAAAGTTAAACATAGAATTACCATATGATCGAGTAATTTCACTCTTAGGTATATACCCCAAAGAACTGAAAATGTATTTTCAACAGATACTTGTACATCAATGTTCATAGCTGCCTTAGTCATAATAAGTAAAGGTGAAAGCAATCCAATGTCCATCACAGACAAACGGATAAATTCATGGTATATACATACCATGGAATGTTATTCAACTTTCAGCAAGAATAGAATTCTGAAATATATGCCACACACATGGGTCAATTTTGAAGGCACAGTGCTAAGTGAAATACTCCAGAAACAAAAGGGAAAAATATGTTCAGAGTCCACTTATTATGAAGTACCTAGAAGAGACAAATTCTTAGTAACAAAGAGTGGAATAGAGGTTACTAGGCGCTGTGGGGAGAAGGAATTAGTATTTAAAGGGTATAGAGTCCTGTTTGGGATGATGGCAGTTCTGGAGCTGGATAGTAGTGACACAAGCACAATGTTGTAAATATTATCAAATGAGACTAAACTGTATACTTAAATATGGTTAAAAGATAAAATTTTTATATATATATAAAAG
>NW_008359442.1:13435659-13445693 GCF_000622305.1 Nannospalax galili
AGATAAAAGGTGTGTGCCACCATACCTAGCTTGTTATATATTGCCTTAGTTTTAAAAATGAATCTAAAGGAGGCTAGATGAGTCAGGAATGATGTCACAGAGGAGGTATTACTCAAGCAGGATTTGACCTGGGAGGTGGAAAAAGAAGTCTCAAGCAGAACAAACAAGTGAGGGAGGGAAAGGCTCCATGAGTCTCACAGGACAAGTAGCTACAGCAGGGACCTCAAGACTTGAGGATGCCTTATAAGCCAGGCAAGAAGGTATTGATGATACACCAGGGATGTGGGACAAGGCTTAAGTAGGAAGTGGGTAGAGAGTGTCTATCATGAAATCCCACTCAGCCAAGCTCTGGACTAGGAAGGAGAGTGGAGTTATCAGAGGAAGTAAATCCAGCTGGGTCAGGAGTAATTCACCAGCAGATGGAGAGAAGGAGCCAGAGGTCACATCAACAAAAGTATGGGAGGGATGTTTAAGGCCAGTGTGACTAGAGGAGCAGGGCAAAGGCAGTATGAAGAAAACATCCCCTAAGTCCTAGGAATGTCACATGGGACAGTTATGAGGCAGAGGAACCTGACAGAATGGGTTGAATAACAATCTAAGATGGTAGTCATACCAAGCAGAAGCCATCATAGTGATTCCAAGCTCTTTCTAAGGACCTAAAATCCAATCCCTGGAATCCATTCTTTTACCTCAACAAGACAGCTCTGTTAGTCTGGCTATGTTAGTCAACTTTCTGTTGTTGTGACAGAAAAACAATTTAAAAGAAGAAAGATTTATCTGGGCTCCTGTTTCAGAGGTCTTAGTTCATGGTCAGCTGACTCTGTGGCTTTTAGTCTGAGAAAAGGCAGAATATCGCTGTGGTAAGAGGGTATGGCAGAGGAGGCTCCTCCCCTCAAGGCAGCCAGGAAGCAGAAGAGAAAGCAAGGAGCTTGGGACAAGACATAACTTCAAGGTTACACCTCTAGTCATTTACTCCCTCCAACAAGGCCCAATCTCTTACTGTTTTCCTCACCTCCCAAAAGCGCATTCATTAAGAATCCATCAAGGCTGCTGGGTGTGGTAGTGCACGCCTTTAATCCCAGAACTCAGGAGGCAGAAGCAAGTGGGTCTCTGTGAGATGGAGGCCAGCCTGGTCTACCTAGTGAGTTCCTGGCCGGCTGGGGCTACTGGGAAACCCTGTCTCAAAAACAAAAACAAAAACAACAAAAAAACTAAAAGAACACATCAATGGATTAACTCATTGACAAGATTGGGGCCTTCATGATCCAATCACTTCCCTAAAGGTCCACCTCTGAACATTGCTGCATTTGGGGACCAAGGTTTTATCACTTGAGTTTAGAAGATATTCCAAATCTAGTCTATAACATTCTACCCATGTTCCCCAAAGGCTTGTCTACCTGATAATGAAAACTGCATTTAGTACATCTTAAAGAGCCCTCAATAATTCTAGCATTGCTCTAAAGTTCAAGTCCAATGTCTCCTCTGAGACACATGGCAAGCTCTTAATTGTGAGTTCTTAGAAAAATTAAGATAATTTACATATTCTCAATAGATAATCATTGTCATTCTACACAGAGGATTGGAACATGAACAGAAGGATAGGAACAAAGCAAGAGTGAAAGCCAGTGGGGCCAACATTGATTCCTGTAGCTCTATGGAATCATAGCATATGGGACATATTAGTGTGATGGGTGCTTCATAGGGCCTGTACATCCCTTCCACAGCTGTCTGGCTGAAGCCAACATAGTTGCTCTCTTGGACTGGTTCTGCTTACTACCTGAAGCTTTTCTTGGCATATGACCTACATTTCTGGCATGTCTAACCTCCTGAGATCGCCTTTGTACCTTTTATTTCACTCTTTCAGTTTCATGTATCACCCTTTGAGGGGCTGTCTTCGGGACTTTAACCTTGCCATGTACTGCTGGTTTCCCAGGCTTTCCTTCTTCTGTGACCCCATAACTCTTAAATTCTGCATACCTATAAACCCAGCATCACATGGACATTGTCAGTAGAGCAGGAGCAGTAGGCAGGCCCCTCAGATCACATAGCAGCAGTGATGTATAAATGCCTAGATAAATGAGCACAAAGCGATTCATTATAGAGAAAGAGCTTCCTAGGAGTGAGCAGAGTGGCTCTCTGTATATCCTCAAGCCTATGATTGATAAGATCTGGCCAATTCCTGAGATTCCCTTGAATCATTTTTCCCACTCCCCCAGTTGAAAGTACTGGCTTCTTTCCAATGGCCCTAACCTCTTCAGCAACAATGCCTATCTTTGCTCCAACTTTGCAGGTACTTCTTTTGCAGTCAAACTGCAATTCTTTTTAAATCTCTATTCTTTTTGCTCCTGGTAGTCACTGTAAATCTGGCTAAAAGCAGTTAGAAATTCTCATGCCTTAGCCTGAATGCTGTGCTGTCTTGAAACTTTCTCTCCCATAGTAATTTGTCAACCTTGAGACTCAGCCTTACAAAGTGTTAACAGCAAGAAAAAACCAGTAGACAGCTTATTTTCCAGAATACAACATGAACAGTCTGTAGTGCAACTCTCAATGGAGTCTGCAGTTTTGTCTGAAACATCATGCACACAGCTTTTACTGTTGGCTTTTCCATCAACTTCTGATTCCACTAACTTCAACTTCAAATTCCACTAACAATGTGCTAATCTTTCTCCCCTCTGCTTTTGCAAACTTCCAAACTCTTCCTGCAAATGAATTCCAAATGTTTCTAAATCACATTGTTAGGAACTGTCACAGCAATAACCCTACCTCTAGATACCAGTGTGTCTAGATACAATGTATCTGAGAAAATCAATTAAAGGAGGGAAGATTTATTTTGGCTCAGAGTTTCAGAGGTTTTAGTCCATGGTTACTTGGCTCCATTGTTTCTGGACCTATGGTGAGAAAAAGATCACGTCAGATAGCAAGTAATGGAGCAGAGATACTGACCTCATGGAAGTAAGCCAGGAGAGAGAGGGGAAAGAGGGGCTGGGAACAAAATACATTCTTCCAGAACATTCTCCTGAGGACCTACTTCTTCCAACTAGGAGAATTTCTACTACTGTCCAATAATGTCATCAAATTATGAATTCACCATCCATCATTGATGAGCTCTGATCCAATCACCTTCCCCAGATCCCATCTCTGAACACCACTGCATTGGAAACCAAGCCTTCAACACATGGGCTTAGGGAGAGATTTCAGATCCAAATCATGATACTGGGCAGGAAAACAGAGACACTGTTAGTTCCTTAAGGGCAAAGTTCCAGCCCCAATCCACAGAGGAAAATCAGTTTTCCTTGAATTCAAGGTCAAATTCAGCAAACTCACAAATTCAGCAAAGATAGCTTTCCTTCTTCACATGTTGGAATCCTCAAACCTCTTACTTCATTCCCAGAAAAGGGCTGTTACCAGGTATTTCACCCTTTCCTGTGAATTTTGACTTTTGTGTTCCTTTATCTAAAGACATTTGTATTTCAGTCAGATCTATTGTTAACATAGTTTGGAGCCTGGGGAACAGGCTGGGGAGAATTTTAGAGACAAGATTGGTCCCTCTTGCTCACCTGTAGTCACTCTTTCAACCTAGGAGATCCCTCCTGATGACACGGTCACCTCTTCCCACTTCTGACTGGTTGTTGCGTCTTCTTAAGTTAGTTAGTATCAGGCATTGGTTATACAGGAGGGTTTTCACTCAATAACACATCTTAACAGCAAATAGAAAATTCTCTATAAATAGAGAGCAAGTGAGATGACAGTGGATTAACATTTTAATTAAACACAGCAATTCTAATCAGTTATATCATTATAAAAATACCCAACATTTTGACATATTTCAGGTATAAATTGATAGTTCCAGTCTGATGGTATATTGAAATAATTTTTCCAGTGGTATTTGTAAGCTTTCAGTGGCAGCCAGAATGGTATCCAACATCAGAGCTACAGATTCTACACTGTCCCATTCAAAATATTAATTCTGGAACTTCTCTTTTTTCCATGGACAGGCTTCAAAATTATCTCTCCAGAAGTTATACACACCATGATAGACTAATTTGATGTTTCATGATTTGCAAAACTCACACCAAAAGGTAGTTTGCTTTCCCTGGTAGCATGTCATACTTCATTCTCTGGCTGAAAGGCACAGCAAGCAGGAGTGACACGCACTTTTATCTCAGCAATTAACTATTGACTGAGCATGGAAGGTGTGACTTAGCATCACACAACAACTACTGATCCACACAGGGCACCGTGCAAGGTTACTGTCCTTCCAGAGAGGAATTTGGGGCTCAGAGCAGATAAGCAAATTACCAAAGGCATACAGCTATAAAGTGACTGAGCAGGATTGGAAGCCACAACAAGTCAAGCTCTTCCTCTCCTGATGAGGCTAAGCACAGCCTTTGCATTAAAAGGGGACTTGATGGGAATTTGCTAGTTTGTTATCTTTTTCCTATATCCAAGCCAAAGAAGATTCTTCAATGATGATCATGCAAAGCAGTAGGAACTAACCTGACAGAATCAAGTTCTTTGTCACATTTCCTCTGTACCAGTTTTCTTACCTCAAAATCATGACCATCACCTTCATCATCATCAAAACCAGGTTGGATTTGATAGGTATTTTGCTTTGGTTTGGTTTTGGCCTTTTTTGAGACAGGGTCTCCCTGTAGCCCCAGCTGGCTTGGAACTCGCCAGTAGACCAGGCTGGCCTCGATCTCACAGAGATCTGCCTGTCTCTGCCTGGAACTAAAGGTATGTGTCACCATACCCAGTTCGGTTTGAGGGATATTTTAGGAATATGATAAATGTGTATCAATAGATCATGCTTTCTTTTGGCTTTGTTTTTTATTTTACACTGGGTTTTATTTCATTTTATTATTAGTACTATTACTATTAGTTTTTCTTGAGATAAGGTCTCATGTAGCTGAGGCAGGCCTTAAATGTCTGATCCTCCTGTTTCTACCTCCTCTTGAGTGCTGGAATTACAGGCATGCACTTTAACACCCAACATATCTATATCTGTATCTATATCTATATCTATATCTATATCTATCTATTCTATATAAATTTTTAATTCTTAAAATTTTTTCAAGCTAAGCATACTCTTAGTTCTGTCATCTTTATGATTTTCCCATCTACAATACTTACCCATCTGCCTTAAAGTTCTCTGAGACTCATGTATAACTTTTCCAGCAAAGTTAAGCAATTTATACCCCCAAGGAACTTTTTCTGCCATTAATAGCCACATAAGCTAAAATTTGCAGAGAGGCAACACAGAAAATTTCACAGTGCACTAATATACCCATGCAAACATGGTAAATGCCCATCAAAGCAAGCATGTTGAACAAAGTTCAACTCAGATGCTATAAGTTTCGAAAACTTTGGAATATGTCAGAGGAAATAAAATCACCCTGAGAAAACTAAACCGGTAAATATTCTGAGCCCTTTGTAGTCTAATTATACTGCTATTGTTGCTGAGAAATATTTAGCAAGACCATGATGTTTTAGGATGATAAAACTCTGTGAGGCTGAATAATGCTTATTGATAAAAATCAAGGAATAATCCCTGACTACAATTGTTGATGCCTTTATTTAGCACAAGTTTTCTCTCTCTCAAAAAAAAAAGTCCTTTTTCTAGAGAGCTTGACAGTCTGTTTTTATTTTAAAACCCCCAATGGGTCTTAACCTAGTAACACCTCCCAATAAATGTTTGCTGTGTGAATATCAGTACTTTTTTTCTATAAAGACCTGTTTATGATTCTGCAAATGAGAAAAATTATTACTAAAAAGTAAACTACATGCACAATTTTGTGAGTATACTAAACACCACTAAATGGTGTTTAGCTATGTAACTTTTGCTTCGATGTAAAAAAATACTGCAGAGAATAGTAACATTTCCATAAAATTCAATATACATTCTCATGTTGTCATATCAACTATAAAGTACAAGAGTGCTTATAAATATTTTATGAGTAGGAAGTTTCCTTTAAAATCATTATTAAATAGATAACTAAAAGTTGTAGCAGAATAGAATGGAGATGCAATAGCTTGAAATATTTACAGCCTCAGGGCTTAGTAAGAAGCATTTCCAGGGTTTTTCTGACTCTACCTGCTGCTCCTGGTTGAGATTCCCCAGCCCCTCATTGAGACTATAGGGAAGGATGGAGCTCTGTTCAGTGAAGGGAAAAAGGAGACAATCCATCCCTACACTTCCATCCTGTCACTAACTTTAACCAGAGTTCAGAATTCAAGGTGGCATTTCTAATGACCATATACTTAGAATTTCCAAAGCAAGTCTCCTCTCTTTTCATGATAATGTGGTGACAAGTCTTTTATTTTAAAGCAGTAAAGAAAAAACCTCTTCATTCAGTACAGTTGAAAATATAAACGTAATTTCTTCCAGCTTAGAGAACATTTTCTTTTCTGATTACTGACAACCCCTTTACTTTTCCCGTTGGAGGGCTGTCTATGGAGATGGATATTCTCAGATATTGTGCAACATTTTCAAGCTGGTAATATTTTAAATTGTTAGAGGCCCGTGATTGCATACTCGTCCTCAAACAGTGAACATATTCTGGGGAAGCTGCAGCTTAGAATTTTGTCTATCAAAATTTCCTTTCTGCTTTCTGATAAATCACAATGTGATGACCGAGGAGAGTCTGCCTCCTCTCTGTTTTACGTGCTCATTAGGTCTTTAAAAGAAAATGCAA
Organism: Nannospalax galili; assembly: GCF_000622305.1. Lineage (NCBI taxonomy): Eukaryota > Metazoa > Chordata > Mammalia > Rodentia > Spalacidae > Nannospalax > Nannospalax galili. The sequence continues at coordinate 13,442,355 of NW_008359442.1, forward strand.
ATCCTCAACTCTTCATTAACCCATCTTAGAAAGTAACTCAAATGTTCCTAATTTCTCCTCTGATTTATCAGACCGGTCTCTGATAACTTTTGAAAGCAGTCTATTCAACCATCCCAAAGACAAAGGACACTGTACAGAAATAAATAAAAAGAAGTCCTGACACAAGTAGATGAGGAGAAAAACACTGAGAAGTTTGGTAACTGTTGCTTGGGAATTATCTCAAGTTCTGCCCAAACCGGCAGGCACAGTACACTGAAAATGTTTTATTCTACAAGTTCTCTGATTTGTAATAAAAAAAATAACCAAAGGGCCCTCTGTTTCTCTACATTATAGAAGCTTGGCAGGCTAAAGGAAATCAACAGTCTTAAGCAACATTTTCTTCAAAAGAAAACAAGAAGTAGACACAATGCAACCTGAATAAATCAAAACATGGCCATTCTTAGCTCTGGAGAATCTTCTCACTGTGGGATTGTATCTCTTCCTATGTATTTTAAAGCTTCTCTAAAATTAAGTCCTTTTTTTTCACACAGCAATACTAACTAAATCTTAGGGTCTTGTAAGAATGTCTCCTCATGATTTGGTGGCTTACAAAAGAATTCTATTTATCCAAATCATCATGACACTGTTTATTTTCCTCAGAAGGGAGGGCAGGGGGAACAGAAAGGTGAGATTTTGTGTAATAAGTGACCCTATCCTGCATATAAACAAGTGCTTCCCATCCCCTCAAAATATGTTATCAAAGATATCTTCAACTCTTAACCGAATTTCTCACTTGTTTGCCAGAAACAAAAAAGTGGAGGCACCAGACATGATGAATAGACCCCACCCGAAATGAATGCACACCTCTCTGCTCTTGCCCAGGACTCCAGGGAATCTGAAGGCAGCTGGTAGAGGAATGTTCTTGAACACACTCTTCAGCCATTGGCCCACAATCTGAGTACCACAATTCACCTTCTTTCTTCAGGAAGATTGCAAAAGTGACCCCACCCTGAGCACCCCAGAATTCCCTCATGCACCCCAGAATTCCACTATACTGTCCTATGTATTTTTCCTCTCAAGTTCTCCTTACTTAGGGATCTCCAAAGCTAGGGAGAAAGCAGGAAGGAGCTCTTCCCAACAAAGACATCCACACTTTACAAAAAAGACCCACAGGGGGTAGGCTGGGGGTGGGTAAGATATGTTTGGTTTGTTTTTCTCAGAACAAACTGAAAGATAAGCATCCTAGATTTCCTAAAAGGTCAGTTTCTGTGGAGAGCAGTGTCCCTGGGATAGAAAAGCATTTGCGCAACTCCCTGATTGAAGACTCAGGCACAGGGTCTACTGAGAGCCAAGCTCCATGATGCTCTCTTTAAAAAGGGCAGCCCCTGGGCTTCAGCACAAATGTTTTCTGTGGGCATCCCAAAGGATCCAGAGGCAACCCATGTGGGAGAAGTTGTCTCCCCTACCAGGCCCGAGCCAGGCTGGCCCTCTACAATGGGGATGAAAGGAACTCAGATGTGGAGACAGGGCTCTGGAGGGCGAGGAGAAACAGGTCTTCCCCAGAGCTCTCAGGACCCCAGGACCCGCTCTTGGGAGAGGGAGCGCAGGTCTTCCCCAGCGTCCCCAGAACCCGCTCTTCGCATTCTGGAGACTGCTTTGCATTCTCTTCCACCTGGCTCCCGGCGGGGAGTCCTGGCCCTCCTTTGGGGGCCTGTTGACTAATGCAACAGTGAAAGCATAGGTCAGCCATCAGGCAAATAATAAACATATTTGCGTTGCACGTCTGTTAAGCCTGTTTAATGGGTCGTCCCTCCATGTAAATAGGCTTCCTACCCTAGCCCCCATCGGTCCACCTGTATCAACAACAATGCCTCCCCACAATTATCTTACCTTAATGAACTTAATCTTTAATTTCCCAGCTTGGCCCTGGTCCTCAGCCTCCTAACAAAGGAAGTAGAACTGTTTGAGTCCCTGTGAGTCGCCTTCTTCCAACAGCTAGGGAAACTTTAGCCACGACAAGGATTTTTGCCCCTTGTGGAACTGTCAAAAGCAATAAATATTTTTCTTTTTATTCCATCATTAGACCCTCCTAAGAATGCGTCCCTATTGTCCACTGTAATTCCCAGAGCTCTCTGGGCAGGGGCGTTATTGTGGAAAATGAATCCTGAAGTGTTAACAATCCTGCCAAAGCGGCTACACTTTTTTTCCTCAGGGCGTAACCGTTAGGAATGTGTCGCCTCACCATAGCCTGCTCGGCGAAAAGAGCACTTGTGTTTTTTAACACTGGTCTTTGAGAAGGATGCTCAAGTTAAAGCATTGTGCCCACTGTAAATAGATGCACTCAGCAGAATAGAGCTTCTTCATTCCTAATTAGGGAAGTAGCTCTAGAAAGACAGGATGTCACTTGCTAGGCTGTGCATATTGTTGAGTTTGTGCTCGCCTCCACAATGTGAGGTAATTGGAGTTGTACCTTTTAGAAAGCTGCTAATTTCACATAGGAAGTGCTAACAAGACCTTTCTGGGCCATGTTTTCCTTCTTCCTTTTTAAGGAAGTTACAGACCTTCAGTAGTGGGAATGGCTGAGCCCTGGCCTGGCGGAGTAATGAACCACTTCAGCCCACAGTTAGAAAAAGGAGGCCTCATTTTGGAGTCCTGAGAATACTAGGCACAACAAAAGGTTCTGTTTAAGCTTGTTATCCAGGACATTCTTACAGGCTACGCAGCTCTCCCTGCAATGACCCTCTTCAAACAAGTGCATCAAGTTTGAGCAAATAGAAACACGCCAACTTTCAAGGCTCAGAGTTATAGTTTTCTTTACAAAGCCATTTATATAATGTAAGCTGCAATTAGCATGGACAGAGCGAGGAGATTTAGGCTGGGAAGTTCTTCTAACAAAAGATAGAAATTAGTGGAATAAGTAACAGTTAAATATCGGCTTCAGATAACTAGTTGAAAAGACCTTTTAAATCATTTACTAATAAAAAAATAAAATGATTTTGCTTCAGACCTTGTTCCAACAGAAGTATGGTCTTTTAAATCACTGAACTGATTAATCTTACTAATTTTAAATTATCCAGCAAGAATGGATCGGAGGAGAAAAAAAAATAGTCCCCACACCCCCAAATGAAAAGCACTGCAGCTTTTAAGCCTGACAATTTCATCAAAATGTCCATAGGAATTACATAAAAAATTCAAACCGTAATGAAATAAATTGCTACTTACATTATGAAAAGTCTGCAAAAGCTTTTTATAGACTTGAAATGCAGAAGTTATATAAACTGCACAGTAAAAAGAATTAGAAATTGACCTTTACAGATCAAGGGCTAAAATTAACAGTCTTCAGGGGAAAAAAAAAAAAAA
>NW_008359442.1:13445779-13475779 GCF_000622305.1 Nannospalax galili
AAAAAATTAAGAATTGACCTTTTACAAATAAGGGGTAAAATTAAAATCTTTCAAGGGAAAAAAAAAAAAAATCCCCAGTTCACAATGGCTTTTAATGCCATTTTTTCCCCTACACTCATTTAACTAATAACCATGGCAAGGTTAGGATAAACAATGAACAGTATGTTTTCACATTTTCCACCTTTTGTGTCCTCCATATGAATTTCTAAAACACTTAAGAGAATAGATACATAAACCTGTGACCTTCGAATGAGCTTTTTGATACTCTCAACATTTTGAATAAAAAGATCAGAAAATGGAGCCACTTTTACACCGTAATGAATTCCATTCTGTTGGGTAAACAAAGCTAAATTTTAAAACAGAGACCTGACGTTTGTATAGCTCAAGAAGCCGTTCCGTTCTTTCGGGGGTGGGCAGAGGAGGGAGGGGACATTGTCAGTACTTTACTAAATAATGACCACATCTACAATTCACATTTTTAAAAAGAGACAAACCCATTTGGCCGCGTACAACAGAGAGCCACCGTTTCCAAGACAAGGACAACAAAAATGCCCAATTTTTGATGACAATTTTCCCCCACCTCTGGAACAATTGATCCACCTCACAAAAAAAGGTGGCGGGGAGGGAGGCTGATGGAAGAGGCCGAGGCCGCCATTATAGAGCTAACGCTTATTGACGGGAGCTCCAAGGGCCTCCAAAAGTTACTCCAATTTCCGTGAGCCTTTGTATATCCGTTGTCCTGTCTGAAAGGCTCAGTTAGGTATTGTTGCAAAAAAAAGTCTGCATCCACATTTGTTCCCCTCTAATTCATACTCCGCATTGTGAAGTTTTGCTATTCAGAGGCTGATTGGACAACAGCCCTGACAATGGCCAAGCGATTAGTCTCTCAGCGTGGGCTGGGGTTGTGGGTATAAACCTAGGGATGGGGCTGGAATTCACAGGGGCATTCAGCTTCCTCTCGGGCCTTCCTGAGAGGCCCGGCCTGCTTTGCTGCAGGTAATGCATTCCTTCAGAGCCGGGAAACCGAATCCTTGTAATTAGCGTGTCCAGGACTGGGCAGGTCGCCCCCTCCCTTGCAACGTCGGCCCTTGGGGGCCCCCCGAAGCTTTCTAAGGAGCTCAGCCCCTGAAACGCGCCAGCCTCGTCGAATTGAAAACTTTGTCGGGCGGCTCGGTGGGCCTGAAAATCAGGACACAGGGGAGGGGAGCCGGGAGAGCACTTAACCCTTGGCACGCCGGGCACCCGCCGAGGCCCGGCCGCTGCCCCCCGTGGACCGTGCGCCCCTGCCCGCGTCTTCACCGAGGGACGCCGGCGTCCTCGGCCCCGCCACCGCGCCTGAGCGCCTCCTTAAGTGTACAGATGTCAGTCTGGTGTTTTACATGTCAGTAACTTGAATTCATTTACATTTATTTTCCTATTGTTTTATATCATTTTATGACAATGTGCTGCATAATATCATTTAAATCTTTAATGTACAACTAATTCTCTACCATTAATTTGTCAACATGATTACTGGATATGCCACTTGGAAAAGCAGGCTGCCTTGAAATATAGATAAGACATTCCTGTTTTTGGTTTTTTTTTTTTTTTTTTTTTTTATTCCCCCCTCAAGGTTTACATATGAAATGACAAGGATTTACGGAGGGGTTTTCCTTGGGTTGCCTATGATCGGCTCAAAACTGCAATTTCAGTGTGATTCCCACTTACACTTAGGAATTCCAGCTATCACTTGAGAGAGACCCACACAGAGCCTCCCTCTAGGAGACATTAATTAGGCGGGATTGTAGCAGCCGGAAATGAGCCGGGGCCCAGCCCTGGCAGGACAAGGATCCCCCAGGATGGGCTGGCACGGCGGGTGCGTGGTGGCCTGGCACCTGCCCCTAGCTCCAGGACAGGGAGAGAAAGAAAGCAGGCGCAGGGGCCAGATCCGCTACCCCCGGAGCCTGCGAGCTGTGTGGGGGGGGGAATGGGGAGAAGGGTGGGACCAGGCGTTTCTGGAGGCACCCTGACTTCGGGGTGCCCCACAAACTGTAGGCTGTCAGAGCCTAGGCTGGAAAACCTGGTCCTTCCCTGCACGCCCTGGAAGGACAGGACGGCGCCCTGCAGCCAAGAACTAACATCCAAATGTCTGCACCACGGCAATTAGAAAAGAGGTAGCACCCCAAACCTTATTAAACATTCAAATTGAAAAATTAAGATATTCTGGGCAAAAGAAGTGTTTAGACAAAGGCTGTCTGCTTCAATTTCCCCGTTAAGCGGGGAGCTGGCTGCTTGGAAAAGAGTGACGGTGGGTTCCATAAATTAACTGAAAATCCCTCTTCTCAGGAGCCCAAGTTATCTCTCCGTTGCCTGCAGCTCTGATTTAAAATGGGAGCCGGCTTGTTTACCGCCTTAATTAATGCTCCTTTTCAAGCAGGGAGGAGGGGAAAGGACTCAGCGATAAACAGGTGTAGCGGGCCCGTGGCGCGCTCGCCGGGGCGGTGGCAGCCTCATCAGGCTTGACTGGGCTTGACCCCGCCAGCGAAAAAGGTAGATGGCCCGGCTGGAAGCGCAGTAGGCGAGCATTATTTTAACGTCGAGCCTGTGATTGGAATGGCTTAAAGGGACAATCAGCACTTGGTGATTTTTTTTTTTTTTCCTTCTCCCTCCAGAATGCATCTGATTCTTCTCTGTTGTTGAGTGAACAGACCTTGATACAGGTCCTAGGCCTTTTCCCTCCTCTTCCTCATCCTTCACCTCATCACTAACCCAAGAGCCACTCGAGGAGGAAGCCGAGCTCAGAGGACAAGCCGGAGACCGGCTTTCGGAACTGGAAAATCCCCGGGCGTTCCCTCCTTATTTACTTATTTCGGCTTTTAATTCCCGGAGCCTAATATCTGGGATTGGACCGTCCGAGGCCTACGTGTTTCTGTAACCTTAAAGATAACAGGGAAGCTTGGATGGAAAATGAAATTCAAGCGCCAGCTAATTTTAAAAACATAACTAAAAACTCATCCCGAGGGGGGAAATGGCAGTTTCTGGAAGCACAGGCAGAACATGTTTTTTAAATTAATAACTACCTCTAGTATTTGCTAAATGATGGTTCTATGAGGGAGGGGGATTCATCATTAAAAACAGCAGGTGCCCAAGGTGAGAATATGTGTTTCATGACTTCAAGTCACCTGTAGGCTGGGCCTGCTGCCCAATCCCCCAGTATTTCCTGGAACTGAAGAGAAGTCAGAAGCTGGCTCCTGCACCCACACTGGCCTTGTAGTGAAAAGAATTAAAAAAACTAAACAAAACAAACCTACCTACTCCATGCCAACATCCTTGCTCTACCTAATTCTGACAGCTTCCCTGCAAGGTGGTTTTGTTTTTTGGGAGAGTTTAGTGATTTCTTCATACCACCAAGTTAAGTGTCAGAACAGAACTGGAGTGACTCTGACCCTAGAATAGTCTTTGAGGTAGGTACCCTTTAGAAGGTGGTGGTGAATGAAGAGAAGGGGTTCTATTCCGGATAGGGAACTGGCTACAACACTGGTTACAGGAGATGGGTCTTTTGCCACCTGAAGAATTCCACAGCAAGTTCCTGCTCAGGTCTATGGGGACCCCCAGGCATCTCAGCACAAAGTACTCTGCAAGTACAAAAGATTGCTGGTGGTAGAGTGGGTTTCACTCCTGTAATCCTAGAGGAGCAGGGGTTGGAGCAGGAAGGTGGCTGAGCTGGAGAACAATCCTAGAATGCATGGAATGGTCCAGTCAGTCTTGACTGCATAGTGAACCTTGAAAAAAAAAAAGATTTCTTTCAGGATTTCTAGACTAGGAATCCTTAATGTGGCTGAAATTTTCCTCATCTCTGATCACATGCAACACCTCTCTTTGCTTGGCTCACAGAGTAGGTTGAAGCCTAAATGATTCAAATACATTCATCTCTACGAAGAGGTCTTAAAATTCACAGCTTTATTGGTATTTTCTGGAGTTATAAGGTCCCACTATAAGACTACCTATGTGCATAGGTTTTGAAAGGAGTGAATTACCATACAAGTGTATGAGGAGCTCTTATAATTAAACATAAGAGCCTGTAACCCCCACTTTCTAAACATGAAAATCTTGTCTACATTAACAATTGTGTTAGAATGTTCTAACACACCTAATGGTTTTTTTTTTTTTGGTTAGTATTTTGTGTGTGTGTGTGTGTGTGTGTATGTGTGTGTGTGTATACACCTATGTGTATAGACCAGAGATCGGTATTATATCACTCCCCACCTAATTCCTTTTTGATTGGTTAGACTGGCAAGTGAGTGCAGGTACCTGTAGAGGCCATTAAGAGGGTGTCAGATCCCCCAAAGCTGGAGTTACAGGTGGTTGTGAGCCACCCAGTGTGGGTGCTGGAAACTGAACTCAAGTCCTTTGCAAGAGCAGCAGGAGCTCTTAACCATAGAGTCATCTTTCTGAGGCCCTGCATCTAATGATTCTATCATAGCATTATGATGGAAAAGATCATTAGTTGCAATAATAAAATGGATAAGAAAGATGGCACATAAGATAGGCTCTAAGTACTTGAAATCTACTTCAGACTTCTTTATGACTATGTGAGATTCATTCTCTGGCTACCATACTCACTGTACAGATAAAGAAGAAACAGACACAAGGCAACGTGGCTACATTAATTCACAGGCAACTAAATTATCATTGAACCCAGGTGACCTGGCACTGGAGTGCTGTGTGTATGCTATTCTCGACCTCTCCACACCACATTTTTAAGCTGATACATGGGAAACTCAGAAAGGTGAAGTAATTTGCATATCACCATGCATCTATTTCATGGCAGAGGGGAAAGCAGAGCGAGGATCTCCTAATACCCCACATGCTATCTATGCATAACTGCTCCTCACTTCACCAGGCCTTCAGCCCCCCTCTAGAAACAGACTGCTTGGGCTTAAATATTCATCCTGCTATCCCAGGCAAGCTCCTTAGCCTCTCTGAGTTTATGATGATAGTAACCCACCTCACGGTTTGCCAGATGAAACAATGCATGTTTTTGCATAGATCTTGGCCTCCAGTCAATGCTCAATTAATCTGTCCCATATTTAATATGGAGGCATTAGAAGAGACGCGCAAACAGTGGGAAGGCCTTGAAATGGATGTAATCATCCCTATTCAGTGAGATGGCCCCAAGCTAAGCGAAAGAAAGAGACAAAGGACAGGGTATGGGCTGGAAGATGGCTGGGAAGAGAGACAGAGTCCACAGGGTGGAGAGCTCTGAAGTCAGTCTCCTCTGCCAGTTTAGGTCTTTGGCAGCCAATCTTGAGAAGATGGGCATTGAAATCAGTGGTCAGCCTGAGGGACTGAAGGAGGTAGGAGTTGAAAGGGAGGGGGCCCAGATGGGGAAGAGTCAGAATAGGAAAGGGGGCCCCTAAGTATTCACCCATAATGTGGTTTTCTTCACCGTGGTAGTCCTGAGAGACCTCAACTATGGTTTGGGCCCCATGAGGAGAAAGAGGGGCAATGCCTGTAAGACTTAATGCTGAGGAAAAACCACAAAATGCCTGACTGATAGGGGGTTGTCCAAAGAATGGACACATTTGGACAGGCCTGCACTTCACTGAGGTAAGAGAAAGGCCAGAATCCCAGGGAAAGGAGAGTGGCTGAGGGGAACAGAGTGGTTATCACAGTGGTGAGGCAGCTGCTTGTCTGCAGGTCCTAGAGCTTTTCCTGCCCATGGGGGTACAGCCCCACAGAAGACAGCACAGACTTAGGTGCTTAGGCTCTGGGTTTGGGATCTCCAGCAAAGGTTACAGGGAATAAGTTCTCATAGCCAGCACCAGCTCCCTTCCCTACTGGCTCTCTCCCCAAAGAGAGGGGAAAGAACTTCAATGGCCTGAATTGCTGGGGACCCAGTTCTGGGATTTGGTCTCCAGGAAATGAGATGAATCCGTTGGGTGTTTGGTGGTAGTGGGTGAGGTTTCCATCTCTTTAGAACATTTTTTCAGATTAAGGGTCTGGAGACATGGGTCAAAGTTATTCCATCTGAGGAATTGGAAATAGTTAAAATATCTGGTCTCTAGCCCTGTCAACATTTAAAGTACAAAAAAACTGCAGCTGTTCTATGTTGAATGAATGAACAATAAATGGGCTAGAGGTACTGCCTGTGGGGCATTCACAAAGGTAAAACAGATAAAGAAGGGATTCCTGCATGTGAACTGGAAGAGGCAAGGACCTTGTCCACATGAACCTTTGCTCCATTTCCTCATCAGTAGAGCTCCAAACTGCCTAGCTGGGGTATTATAATATTCAAAAGCCTTATTTGACATCGGTACAAACCATGCATGTTAAATGAATCCCAGGGACAGTTATCTCATTATAGAAAGTACAAGGAATTTCAAGTGAGGAATTTCATCGTTCAAAATTCCAAACAAACTAAAGAGAAAAATTCAAATTCCCATTCCACTTCCAAACTATGTGGGTCATACTGAAGGAAACCCCACACTTATCATTTCTGTTCAAACAATTCAGAATAGTTAAGGCTTTTAAAAATACTTTATTATTTTTATCTTATGTGTATGAGTGTATTGCTTGCATGTGTGTAAGTTCACCTGTGTCATGTAATACCTGAGGAGGTCAGATGATGGTGTTAGATCCCCTGGTAACAATGGTTGCTAGCTGCCATGTGGGTGCTGAGAATCGAACCTGGGTCATCTGCAAGAGCAGCCAGTGCTCTTAACTGCTGAGCCATCTCTCCAGCCCAGAATAGTTAAGGCTTTAAAACACATAATTCCATTATCATCTGCAAAAGCTGACAATAGCAGGCATGGCGGCATGTGCTGTAAGCCAGCCCAGCCTGGGCTATATAGTGAGAACCTATCTCAAAAAACAAACAAACAAATGTTGATACCTTAATATATAGTCACATACCGAGCCAGTATCACAATTTCCTCATTTGCCTTCCAACAGAATTTTACTGCTGGTTTTCCAAATCAGGATCCAAACGAGGTTGACATCTTGCACTGTTTGTTCATCGGGTAAGGGACATTCCTATGGGCTTAACCTTGCTCAGTCTGCCAAGACTGGGAGGCCTCAACCCAACAAGAGTAGTGGTTCCCCATCATTTCTCACCATGGCTTCATCATTTTGGACAGTTCTCAGAACTGGCTGAGTGCCCTTCCTAAAGTTTGGAGACCCACAGATGCTTCCTGAAGTACATGTGGCAGCTGGATAAGGGGACAGTCACTCCTTTGCTGAGTATAGCTTATTATTAATTTAGGTGCTGGCGACTGAATCCAGGGCTCACGTGTGCTAAATACATGTTCCACCACTGAGCTATGCCCCCAGCCCTAAGGTGGAGTTTAAAACAGAGATTTTAAGGCAAGCATTTTTTCATCTTCCTTTTTCAAATTCCACTCCTCTTTTAAGTTCCATCCACCTCCACTGTGAACCTTGCCCAGCCTTTAGTCTTCTCCATTGGTGAGCCCCTGTAGAGTAGAATTAACAACTAGATCTTATTTCATTTTGTCATTTGGGATCAATAAATCTGTCATCACAAATATTGGCCAGAGTAAAATTAAAAATCTAAAGCAGTCTCTCACAATTAAAAGAAAAAGTTAAGCACTCATCGCCATTTAAAAAAAAAAAAAAAGGCTTCTAGGAACAAAAACCAATTTCCCTTAACACGGTTAGCTGTTCTATATAGAACCTATATCTTATCTCTTCATCTAAACTCCAAGTTCCTAGACTCAAGCATTCCACAGCACCTGGCACATACTTACATACTTGATAAGAGTACCCAAGACTCATATATACCTGGTAGGCTTATCACATGGAATCCTAAATCAATAGCTTTTTTTTTTTTTTTTTTGAGACAGGGTCTCCCTCTAGCCACAGTTGGCCTGGAACTCACTATGAGGACCAAGCTGGCTTTGAACTCACAGAGATCCACCTGCCTCTGCATCCCAAGTGCTGGTATTAAAGGTGTATACCACCACACTGGGCCAAATCAATAGTATTTAAATACTGGTTTTAAATGTGTCAAGGGTGGGCATGGTGGCATGCCTGCATTCCCAGCACTTAGAAGATAGATTTGAGGTTAGCTTAAGCTACAGAGCAAGTGAGCTCTAGGCAAGCTAAAACTAGCTAGTAAGGCCCTGTCTTAAACAAATAACAACAAAGACAACAAAAATTCCATTATTAAATTAAAATTATATGCCACTTCCTATATATTCAAAATAAGGCATTAATTCTTACATTCTCTGAATACATTTGAAACATTTGTTCTTACCTGAATAATGCACAGACATGGTTACATATCAAATAGAATATATTTATTTATACATTCCAGCCTTCTACAGTTTATCTTTGAAACTTTCATTCATTCATTCATTCATTCATTCATGTATGTGCATGCTATAGCACATGTGTGGTGGTCACTGGAGGTCAGGACAACTAGTGGAAGTTGGTTCTCTCCTTCCACCATGTAGGTTCTGGGGATTGAACTCAGATGGTCAGGTTTGGCGGCAGGTGCTTGTACCTGCTGTACCTGCTGAGCTATCCAGCCAGCCCATGCTTTGCAACCTTAATGAAATGTTCAAAACTGTATTTCCTGGCTTTTGATGGAGCTTCTAGACTGTCTACCTGGTAACTAGAGAATTTTTTAAAATTATATGCCACTTCCTATATATTCAAAATAAGGCATTAATTCTTACATTCTCTGAATACATTTGAAACATTTGTTCTTACCTGAATAATGCACAGACATGGTTACATATCAAATAGAATATATTTATTTATACATTCCAGCCTTCTACAGTTTATCTTTGAAACTTTCATTCATTCATTCATTCATTCATTCATTCATGTATGTGCATGCTATAGCACATGTGTGGTGGTCACTGGAGGTCAGGACAACTAGTGGAAGTTGGTTCTCTCCTTCCACCATGTAGGTTCTGGGGATTGAACTCAGATGGTCAGGTTTGGCGGCAGGTGCTTGTACCTGCTGTACCTGCTGAGCTATCCAGCCAGCCCATGCTTTGCAACCTTAATGAAATGTTCAAAACTGTATTTCCTGGCTTTTGATGGAGCTTCTAGACTGTCTACCTGGTAACTAGAGAATTTTGTTACTGACATCCTCTTCTCCCTTCTCTAACTTTTCTCTCCCTTTCCATGTTCCACCTTCCAGCATACTTGTACTTTTAACATTATTAAAGCTAAAATGTATATTGTGTTCTGAAAATACCTGGTTTTCCAAACTTTGCTTGAAGGTTAACTGCTTTTTGTTGTTTCTTTCAAACAGGGTCTCATGTAGGCCCAGGCTGGCCTCAGATTTACTGTGTAGCTGAGGATGACTTTAAACTTCTAGTCCCTACCTCCCCAAATGATGGCCAGTTTTGCAGTGCTGGGGATTCAACCCAGGGAACTATGCATACCAAGCAAGCACTCTACCAACTGAGGTACATCCTCAGTCCTGAAAGTTGACTCTTAAAATCAGATACCTTGATGGCTAATCTTGGTTGACAGTTTGACACACCTGGGAAGAGGGACGCTTAACTGAGGAATTTCCATCAGATTGGACTTGAGGGGGATGTCCAGGGGTGGGGGGCATTTTCTTAATTGCTAATTGATGTGTGAGGGTCCAGCCTTCTGTTGGTGGTATGTCCCTAGGCTGTTGGACTTGAGCTATATAAAAAAGCTAGCTGAACAAGCCAGAGGAAGCAAGCTAGTAAGCAGCATTCCTCTGTGGTTTTAGATTTAAGCTTCATGTCCTTGCTTCCCTCCATGATGGACTGTAACTTGCAAGATGAAATAAATCCTTTCCTCCCCAAGTTTGCTTTTGGTTGTGGTGTTTATCATAGCATTAGAAAAGCAAAGAAGGACAGAAATTAATCCTACTCACTTTCTTGTTATTATGTAAGTTTACTTTAAATATAATGTTAAGACTATAGTCTGATGCATTAAGTCCAAGGTAATAATCCCTAGGCCTCTCAAAAGAGTATTTCCAGTACCAATTCCAATGGATTCTCATTGCTTATGTTTTATTTTTATTTATTTAATTAATTTAACTTTTTATTTTGTCTTTTTTGAGACAGGGTCTCCTATAGCCCCAGCTGGCCTGGAACTTGCTATGGAGACCAGGTTGGCCTCAATTTCACAGAGATCCACCTGCCTCTGCCTCCCGAGTGCTGGGATCAAAGGCGTGCACCTGGCTTTTAACATTTATTCTTTGCCATTTGCTCAGTCTCATGTCACTTTTATTTTACTTTATATTCAGATCTTGGCTTATAGAGTCTGATTTGTGTCCCCAAATGCCTTTCACTGTGGGTTTATCCACTGGGCCCACCAAGAGTCCCATCCCTGTAAGACACTGTCTCTCTCCCTTTCATCAGCCATCAAGTACCAAAAGTTCCTTGTGTTGGTTGGGATTTCTTACCCACTTCCCCATGACTCTGCTGGGATTTTGTGTGGTTTGAGGTTGCATGGGACTTGTACACATTCTATTACCATTACTGTGAGTTCATATGAGTAACTGACCAGCTGTCTGGAAGACTGTTTCCTTGTGGTCATCCACCCCCTCTGGCTCTTAAAATCTTTCTACCTCCTCTCCCTCAAAGATCCCTGAGCCTTGGGAGACAGAAGTTTGATATAGGTGTCCTATTCAGGGATAAGTATTCTGTGGCCTCTTGTTTTATGCACATTGGCCAATTGTGAGTTTCTGTTAATGACCATTTGCTGCATAAGAAAGCTTCTCTGGTGAGAGTTGATATATCCTATGTATAGAGGTTGCATTGAAGATATGTCACTTAGGGTTAGGTATCTCACACTTATTTGCTTCATTTGACCAGTTCTGGAACTCTGTAACAGTCTCCATCTGTTGCAAAAAGAAGCTTCTTTGATGAGAAGTAAAAGGTACACTTATCTGTACATATGATGATGCATATTTAGAATAAAGTAGGAAATAATGTTGGTCTAGGGATGTGTCAAAAGTAGGTTTTCCTCTAGGATCTCTGACCTTTCTAGCCATGTGTATTTGGCTATGTTTGCAGTACCACACTTCAATTCCCTCCCACTGAGTGGGCCTTAATTCCAATTTGGAAGCTGTTGATGACCACAAAGATGAAAGTGCCACTACTGCACCAATAGCTGATAGTTTGCTGGGCCAGTCATTGCTGTTTATTAGACTTTACGACTGGGTAGGATCATTGATTGGTTTCCTTCTTTGGCAACTCGTACAGGATCCTATGATACCACGAGAGCCAGTCTTCAGGGAGGAGGCTTCTAGATCAGTTCCAGCTCGATTGCTCCAAGTCCTGTATCTAAAGTACGGCCTCTCTTCAACAAGATTCTTAAACCCTCAAGTTCTGGGAGGCAATCAAAGGCTGTAGCAATAGCCTGTGTTATTTTGGGAATCTCTTGGACTACCATAACCAACAACTTGAAAAGAGATTTCTCCTTCCTGGCACTGTGTCTTAGTTATATAGCCTCCAGCTATATAACATATATATTATGTGTATTTTTCAATAAGACTTCAAACTAATACATTTCCCTCAGTTTTTCATGCCATCTAAGCATCTTTTTCTGAGACAAGGTCTTAACTGTGTAGTTCTGGCTATCCTGGAACTTACCATGTAGACTATGCTGGCCTCAGACTCACAGAGATCTGTCTGCCTCTGCCTTCTCAGTGCTGGAATCAAAGGTGTTCACCACCATACCCAGCAGATCTCAGACTTAAAAAAATTTCTTCCCCACTAATTTCCAGTTGCATTCTTTCTCACATTATTTGCTTATTGTCAATATTCTTATTATCAATCTATGAATTATGTTATCTCAGCACTGAGAATTGTCGTAACCCCTCTTCCTCCAGGTCCTCTGTGACTTGCTCCAGTATGGGCTGGTTGCCCTTCTGTCACCTGAGACTCCCTGTTCTCCTAGGTTAGAACCCAGATGTTCTCCTTTCTCTGTTGTCTTTGTTTCGCTGGAATATACCCTCTAGTGACTTCCCTAGAAAAGGACATGTGCTAGAGGGAGCTCTTTGTACCCTTGCCTGTCTGAAAATCCTTATATTGTCTGCCACTCCACTTATCTCAAAAATTGTTCTCTCCACTACTTGTTAACATTTAGTTTTGGTGCGTAGAGGCCTGGTGCATTCTGAGCTGCTCCTTTCCAGGTGATCTAATCTCCCTCCTTGGGCTCTTCCACAAGCCACCCTTTCTACTTAGTGTTTGGAATCTTTGCAGGCTGTGTCTCCTAGAAGGTCTTTGTCTTTCCCTGCTGAATGCTCAGTGGTCCTTCTGATTGTAGGTCTCCTCTTCATTCAGCTCTGGGAGAGTCTCTTTGTATTTCTTGGATAATTCCTTCTACATAAAATTACTGTTTTCCTCTTTCTAGGATTGTTTTAAATTAGATATTGTCTTATTCTCTGTATCTTTTATTTTCTTCCTCATACTTTTTCTGTTTTTTGGCTGTATGCTCTATAGGATTTCATTTTTTTTAATTTTCATTTTTGTTTAATCAACTGCATTTTTAATTTCTAAGAACTCATTCTTCTCAACGGCCTGTATTTAGAATATATTATTGTATTGGGCAGGATCATTTAGTAGAACAAAATGATATGATGTGTGTATATTCTATGAATAGATATATTTATTAGGTATTATATGTAAATATGTGGATGCTTACTAGAATGGTTTCTAGGCATATTCAACTTAAAAAAACAATTCATTTATTATTTTTATTTTATGTGTATGAGTGTATTGCCTGCATGTATGTAAGTATACCTGTCACACAATGCTCACAGAGCTCAGAAGAAGGCATCAGAGTCCCTGAAGTTGGAGTTATGGGTGGTTTTTGCCATCATGTGGGTGCTGGGACCGAACCCAGGTCCTCTATAAGAGCATCCAGTGCTCTTAACCCCTGAGCCATCTCTTCAGCCCCATATTCAACTTTTTGACATTGCAATACAACATTGTCATGTTTGAGAACCCTGCAATCAAGTTACAAAATATAATTGCAAACAAAAATCTCATAATGTTTGAAGTAAGTTTATGATGTGTTTAGGCAGCATTCATAGCTCTCCTCGGCTATATGGATAACTGTGAGCCATGGGCTGGGATATGACTACTAGGGGCTGGGTAGCCTAACAGTGACTATCTGGAGCAGCTCGATAGGTGCTCAGTTACCAAGCTGGATGAGACCACAGTCTGCATCTAGCACTGAAGGCATGGAGGATTCCTGAAGAGTTACTGGTCTTCAGTCCACGTTATAAGGCTAGAGAATCTGGGGTCTGATGTCAGTGAAGAATGGGGGCGGGGGCAGGGGCAGCAGCAACAACAACAGGAGAGATGTATTCACTAGCAAAAGGCAAAGGCAGGCAGCCAAGCAAGACTGTTTTTCTCCTTGAATCTCTTTATATCTGTGCTACCTGGTAAAGGGTGCTGCCTACTCTGGGAGAGGGTCCTCTCTCCTTAGTTAATCCTTCCTGGAAATGCCCTCACAGACCCACTCAGAGCCATCAAGTTGATAACCAACATTAACCATCACAATTATCTTCCCAGCCCTTGGAATCAAGCAATTCAAAAGAAAAGATTCCTAAATTCTGTTTCTCAAAGAAGCGTGCTTTTCCTGCCTATTTATTTTCTTTATTATTATTTTTTGAGTTGTTGGGGATTAAACCCAGGACCTTGGCCATGTGAAGCAAGCATTTTAGCACTGAGCTACAAGCCCAGGTCTTGTTTCCCTTTCTTTTCTTCATGCTGATGACGCTACATTTCTCCACATAGGCTGAATGATGACCTTAGTCGTCTCCTGATGTTGAGCACAAAATAATACAGATGGGTGGATCTGTTGTGTAGTGGTGCATACACAGTCCCTGAATGGTCTTTCCTGAACCTTCTGGGGTATTCTGGGTAAGGTGGCTTCCATCTCCTCTCAGAACATCTTGTGTGTCTCTCTTTAGCTCTGTCTTTAAGAACCTCTCCATCTTTTATTTGGCAGCTTTCTCTCTTTAGCATTATGGACTTAGTCTTTTTGAAATTCTGCAACTTTATTTCAGCAGCATATCTAGAAAGACAGGAGGTAAAAGTATATACTATGTTCACCATCTTTACAGACTTTACAGAAACAAAATTAGACTTTTTACTTATTATTATTATTATTTTTTTGTTGTTTGGTCTTTTTGAGACAGGGTCTCCCTGTAGCCCCAGCTGTCCTGGAACTCACTATGTAGACCAGGCTGGCCTTGAACTCACAGAGATCTGCCTGCCTCTGCCTCCTGAGTGCTGGGATTAAAGGTGTGTACCACCACGCCTGGCAATTATTATTTTAACTTTAATTGTTCTAGCTTTCAAAGCCTTGGTATCCTTTATTTATTCTTAATTTTATTTATTCTTGTTTTGTGTGTATGAGTGTAATGCCTGCATGTATGTAAGTGCACCTATGTCTTGCAGTGCCCACGGAAGACAAAGAGGGCATTGGATCCAGTGGAACTGGAGTTGCGGATGGTTGTTAGCCACCATGTGGGTGCTGGGCCTTCTGCAATAGCAGTCAATGCTCTTAACCATTGAGCCATCTCTTCAGGCCCAAGCCTTGGTATCTTTCAACTAGAAGGTCAACCTGAAGTCCCAGGAATTGTTATTCAGATTTTTGGTGTCTTAAAGTTGCCTTACAAATAGCATACATATAAACCAGGGTTTCTCCAGTTATTTCCTATACAGGACTGTAGTCCCAGGGGACAGAATAAGGAGGCCTCCTTCCTTATACACCCATCTTCCCTGAGATGCTCTGCAACACTGTGGACTCCCTCTTCATCCCCTTCTGCTCCCCTCTGGCTCAACCCTTAGGTGCCCTTCAGATCTGTCCTCCAGCTTCACTGCCTCAGAAAGGCCTTCCCTGTTATCCTAGGTTCCTCCATCATATGATATGGCTCATGGAACAAATTTTCTCCCCTTTTCCAGCACTTACCTCACCCTGTAATCCCTGTGATGATGCCAAATCTGCTTCCTTTGAGGTCCTAAGCACTGAGCCCAAGGTCTGACATATATCAAGCACTCAATAAATACCTGTGGAATGAATAAATACCACCAAGATGGCCAGGAGAGAAACACTCCCTCAGCTGATACAGTTTGAGAAGTAACCCAGCATGCAATGCACACACACACACACACACACACACATGCTCTTCCTCAGAGGTCTCACATCCAGTTAGACCTTCCTCAGCCTTGACTACAGCCTGTGTTATATCTTCCTACCCATCTTCTCTACAGCTCCAGTTCCACCCATAGGAAGCTTAGTGGTCAGAGAAGCAAGTTCTGGTGCAATCTTCAGGGTATGAAACTCATATGACCTCTGACCACCCACACCTTCTACAGAGATTTTTAGAACAAGCAAATGTGTATCTTGTCTTGGGACAAGAGCCTTCAAGCCTGGCAAGAAGAAAACAAGCTTGAACCAGGAGCCAGTTAGAATTCTCTTAGCCTGGGTCACAAGTCACCCCAGAGGGTGGGCGCCTAGGCTGCCCAGACAACCAATGGCCATATTGCTTGCTGTGAACAATAGAGCCCCACACCTCAGCTACCTTTGGGCCCGGGCTTCTTAGCAGTGAGGCTCTTATTAAATTTGGGATTACCATGTGTAAAGCACAGTCTGAATTTTGTTTGCTCTGCCATGTAACCTGCCTTTCTCAATCCTTAGTCAGAGCTGCAGTTAATCCACTGACCATGGGCTTAACCGGCAGGTGGTCAGGAGGCCTCACCAAATTCCTCCTGCCCCTTTGTTACCTGGCCTGGGAGGGAGAGAGTTCTTGTTTGGGAAGTGTTTCTCCACCCCTGGAGCATTTTCAGTATTAAGAGTCTTTTGTCACCATAAATCTGAAGCAAGGGGGGAGGGATTATGACAAGCAGGCTGTCACCCAGATTGCTTTATTCTGGGGGACAATGCCATTTCCATTAAATTACAGCTCAAGTCTTAACAATGCCCTAGAACAAACCCAATTTGAATATTTAATTTGGGATGGAAGGAGCTGAGTAAACAGCTCTCTCTTCAGCCCCTCACAGCAGACCTGACAGTCCTGGGTTGGAGACCCAGGTTAGCAACACCACAGGTGCAAAGATCCAGGCACTGTGTCATGGATGTTAAAGAATATTCTAGGAGGGCTGGAGAGATGGCTCCATGGTTAAGAGCACTGGCTTCTCTTGAGAGGACCCAGGTTCGATTCCCAGTACCCACACAGCAGTTAACAACCATCCATAACTCCAGTTCTAGGGGCTCCAATACCTTCTTCTAACCTCCGAGGACATTGCATGACACAGGTGTACTTACATACATGCAGGCAATACACCGTAGACATAAAATATAAATGCTAAACATTTTTTTTTTAAAACTAAAAGATGTTCTAGGATGAGAATACTTAGCAGATAAGCAACCAACTAAAATGTGTTCAGAACCTTTGGCAAGCACCACAGCCTTCAGGACAAGATCTTTCCACCCCTAGCCGTTCTGGATCCAGCAGTGAATGGAGAGGCCCTCAGCTGTGCTGCCATCTAATGCCTCAGTTTTTTCCTCCTCTGCTTCTTCAGAGAAGCTCTACAATAAAAAAAAGTCTAAAAATGCTTCATTAAAAAAAGGCTGAGGTGATGTCAAAGCCCTAGAAGGGAAGGAATTTTCTGTCTTCCTTGTATATGTGGCAACCAGGCAGCCAGGCGACAGGCACCTGCAAGACGGAGATGTGTGGGCTCCTCTGCATAGTGAGGCAGAGTCACCCAAGAATCCCTCTACAGGATCATCTGCAGGGCTTTCCTACCCCTTTTGAAAGACCTCAGCTAGGCCTTCATT
Source organism: Nannospalax galili (assembly GCF_000622305.1). Classification (NCBI taxonomy): domain Eukaryota; kingdom Metazoa; phylum Chordata; class Mammalia; order Rodentia; family Spalacidae; genus Nannospalax; species Nannospalax galili. The sequence goes on from NW_008359442.1 coordinate 13,462,574, forward strand.
TCCTTGTCACCCTTTGTTTCACAGTGAAGACCCATCTGTTGCTCTGTCCCTCTAAAGGCAGTGATCAAACACATTTAATGACAGTTCTGTACCTTTGACTCTTCTTTTTCTTAGTCTCTACATATAGTGGAGCTGATCAGAAGCCACTTAATCACACTGAAAGAAGGTGACTCATACTGACACACCTCATTTCTCTGTCATAAACTTGGTTTTTACCTTGCCAAGGAAGAAAAGTGAACACATGAAAGGAACATCTTTTGGCTTTGTTTTCCTGGTGAGCCTTAAGCCTCGGCTTTGTCCAGTTGAGGAGGACACGAATGACCCTGTGTGAAAGTAGCTGCTGAGACCATAGTACTTGGCATCACTGGAGAAATGCTAACCTAGCTCCTGACACTGTTCCAGGTGCTGGTGATCAAGTCTTAAGGCAAAGGTGTGGGCAAAGCTCATTCTAGGGGCTGGGCATCCAGCTCGTTGGTAGAGTGTTTGCCTAGCATGCACAGACCCCTGAGTTCTCTCAACAACATAACAACAGGCAAAGTGGTACATGCCTATAATCCCAACACTGTAGAGGTGGAGGCAGGAGAATCAGAAGTTCATGTCATCCTTAGCTACATAGTGAGCTTGAGGCCAGCCTGTGTTCATATATGAGACTGGTTTTTCTCAAAGCTGATTTTAGAGGCCAGCCAGCTGGACCACCCAAGCACTGACTACTTGGGATCCTGGGAGACCAGGAGGAGAGAACACGATAGACACCTTCCCAAGAAAGGTGTGTGTGTGTGTATGTGTGTGTGTGTGTGTGTGTGTGTGTGTGTGAGGGTGTGGGTATGCGTGAGGGTGTGTGCATGGGAAGAGGCAGGGAATGAAGGTGTAGCACTTTGCTTTAGAAGGCAGCTGACTCCAAGTCTATGGTTGGGCCAAGGAGCTGTGCCTGTGTACCTGCTGTAATGGAAGGTTTTCAATCCCAACTTTAGGATCCTTCACTCAGATGTGATGTTCAGTTGTCTGTTTGCTTCAACAAGGCTACCAGTCTACCAATGGAGCACAGGTTTGCTTTGTGCTTTTTTAGAGTGAGCTCTGCAGATACCATCTTTCTGAGGGGACCTTCCTCTGAGCCAGAAAACCACAGAGTGGTCAGGGTTCAAATATCCGGGGACACTATTTCCTTCACAGAAACGGTGCAAGGGCAGATGGCCAGGCAACTCGCTGACCTTTCTGTGGGCGATGAATTCACCACTCTGAACCCTGATTTAACGAGGGGATTAAAATGGTAATGTCACAGGGTTACTGTGAAAGTAACACTTGGTAAGACAGCAGAGTGTGCCAAGTATATATATCCAGTTTCCTCTGCTGCTGATCCTCAGCTGCCATTTTTTGGTCCTTGAAATTATCCTCTTTGCAGCCAATGGAATTCTGAAGACAGCTTTTAGGACTGCTGTTGGGAGGCACGTGATATTCTCATCAGTTTCTGAATGCAGCTTAGGAAAGAGGGTAGAGTCCCCTCTGGCCCTCCTGACCATAAACCACTTAGGACACAGTGCCTACCACAAGCCAGGTGTAAGGTTGCCTCATTGGCTGGGAAGGCACTACCCAGGGAGAGGTGGGGTCAGCACTTTGTGGTCTAGGTGTCCAGGGGAAGGCCCAACCCCTAGTACTCAGTGACTCCACATCCACACACACCTGTGTCAGCACAGGACATTGTCACAGGAGCCCAAACTCCTCCCTAGGAGGTTATCTCTGGGCAAGGTGCATCGTCTTTCTCACCCTTCCAGCCTCAGCTGGCTCTGTGTCTTCCTGTCATTATTTACCTCCTATCAGCACCACTCTAAGATCCTCTTACCAGGCCACTAGCTCCTCTCCTGCTCCTCCATCTTCTCCACTGTAGCCAGTTCACCTCTCTTGAGAGCCTCCAGGGGGTTCCATTCAACATGAAATCCACCATGACCTGCAAGGTCCTGCACACTCCCCACTCACACCACACTCCACTCATCCTTTCTACCTGTGGGGCTCTGCAAGTGTGCACCTGCCTCAGGGCCTTTGCACTTGCCATACCATCTGCCTGCTAGGGATACTCTTTAATCTTGAGAAGTTGGCTCGTCCTTATCATTTAGGTTTCCATTAAAATGCTGCTTCCTTAGACAGAGCTTCCTGACCTTGTGACTATAGTCCCCTTCCTGAAGATCAACTTGTTTTTGGTCCTTACTGAACCTATCCTATGCAAACTCCGCTTATTTATGTCTCTTGTCTCTTTCATCATGTAATCGCGGCTCCTAGCAGGTCTGAGCTATGTCTGTCTTGTTTCCTGCTCTCCCTGAACGATTCCATGTCTGCAGGATGAGTGAACACATGGGTCTTCCCCCATTTAAACCTTCATTTTTGCCGATTCAAACTCTCTGAAACCTTCTCCTGTGCCTTACTCCTCAGCCTCTCTAGGCCACTCATACAGTGGTGCTGCACCTCTAAAGGCTTTAGGCAATTCTGCCTCCTCCCCCAAATGTGATCTCTCTAAACGCCTTTTACCCGGCCTTTGCCAGCATCTTACCTGAGGCCATGCTCTGCCTGTCCTTCTAGACTATAAGCACAGCACGGGCAGGGACCCACAGCTGTCTAATTCCTATATTCCTGTGTAGCTACATATGATCTACTGAATGAGGACAGCCTCCTGACCCCAGGGAACATGGGGGTGAGTGATGGTTTGTTTTGTTTGTTGAGACAGGGTCTCACTATGTAGCCCCAGCTGGCCTGGAACTTACTATGTAGGCCAGGCTGGACTCAACTCACAGGGATCTACCTGCCTCTGCCTCCCAAGTCCTGGGATTAGAGGTAGGCACCATCTCACCCAGCCTGTGATGAATGACTTTTTGATATGTGGGTCCACCCATGTCTGCTTCTTTCACTACTTCCTGAGTTCCCTTTACTTTATCCAGGTTCTCAGTGTCCCCCCCTTGTCCCATCTCATACCACCACCCCATGACAGCCTGTTTTGAGGCCTTGCCCAACAAGGACAAAGAAGATGCCCTCTCCCAAGGGAACCTCTTCCAACACCAGCCCTGTCTTGGGTGAAGAGGAGATGGCCAGTCTCCTGGGAGAATTTTATTATCAATAGCATATTCTATTTTTCTTTCACTCAAGAGCATTCTGTGCTCATTAAATCTTCACATTCTCTGTGTTTATCATGTTCTTGGAAGGGCCATCACCTGGATGAAGGTGAGTCTGGGACTCTTGGTGTGTTCCTGAGTATCCTCAAAATGAGTATTCCTACTGTAGTGCCAATACACAGACGCAGTGTGGCAAGTCTGGGAGTTTCAGGAAGAGAACAGTTGTAGACTCAGCCTTCAGTCCAGTCCTACTCAGCCATGACCACCTCTCCATGAGAGGCTAAGGAGATGCTAGGCTTTAGGACATGAAGATTCCATTCCCACGTGCCTAGAAGTTTGCCCATGGTGCAGCCAGAAAGTGGGAGCACTTGCTCCCCCAGCTTGTCTTTCCATTCCTCTGCACAGCCTTGAAGCCTAAGATGGAGTGAAGAGAGGCCAGCGGACCCCAGTTCCACAGCAAGGGTCTTTTTAGTTGACCCCCCTCAAATTTTGAAATTTTATGAGGAAGCCATGGGAATCCTATTAGTTCCTGACTCCATGTACACTTGGAATTGGTTCTCTCACCCTGAGGTCACTCACCTTCCTGACCCAATCTGTCATTTGCTTTCACTAAGACGCCTATAAGGGAGGAGGAATTTCTCTGTACTCTCCACTTCTCCTAATGTGCTCACCACCAGTGCTCAGAGTGACCTCTGAAAAGCAGACATATGGGGGTGTAGCTCAGTGGTAGATCACCTTGAAGGCCCTGGGTTCAATCTCCAGCAAAACACACACACACACACACCTCTGATCATGTCATTCTACCCCAAACACTTCCCCAGCAGCTCTTGCTCCAGTTAAACCCATGCTCACTAGATCTTGCACAGTTCAGCCCTCGCCTACCTCAGAAGGCCCCACCACACTAACCTTTTCACTCTCCCTCAAAAGCAGTATCTCGGGCCTATGCCACAGCCAGCTTCTGGGGTCTCTGTGTGCACTCTGTTCCCTGTCATTATTTCTAGCATGACTGGCCCTTTCTCACAGCTGAGCACCTCCACAGGAAGGCTTACACTGACCATCCTGCCCGAAGTATGGCCCTTCTATTAATCACTACCAACAGAACATTGTTTTTCATAGGATTTATTGCAATTTATCATTATTTTCTAATCACCGGTACATTTATTTACTGTTTTAAATGTAAGCTACTTATAGAGAGCTATTTTGTTTTTCTCACAGGTCTCAACATGTAACAGGGTCTTTGTGTTCACTATTAGATCTTGGCATCTGCCCCAAGGTCCAGCATACAATGGATTTTTTTTTTTTTTTTTTTTGGATAAGTGAAAAAAAATTGATGAGCTCAAGTACCCACCCCCTCCATTTCTTCCCTGCAGTGGAATCTGAGGCAGCTCCCCAGGCCTCAGCTTGAGATAGTGTTATTCCCCTGGGAATAAGCTAATGTCTGACAACTCCTTGGCAGTACCAGAGATTTCTAATTCCCTCAAGGTTGCCAAAATCTCTGGCCCCCTGAGTAGATTTTTAAAAATCTTAAATACTTCAGAAGTTAGCATGAAATGAGACTTCAAGGAGTTAGTTTATCTCCCTTGTGTCCCAGAAGAGAAAACAGATGCTCAGAGAGCTTGCCTAAAAGGACCAGTTCATTACTGAAAGCTCAGACTAGCGTCTAGCTACTCTGATTCTGAATCTCTTCTAGTTTCTCCTACATCACATTTTCTCCCGACTCTTCTTTCCCAGCAGCCTGAAAGCAATTTGCCTCTATAATAGGCTGGTTTTCTAAAGAGTGAGAACTGTGGCTTCCTATTTTGTATTTTCTAAATGTAATTCAACCCATTTAGGCTAAACATATCAATAGTTTTGGTATCTCTTTAAAATATTTTATTTTTATTTGATGTGTATATTGTCTGCATGTGTGTAAGTGCACCCATATTGTACATGCCCATGGAGGTCAGAAGAAGGCGTCAGATTTCCTGGAACTGGAGTTACGGTGGTTGTTAGCTGCCATGTGGGTGCTGGGAATTGAACCTAGGTCCTCTGCAAGAGTAGTCTGTGCTCTTAACCACTGACCCATCTCTCTAGCCCCAGTTTTGGTATCTTAATGTATACTTACACATGCAGACAAGCCCCTCAGAGAGGTTAGACTGAGGGTTGTATCAGTTATCTGTTGCTGTGTAACAAGTTGTTCCAAAGCTTAGTTGTTTAAAACTGACCATGCTTAAAACCGACCATGCTTTAAATAGGCAATCTGGGCTAACCCCAGCTGAGCAGTGGTTCTGCTGGCTCCTTTGGCTTTGCCTGTGCAGCTATAGCCAGCCAGCAGTTAGGTCTTGGGGGGGAGCTGTTTTCTCAGGAGCATCTCTGTTCATGGCTGAATGGTAAGATGACGGGGTCACAAATCTCTAGAGAATAGCAAGACATCTGAGCTTTCTCACGTGGTCGCCGAGTTCTAAAAGCATGAGGAGAGGGCTTTTAGAACCAATGCACAAATGATTTACAAGCCTCTGCTTGTACTAATGATCACTAATACTTTATTGGTCAAAGCAAGCCAGAGTAAGAACCCGGGGATAAAGAAAGGAACACCATTTTTTGGTGGGAGGACCCGGAAGATACCGTTGCCATTTCTCTTCTAGGATACCACAAGCTGGACAGATCCCTTCAGCGCCACACTTGAGTATCCTGTTGAGAACACTGTTAACTAATGACTTAACTCTGGGGCTGTGCTGAGCTAGAGCAGCACTTGTCTGGGAGATGAGGACCAGCAGGTTGCAAGGTGGAGACCGGGAGAATTGCTACCCATCAGTCTCTGAGCTGAAGGGGCAGGAAGTTGGCTGACCAGAAGGACCCCCAGGTTGCAAGGTGGAGACCGGGAGAATTGCTACCCAGTCCCATCAGTCTCTGAGCTGAAGGGGCAGGAAGTTGGCTGACCAGAAGGACCCTGAGGGGTAGGAGACTTGGGAAAAACCAGGAGCTGAAAGCTGCTTCATCCCCCTCCCTTTGCATCGGGAGCTGCTGCTTGAGAGACTGGGAGAAGAGATGCACTCAAAACAGGGCTCAGGGTTATGGCCTCTGCTCCTAAAAAAAAGCCTGTGAAGAAAGTGAAGGCTAATGCACCTGGAGGTGGAGCCATAGGTCAGGTGAGCAAAGCTTTTAAATGCAGTCTTCTGTGGTCTTCTGTGGTGGGGCCCGCCTCGTGACATTCCCCCAAGCTCAAGGAGAGTTCCACCATCAGCAGGCCTATTGCAAATCAAGACAACTGTGGCCTCAACAACCTTCCCAACCCTGTCTGACAGAACATCGTGTTAAACTTCCAAATTTCTCACACTGGCATGTTTGGAACAACAAAACGTAGACTGACTAAGCAGGGTCCTTTTCCTGGAAGGCAGAGGCAGTTTTCCACACCATTTTTGATTCCCTCTGACCAGTTGTCACCGTAGCCCAGGCCTAGGGTGATGAGGTGACCCGCCCACCGGGAAGGCTGAGAGGCTCTGGCCCCAGCACAGAGGGGTTGCCAAGCTTGCTGAGGGTTTGGGGGGACGCTGCCTCTGGCCCATTCCTTTTGGCTCCAGACAAATTAAAAACCTCCTTACCAGCCATTCATCGGAGGAAGCCTCTTCCTTGCTCGGCGGGGGGCGGCTGCGTTGGAGGAGATCTGGTGGGGGAGGCTGGGCCTCCCGGGGCTGGAGAGGAGGGGGGAGCCTCTAGAATAGAGAGGGGCCCTACCCGGAGATTGGCAGGCAGGGAGCGAGGGCAAAGTGCAGCCAGGTCACTGGTGAAAAAAAAGAAATCGCCAAGTAAGGGAGTGAGGGAAAGTTCCACTTCCAGCCTAATTAGGAAAGAGGCGGGGGAGCCCGGAACTGAGAGAAAAGGGAAGTGAGAGGGAGCAGAGAGTAGAAAGAGGTTCTCAGGGGGCACCGGCTACCGAGGGCACTACGGCGCCGCCTCAATCGGGATGCTGACGATTCCGAGACCTGGAAGCGCATCTGCCTGGGACTGCCAAAGAGGGAGGGCAAAATGCCCTATTAAGGGTGGGACGAATTGATTTCCCAAAGAAGCAAGGCACCATTTCCTCCCAATGCCCTCTCCAGGCCTCCTTAATCTGCCCCGGAGGCAGCAGGTGACCTCTGCACAGGCCCCCGAGGCGCCTTTGTTCGCTGGGCCTGCACCTGCGCGGCCTCCACGCGCTCTGGTCCAGCCTCCCCGGCTCGCGGGGTGCACTGGCTCATGCATGCCTTTGTACCCGGAAAGCCTCCACTCCTCGGTTCCTGCTTTCCCTGGACTTGACACAGTCGCTAATGGTTTCACACTGACAGCCGAGGAAACTTACTCCCAGGAGGAAAAAAGAATGTAGCCCGCAAACTTCATCTGAGAAGGCGAGTTTGGGACTGAGGCCACCAGGCAGGCGGGCCAGAACTTCTGCGATTCAAAGGTTGGGCTCGACCCCATGGTCCCCAGGTGCGCCCTGCTGGCTTCTAATCCCATCCCTCCGAGGCTTGCTAATTTAATTGTGTAATGGTTACACCTGAGACATTCATGCCCCTCCCTCTCTTTAGGGCATTTGTTACCTAAAAAACACAAATGAATATATTTAGACAGGGAATTAAGACATTAAAAGTTTTTAGCGTCGTAAAAACATCCTAATCAAGCAGCAGGAACAGAACCGGGAAGGAGGGGGGCGGGGGGTGGTGTCCAAGTTAGAAAAAGGCAACACGAAGTGCATCAAGTTCTTGCTAAATGAGTCTGAAATGTATATCTCGCTCTCGTAAATTAAATGTCTGGGTTTTTAAAGGGTGATTCCCCAAACATGTATTATTCACAGTAGTAGGACAGACGGTAGGCCACTGTAAGATTTATAGGAACTAAAAGACTTCCCGTGCTAAAGGTTAATGAAAGTGTAATTTGAATCATGAAATCTTTATATGTCTGCTCAATTTACACCGAAGGCTCATTTAAGATGCGTTGGAGACCAGGGGCGGCGGGTGACGTCACAACGGGTATTTTTAAATGGGCGGGGCCAGGCCGCTCTGCATGTAATCCTTTAAAAATATAAAAGCCTTCCTCTTCGCTTCTCTGTCTCTCCAGCTGTAACAACTTCACCAACTGTCTTGGTTCCACCCCGAGGATTTCACAGAGAGAACACGTTAGAGGGAATCAGGAAGCGGAGGAAAGGTCACAAATAAGCGCCTCAGGAACAATGAAAGCTTTTCTCTATGCAGCAGTAGGAGAGTTGCTAGAAAAACTGGAAAGGTATTAATCAGAAGTGGCTATAAATCCTCTGGAGTTTTGCTCTTATAAAACTCCTCAGAGAAAGTCTTGAAGGAAATGCAGGTCAAAGCCCAAAAAAGCTCTTGATCAGAGATTGCTGGAGGAAAATCTTCCCAGACGCCGTTTAATAGGCAGCAATCACCCCAGGAGTGGGGAAGCCAAGTACGCTTGAAACATGGTTGCAATTCCTAATAGGTCTTGTCACACTTAAGGCACTGCAAGCTCCATCCAACGAACAGCTGAAGCTAGCTGGCGATTCATAAAGCCAACAGTTTAAAGTTTATTATGATGAAAGCACTTAATGACAGCCATCGCTAGGGGCCCATCATTTATAAAGCTGTGCTCAGTATTAGACATGTAGCATGACCACCAATTTTATGTCACAATTGCTACCATAAAATGACCTTTGGTGATTTTTGCTGCATGTGGTGGACAGCTCTTCCTTCACATTAGTGCTCTGTGGCTTTCTTTGCAGACTATTATGCTGTCTAAAGCTTATTTGGCACTGTCGTGAGCCTCAACCCTGGTTATTACCCCAAAGGCCTGTCTAAAAAAAAAAAAAAAAAAAAAAAAAAAAACCACCTTTCATGCTCTATTGCGCCACTCCAGTAATTTACAGTTCTTACCAGGCTTGGGTCGTATAATATTTTAATACAAATATATTTTACCATTGCATTTTATTTTTTCAAGTTTCCCATACATGCTTCTGGCTACTGAGATATCCTTTTGATGGGAGTTCACTGAAATCAGTCTCTTATTTCCTGGTCAGGTCTACTGACTGGCCACTATTTACTCTAACCAGTTTTTGTTTTGTTTTTTAAAAAAGGTTAATTAAATTTGTTGAGAGGGTTTTTTTTTTTTTTTAGATCCTACATGTGATAAATTCACCCCAAGCAAAAAAGCGCCAGTTCTTATTTCCCTGCATCTAAGCCTGATGCAAATTTACATCTGAGTAACATTATTTAATTAGGCTTCCATTTGTCACCCTCCTTTGTGTAGAGAGTGTTTGAATACATGGCCACTTTACTGCTCCTATGTAAACCGCTGTTGAGAAAGTGGCCTGTCCATGCTATACCACCTTTAAGTTGTGTATATAATTTTATAAATGATATAAAATCTGCTTCTAGACACACACACACACACACACACACACAAGCACGGCACACTGCAATTTTGGAAGGATTTAAAATATGTGATTTCTGCTGGTACCTACTGTATTGGGTTTTATATAAAGCTTTTTCAATAAGGTAAATTGTTACATGACAAACTCATCTTCCACCATTATCATCTGCTGTTTGTGTTTAACAACAGGAGTCCCGCTCTAACAAAACTGTTGTAATGGCTGTACAAATTACTCAGCTGAAAGCTTTTCACCAAACAAAACAGTATTAATCAGCAGTTCTTATGAAGGTGCTAATTAAAAACAATTTTCTTCCTCAGTTTGCAATACTAAAGCCATCTTCACTTGCACAGTTCCCAATGCACAGCTACTGTATTTGCTCACACTTCAGGCCCTCCATTAACTATTGAATCTCCTATTAGCCATTTTATTACATTTATGTTCACAAGCTTGTTGACATTTTAAAAGTCACAGTATGATCTGTTTTATCTATTGAAAAATGTATTAATTGAAAAGTTAGGGAGAATAAAAAAAGGCAAAATACAGACTCCAAATGCACAGACTTCCTAAGAGGAAACACAGTGCTTTCAGCCACAGCTTGGGGAGTAGGCTTTCTGAATAAAATGGAATCTGAGAATTAAAAGTGGCATTTCAAGTTCAAGAGTTTGTTAGACACCAATAGGCTGGGATCCTTCATAATTTGGAAATAGTCTACTCAGGAAAACATATTTGCCCTGCCTAAGGTCAGTCTGACTTTTAAACCATCTTTCCTCTGTGAGATATATTCAGTGTAATTATGATGTTTTTGCAGTCTAAAGACAGGAGAGGTTGATCTGGGGTATAGAGTATCTGGAGCTCAGATTGTTGGGGGGCGGGGAGCAGCTTAACCTTCCAGTGAGTGTGGTACATATTCATGTCTATGTCTAATTTGCCTCACCATATAGACATCTTGCCCTCCCCACCAGAGTCCAGTGAAAGGGTCTTGCCAGACAATGCTCCCCGATTGTTTGGCATAGATTGGAACCAAGTCAAATGCTGACTAAGCACAAACACAAAAATCTATGGAGGCTGGGTTGAGGGAAGGAGACCATCATATTAGAACAAAAACAAAAATAACACCCACCCCTTAAGAAAAGGTGTGCCCCACTTTGCAAGTCGGGAGAAGGGAAACAAAATCACCTCCTGCCTCTGGCATTAAAGCCATGTTCTTCACTGTCAAAAGCAGTTAACTAGTTTAGGACAGACACCTGGTTGTTGGAATAGGCTCCAGAGGACCACTAATCCTTCTTTTCACTCAGTTAACTGCTGGATCCCCAAATTGATTCAACAGGTATGCAGTGGTAAATTCAGCCCATACTGAAGCCAAAGGGAAAATCAGCAAGGGGCGGGCAGCTCTTCTCTGAAAATACCCGAGGAACCAGCCAGAAAAGCTTTTATGGCCCCGACAAGTTTTCTGCTGAATACTGAGCACCTAAATTACCCTTCCCTAATGGAAGTTACATTTTCATGCTCAGTCAAAAAGCCAACAAAATACACAATTTATACAAAATAGCATCAACCTCTCAGGTAGTCTTTTGGAGCACTTTTATCCCAATTCACAGCATATGTCTTGCTATAAAATAAAATATATTTCTCATAACTAACTTGTATTCAGCTGTTCACATCACTGCTTTACGACTGCCCACGGGCAATATTAGATACATTCTTACACCCAGCCACAGCCACTTAATTCAACAAAGGAAAATTCTGAATTTTAGCAGAAGAAAAAAAAATCTATAAAAAAGAATATAATTCTTTCAGACTTTTTTTTTACATTTATTCATTTTATTTTATTTTCTATGTGTGTTACCATGGCATACATGTAGAGGTTGAAGGATAATTTTCAGAAGTTGGTTCTCTCCACCATGTGAGTCCTGGGGTTGAAATCAGGTTGTCAGGCCTGACAATAAATGTCTTTACCTGGTGAGTTAACTCACCTGCCCAGAATATCATAATTCTTGTGATTTCCCAGGTAGGCAGGCTTCTCATGGAACATACATGCACATAATTACATAGACAGTTGTAGAATGGGACACTTCCATTGCAATTCTATAACCCAATACTGATGCATAGAAATAATCATAAAGTTCAGAAAGAAATGTAAGTGGAAAAGCCTTTTAGGGATCCCATTTTTCCCTTCTTAATATCTGCATTCTATTAAAGTGTGAAAATTAATAAAAATTTTCCAGTTTATTTAATAATATAGCATTAGTTTTGTATAAACTTTGAAAGAACCTAGAGTAGAGATAGTTCCAAGTGAAGACAAGATAGAACACATCTATGAAACCCTTAATAGGTGATAGGATAGTCTATAGCTCTTAATTACACCTTGATAAACATATTTCTTTACTAGGTATATCTTACTAGGAATAGTTCAATTCTGATACACGGTTCTCAGCTATTTCTAAAAACCACACTACTAGTTTACTTTTAAAAATGCAACTTCTCCCAGAGAAATAAGCACTGCATCTGTGTATCTACAACACACAAATGCAAATTGAATTTCTGCTAGTTCATGTATTTTCATGATTGAAAAGAAAGGAAATATTCTCATGGCCCTGCTGTTCTTTATTTAAAAAGGGGGGAAAAAAAAAAAAGATTTTCTTAGGTGTGAGCATAGAGATAGGCTTTCTTTGTCTGGCAGAGTTAGTTGCAGGTTTTACAGAAGAAATAATTTTTGCTGTATTTTTATAGGTATGAATGGAATGACTTGTGTTGCCTTTTAAAACATCCCAAATTCTAATTTTTTAAACAAGAAAATATGAAGCCAGTGTGCAACCCATACAGTCGCCAAAGGAGAGCTGCCACTAGCTGAACCACTCAGCTAAATGGCTGGTTTGCATTGCCCTGGTCTTTATCTAGCACTGAGAATAGACTGCTGTTTTATCCAAAGAGGAATAAATTGCTGTTATTGTGATGTTAGCCCATCACTTGGCATTGCAATTCAAGTTTTTGTGAGAAAGAAATGTATGATCTAACTGCGACTTGACCTATGCCTTCTGAGCTCCGTCTAGGTGCTCTAATGGAGCAGAAAGTAGTGAATGCAAGGACATGTAAACTGATGGTAAAAAAATTTGTTTGATGATAGAAGTGCGCAGAGAGGACATTTGAGACTCTGTTTTCATGACAGCTAAGTTTGCTTAACATGCAAAAGGATGCGCCCCCAGGCTCCCCGCCTATCACTTTAATTGTATCACACTGAATATAGACTTTGCCTCTGCTAAAGATATGAGGGTATACAGTTAACCTGCCTAATGATATTCCCACCAAAGTGGGCACAGATGATTCCTTGCAGATAAATATCTGAATTTCCACAAAAGGCATTAGAACACTTTCTGGACACATCAGGCAAGAGGGGCTGCGGTCCCTGCAGAAAAGCCCTTCTCTCATCATCCTGGGTAGCACCTATTAAATGTTTACCATACCCTCAAATCTCAGTACCTAACAATATATACTTATTTTAAATAAGATAATTGTGTGATTGAGTTTTTTTTTTTTAAACTCACCCTGGTTGCAATCTAGTTTATCCACCATTTACTCAAAATTTCTCTAGAATAGACCTATTTTGAAAGAGGCCTAGAGAGAACAACGGCAGTTAGATTTAAGCCCTGATAAAGGCTCACTTTTCATTCATAGTCAGAGCCTAAATGTGCTCTTCTTGTACCTAAACAGATAATAAGCACTCAGCACACTCCC
>NW_008359442.1:13480779-13496622 GCF_000622305.1 Nannospalax galili
CAGCAAGCAAACTCTCCAGAGCTACTCCTTTTGTTCTGGGGAGGGAAGAAAAGGAAAAACATCTTCTGGAGAAGTAGGTAAGATGTGAATAGACTTGCTATTTTGTTCATATTTTCTGGTTGTGAACTATAGGTCTGATTCCACCAGTAAGAGGGTGAGATTTAACTTTCAGTTCACAAAGCACCATCTGCCCCCCACTTCTACCCATGGGCTAACCTGAGCCCTAGAGACACAAAGAGGGAGCCCATTTCAAGAAAACAAGAATAAGGGTCCTTCCTCTTCTTGGAAGATCAGATCCATTTTGTGTTTAACTTATCAGAAGCCAACACACTTCTGCATCATAATCTTGGTCCTGGGTAATAAAGGATGCTATTCACATTGTCTCAGGAGAAAATTAAGGTCAGACTTTGACGTTTCTGCGGTCATAACTTGTGAAAGCATGACAAGTCAGTCTCTCATCAAGGTCAGACTAGCTCAGCAAAGGGAAACTTCTGTAAGGCACAAAAATCACACAAGTAATTCATGTCAGACTAGTCACTATGACATGCACCAGCAAACGTTGAGAACCCTAAAAAGTTTTTGGTAGAATACTTGCCTCTCTGTGTCCTATATTGCCCTATTCCCATAAATAATAAAAAGGCTGATAACCTTGCTTTATGTAAGCAGGCTTAGAAATCACTCTCAGATAAGTGCTTTTGACCTAAATCTTGTAGTGCCTCAATCTGACATATAACCCCGCAACTGTGAAATTCTGTACGAGATTTAACAGTCTCAAACTGTCAACTGACCCAGCCATGAAGAAAGCAGAGATAAAGATTTACAGTCCAACATGATACAATTAGACACTCACCTTCTATTTATTTCACTGCTGCTAAGCATTTAACCTACTTAAAAGCCGAAGGTTTTTCATTACAGTACAAATGCATGTTTTTCATTCATTCTATGCCACCTCCTCTTGCATCTTGCAAATTAGTCCATTATGAATGAAAAAGATTAGTTTGTTTTAGAGAAAGGAGTAAACAGGAATGGTTTCTGTAAAATCCTCCTAGCCATGCAAAGATAAAGGATGGCTTTACTACACAAAATAATCAGATAGAAATAGCTGCTCAGAAGCAACACACCTAAGGAGCACTTTAATCAAATATGTAGGTTACCTGCCAAAAAGACTATGATCTCTTCAAAATGCAATGCGGATTAAAGTGTTATCTATCACAAGCAGAAAACTAACCTTGGAGTGGAAGTTTGAAATGTGCTCATCATAATTTTCATGTCTTTGGATAGAGAAACCAGCCATTTCAGCTAGATTGCAGAACTGGTTTAAAGTATTCCCTCGGCGTGGGGCAAACACCATGGCTTTCCCCTAGAACATTAAAAAAAGAAATTCACACATTTAAAGGAAGGCAACTAAACACAGCAGATACGGGCCAAGCATTTGTGCTCTTCTCTCAGGTACAAAAATTTAACTGATATGGAGACATCTAGGCAGGGTGGGCATTCACAGCAAAGAAAATTTCAAGGATAAATAATTAATCAAATAAAAGTATATTTCATGTCAAAAAGGCCATGCTATATTTTATCCTCAAATAATGCATATATAGTAATAAAACTTAATTGGAAATTGTTCTGAATATATACTATATCAGGTGTAATGGTTTCAAACCATGGATATGAGAATCTGGGGTGGTTTTCCTTACCTGTGACTCCTTCACACCTGCTGACCCTGTCCAAACACAGCTCCAAACCATAAGGCAACTGATGCCTATCCATGTTAGTTTCTAAAGCCCTGAAGAGTCAGTGCCAAGCCACCCTCAACAGAGATGAACAACCACAATCCATGCTGAAGAGTTCCTACATCCCAGCCTTTTCTGTAATTCCCCTGGTCTCAGACAAAGTTCCAGATTTTGGTTTCTATCTTCAGTGAACCCCTCAGACTGGTCCTCAAAGCAGTCAAAAGAAAGTGGTACCATGCAGGCCAGCCAAGTGTTTCTAAACAGCCACACAATCTGAAAAGATTGTTGCCATGAGGAGAATGGAAGACCTGAGTCAGTAGACACTAGATTTCAGAAGGCCGTGTGACAGGAGACTTCACAATGCCCCTTTGCTAACTACTGGATGCATGGGATTTCCCTCCACCCCCACATATATACAGAATGTTCCATTAAAAAAGTAATTGCTTGCGTCTGTGAATTCTATGTATATTCTTCTCATCTATGAAATGCCACTTCAGCCCCCGAGGGGATCAAGAAATACATTTCAGTTTCTTTTTTGTTTGTTTGTTTGAGGCAGGGTCTTATTATGTAGTCCAGGCTAGCCTGGAACTTGCAGTCCTCCTGCTTCTACCTTCTGAGTGCTGAGTTGTAGGCATGGGTCACCATGCCTAGCTTATTCCAGTTATGAAAGATGGTTTATCACTTATACCCACAAGACATTTGTTGAGGGTATGAATGTGCCAGACAATGGGCTTGTCATCTATATAGACATCATCTCCTTTGTCTCTACCCTGCCTTCTTACAGGTGTTCTTAGGTCTATTTTACAGTATGCTCAGAAAGGTGGATAACTGGCCAAGGGAGCACAACACAGACATGATTAGAAGCTCATCCCCCCAACTCCAAGGTACTCTTTTCCTCTACTCCATTCTTTCCTTATTAGCCACACCAATGGCAATGATGATGACAGCTACCACTGTGCTGGGTGCTTCCCAAACCCTGTCTTTTATCCCGTCAGCAGCTTCTCCACAGTCTCATTCGGTAGACATTGCATTTTGCAGATGATTAAACAACCAGTGGAGGGTTAGAAGAACACAGTAGGAACTTGGAGTAGAAAGGATCCTGTCTCCACCATCAAACAGCTGTGGCATCTCAGGACAACAGAAACAAAATCATCCCACCTGTCAGCTAGAAGGGACTTTGGAGATGAGAGTCCATTTTCTTCATCCTGCACACAAGAACCTGAGGCCCTCCTAGCTGACCTGCTGAGTTTGCTCATCCATCGTTAAGCTACCTGCCCCCACGCCCCAGCAAGTTGTGAGGCTCAGATGAAGTGGTGAACGTAAAAATAATTTGAAAGGCAAGTCTATTCAGACATAAGATTGGAAAAATTCATACCACTCAACCATGTTAAAAAAATCCTTACCCCACCCCATACCTGCAAGAGAATACATTGATACACTGTCCTGGACATCAAGTGTGTTTTCACACTGTGTTTACACAGACATGTACACACTCAGGTCCGTAATTACAGCAACACCAATCATGCCACTACACTTAAGGTTCTGTCAGCTTTTCCAATATTAATTGCTATTTTCAGGCAGTTTTCAAACTTAGCAGCAAAAATTCATTTTTATGCGAAACTGGATATGATACATGGTCTCAGCAGGAGAACACGTCTCCAGTTTTTAAAAAAGGAGGGAATACCAGTTAGTCATTTTAGTCATTACAAAGGACTGCTTGCCTTTCTGGAGTTTGGAATAATGGAAGTTGTTTCACTTTAAAGTCACCCGTAAAAATTGTCTTACAGTTATGATCAAGGACTTGATTTTAACAGTTATTATCTAAACTATATATCACTGTGATACAGGATGACAGGATTCTTGGTTGGGTTGATGTTTGCAGTCACAAAGTGCATGCTTCCCACGTTCCACCCACTAGTGGGTTGGGAGGGAGTGGTTAGGCTACGTCTAGGGCAGTGCTTTCTGCTTAAACATCATTCCTCTGTTAAGGCTCAGTCTACCCCTAACCAATGTATCCAGAATAGAAGCACCCTAGCCTCGCCACTTCCTTTGCAGCTTTAGTTTGTTCTTAGCACTTATCACACACACACACACACACACACACACACTATCCTTGTTTACTACTGCCCATCTCCTCCTGCTAGATTGCACACACCATGGCAATTGGATCTCTTAACACCTTAGTCATTGCACTTTCTCAGTGCCTAGCACAGAGTGAGCACTCAGTCAATATTTATTGAGAGAATAAACTAAACCCAGATGCTGAATAATCAGAAAAATACCCATCTTCTAGGAATTCGAAGGCCACATTCTGTTGCTTTTTCTTTTGAAGAGATTTTCACGGAGGAGCTTTTACAGAAAGTCTAGGGTAGGATTGCAGAGGGCTGCAGTCTTCCCAATCCAGTCCCCACAGCAAGAGGGAGCAGTAGTATTGGTCTGTGATTAGTTATGCATTTTAAATTGTTTTGGAGATGTGGATTCATGTCTAGCAGGGTGATAATACCACACCCCTCTATTCAATGAATTTCCACAGAGCAGCATCTTCCGAGACACTGCCTTGGCCTACTTCCTCTCCTCCCGGCCCCCCTCAGTCTCCTTTACTGGCCTCTCCTCTCCTACTTGCTCCTTAATTTTCAGAAATCAGAGCATGGGAATCAGAACACTGCCTACTGGGTACCAGCCTCTGCCCCATAATGTCACGGATGGTTTTAGAGGCACTCCATTCCCCAGGGTCCCCAGGGGAGCAGGGCTCTTCATCTGTGGAACAGCACAACCAGAGAAGTATGTCTTACAATTTTGGCTGCAAAAAATCAAACCAAGAAAAACAATATAGATTTCAAATTAGCACATCACTTTAGAAAAATTATTTTCAATTTACCAAAGCACAACTTTCTAAGCATTCAGTCACAGAATCATTTTAAAAACTTGGAATGAACACTCAATTGAATGTAAAATTTGACTGATGGGCAGAAATTCAAGGGAATTCACTTATCCCTGGAGAGAAGAGAGAGAAGTTCCACTCAACAACAAAGACACTGTTTACACTGTGAGCTCCGTTGTTATTTTGCCAGACTGCTCTATACTCACGTATTAAAGGGTGTGCACTTGTGGAAAAATAAGTATGCTTCAGATTTATTTAAGAAAGGAATCTGCTATGCCAATGAAATGCCTTTATTACCTTTCCATTTCCAGGCAACCAGTTATTAAATACCAATTACATGTTTAAGCTTATGCTTATTTTTGGTTTCTTTACCTGGTTCCTGAGACACTGCCTTGGCCTGCTTCCCCTCCTCCCTCTTACTCACTCACTTAGTCTCCTTCACTGGCTTCTCCTCTCCCACTTGATTTTCAGGGGTTCCCAGCCTTCTGCCTACTTTTTCTTCATGTTCTATATAATTCTAGGCAATTGTACTAAAGTCCACAGCTCCAACTATCATTTATGCATCAATAATTCCCAAGTATATAACTGTAGCATTCACCTTTGTAGAGGGCCCACACCCAAACATCCAAATGCCTACTCAGCTCTGCATGTGGATATTCTGCAAATACTTTTAATTCATTCTGTCTAAAATGAAATGCAACAATTTTGGCCCCAAACCCTTACCATTCTCAGCACAACCCATCAAACCTAGTGCACCCACCATTTCTCACACATATCCAGACAACACAGAGCAAGTACTTGTGTGTGTCCACACTTGTTCCCACACTTGGAACCTGGGAATCAGAGTGTTGTCTTTATTCTTTTCTTTCTGTTTTCCCTTCCCTTCCCTTCCCTTCCCTTCCCTTCCCTTCCCTTCCCTTCCCTCCCCTCTTGCCTCCCCCCTCCCCTCCTCTTCCTTTCCTTTCCTTTCCCTCCCTTTCCCTCTCTTCTCTTCCCCTTCCCTCTCTTTTCCTTTCCCTTCTCTTCTCCTCTCTTGTGATGGCAGACAAAGCCCCACATGACCTGACCCATGTCCATATCTACATCACCGTCTCTTGCTATTCTCATACTCACCTTGCTCTCCAATCAGACAGAACTAAATACAGCCCTCGACATATTCTTCCACATGTCCCTATGTCTTTAAACTTGCAAATATTCCCTTTGTCTGCCTGTTCCCTTTGTCAACCCATCCCTCCGCATCCAGGGCAGAATGTTCCTGTGATACCTGTGCTGACCTTCTCTGGTCTCCACACTGTGCCCATCAGGGTGGTCATTTCCAATCCTTGCCTGCATGGGTTGCCACACTTCTGCTCCGCACTTCATACACTGTGGGACACCTGTTTAACTTGCTTTTCTTGTTTACCACAAAGCAAGCTTCCTTGGGGCAGGATTATGTTTGTTACTCCATTTCCTGGTCCTAGTACTGTGCTGAGTATCTGAGAGGCATACAGCAAGAGACTATCCATTCTCTATCTTCTCTGGTGCTATCAGCTCCTAAGTGGATGATTCCAGGTAGAACTTGGTGCATGATGGACCCCTGAGGAACCTAGCTTTTATTTCAAACTCTCCTTTATTGCAATCTGTCCTCTTTGCTGTGACATGGGTGATCTTTTTTAGAGCCCACAGCTGACCACATCACTGCTCACAAATATTCAGTGGCTCTCTGTCACCCACATGACAAGGTCCTGTCTCTTCATCATAGTGTTTGTCAGTCTTTCACAAAATAGCACTCCAAAGTAACTCTTTAACCTCATCTTCAGATCTTGCCTACGCCTCAAATTAGACAGATACGCACTGGAGCTAGAGCAATTTTGTTTCGTTTTGTTTTTTTGAGACAGGGTCTCCCTGTAACCCCAGCTAGCTTGGAACTTGCTGATCTTGACCTCACAGAGGTCCACCTGCCTCTGCCTCCTGAGTGCTGGGATTAGAGGCGTGTGCCACCACTCCTGGCCAAAGCAAATTTTTATTGATCCCAAACACACTCTGGTTTTCCATACTCCACATATAAGCATCCCTGTTTCCTCCATTAGAGATGCTACTTCATCCCCTTTCTTGGAGGTATAGTATGCCCTTCTGATGACTCAGGATGAAGCGGAAAACAAATGCCTCTTAAGGAAACCTTTCAAGGTACCCAGTCACTCTATGCTTTCTCCTGGTACCTCTTTCTAGCACCTGCATGCTGTTTTGCAATCCTGTAGCTCCTGCATGAATCTTCTCACTGGTGTTCTCGTGGTGTTCCTCACTCCATATTTACACTTCCACACTCCCCAAGGCAGTGCCAGGCAGACTGTTGTTTCTCAGCAAATTTTGGTTAAGCAAAACAGTCAGGTATTGCCAAACTGTTGCCCATGGATTGCATGTAGCTGTGTGTAAGCCCAGGATGGTTTTGAACACAGTCCAACACAAAATCCCCATAAATTTACAACTTTGTGTCATAAGCTCAAAAGGTTGGATGTGCCTGGACTTTTGAGCATTTCACATCTTACTGAAGATATAAATTCAAAAGATTCATGTAACGAGTAACAGCAGCCCTAGGCTGAATTTTGCACTGTCCACTGTGGTTCCTCTGGTGGATGTGGTGTATCTCCACACACAGATCATCCATTCCTGGGGCAGAGCCTATGTACCTCGTGTCTTGGTACTCTGTGCAGAGCACACAATACTACACATGCTGAGTCAGGACCCAAGGTCCTTAGGAAAGAACTTCCTAGGGCTGGATCCTTGTTCTGAGGAACTTTAAGTCATCTAGGTTCTCCCTATTGTTACAGCCCAGGTTTCCTGGACATTCCTGTAACCAGGTGAGTTGAGTGTGGCTGGAGAGTTTTTCACCAGGAGCCAATAGGGATTTGCTTGGGCCTCTGACCCAGCAAGCAGGCAGGAGCCCAAGTGATCACCAGCACCATTTTAGGTCATCACCCTTACAAGGCAATTTCCCTTGGATAAACAAAAACAGACATTTGTAAAGATGTAAGCAGAGATGTTAGAGTTTAAAAGAAAAATGAAGAATTCAGTCAAAGAGCTCTTCTAAAATAAGAGCCCATGTTTCCCACATAGAGAACTCTCTGGACATAGGTAAGGCTCTTAGGATCTGGTGACAAGCTAGGCCTGGTTTTGAAGAGGTTAAATGAATTCCACAGTGATATTTCTTTTTTAAAGGATTATTTATTATTGTGGAGTGTGTATAGTGTGTGTTTGTGTATAGTGTGATTGTGTATGTGTGTGCGTGCCAGCTCAGAGGACAACTGTCAGGAGTCAGTTCTCTTCTTGTGCTGTGGGTTCAAGGGAATGGAACTCAGTTTGTCAGGCTTGTGCAACAAACACTTTACTCACTGAGCTATCTCACTGGTCACAATAATTCTTCTGAGTTGTGGTCAGCATCGATAAGGAACTAGAGCATGTCTGTAATGGATTCCCACTGGCCTCTTCTAGGCCCTCTGTAGGCTCTTGCTTGCCTTGCTGCCCTGGCTCCCCTCTGGGACACACTGCCATTTCAGAGGGATATTAGCAGATAACCTTTATTGGTTGCCATTGCCGAACTACAGTTCAACTTGAAGACTGCTGTGGCCTGATTTTAAATTGTTTTGGGGTGGGGGGGCCTCTGATATTGAACATTGCTATTGTCACAGACTTTAGGGAACATGGTCATAGGTAGCCCCTCCATCAGTCATCAGCAATAAACCACTCCCCAGAGGGGGGAAGGGGGGAAGGATGTTGCTTCTTGGGATAAGTAAAATTTACTGATCTCATTCTCTATTTGAAAAAAAATTGTTTTAGATTTGTTATTTTTTAAAATTTATGTTCGCGAGTGTGTCTATGAGAGTACTCACAGAGACCAGAAGAGGGTGTCAGATCCCCTGGAGCTGGAGTTAGGCAGTTGTGAGGTGTCTGACATGGGTGTTCAGAATTGAACTTGGGTTCTTAGGAAGAACATCAAGTACTCTAGCTCTAAGGTACCATCTCTCTAGCCACCTTAACTTTTTTTTTAAAGATTTATTTCTTTTTTTAAATGTCTATCTTTTTTAGAGCGTTCTGCACAGTATGCTGACAGAAGTCAACTGTGTGTTTATCTTGAGCCTTCAGTTAAAGAAAGTATTCACTTCCAGCTGTCATCAAACATTCACTGATGGAGTCTGGAGTTTGGTTTTGACTCTCCAGGCTCTGGGGCTACTTGGCTGGCTGAAGAGCCGAGGTTGGCCTTGGGCTTTGGCATTGCCCTTGGGCTGAGCCAGGGGCCCACTAGAATAGCTAGACTCTGGCTAGTCCCCTCATTTATGACTCTGCCATTTTAAAAACTGGAAAGCAGGGAAACACCCCTTCTCAGTCTACTTTCATTGTTTTTAGACCCTGTAACCCCCAAATGCTGATTTGGTCAAGTTGAAAATCAAGCAAAGACACCCCTGGAAAGGACAGAATTTGCTTCTTTCCACCACCATGTTGTGATGATCTTGCTCTCGCACCAATGGAGCCATCCCTCTCTCCCTATTTGGTGGGGCTGATTGTAATCAAAGTCATCCTCATCCAGTAGGCAGTCCTCTGGGACCAGTGCAGGATATGCTGTATTGGGGGCCTGGGTACAGGGGAGGCATAGCAGGCAAGGATGGTTATGGGCAGAAATTCCCGAAGTTCAGGTCAAGAAATTAGTCTTCCCTTCCTGCCAGCATTTCTCAAAGAAAAATGCCTGGAAAGAACCCCCTACTTCCTGAATCCACCACAGTCAGAAAGTCTGGATTTTCTGTGAAGAAACAAGTGCTAACTTTGGATAGCTGTTTGGAGTCAATCAGATGCAACACAGTGCTGTTTCTCTCACTTTGCAGAGGAGAAATGGAGGCTTCCAGAGGATGAATCCCACCAATGATGAAGGACAGATGTGAGTCCATGCTTTCTTTCTGTCTCCAGAGCCCAACTGTGCCTTCTCTCATAAGTAGGACTTAGGGTCTCAGAGCTGACAAAGCCCTATTGGAGTACGGCCGAACTCTTACTTTCCCCTCATTGAAGAAAAACAGGGCATGATGGGAGGCTTCAGAGGCTGTTAGTACTGAATTGGACCTGGAATTCAGCCTCCAGTCAGCTAGGCTAGCATTCATTTTTAGGACAAGTGTCTTGTGTATTAACCTTGTCAAGCTGAACAGAGCAATAGGAAAAGCCAGCTATCATTGTGGAGTACCTTCTTTGTAACCATTAGTATCTTATTATTTGGCCTGCGCTAGCCTTGAACTTGCCATATAGCCCAGGTTGCCCTGGAACTGAAAATTCTCTTGCCTCAGCCTCCTAAATGCTGAGATTATAGGCATGTTCCACCAGGCCCGCTAGCTACTGCCTTTTTTAGGGTGAGGATGTTCAGGATTGGTGGTTAGTAGCACAGACATTTGTTATTTTGATTATTTCCAGTCACTATATTTTACCTGCAGACACTGGCGTCATTCTGGGAACTTGAAGCATTTGATGACTTAGGACTCTGAGGGCTTGTAGCATCCTGTGTTGAATCACTAAGCACTCAGGGTACCAGTGGAGCGCCTAGGCTGTTTCCTTAGGGGATGGACACTTGTGGCACCTTCATCCTCTGGGTCACAAAACTATGGAGTTCTCTGGGCTCAAAAGAAGTTTAAAGCTAGTTCTACTGGTAATGCAGCAACAACTTGCATATGACCTTAGTCTTGAACTATGACTGTCCATTGCGGGGGTGGGGGGTGGTTGTTCCTTTGGAAGTAGAAGAATCAGCCCTAAGAGAGGGGAGTTTTTCTTATGTCTACCTCCACTCTGTGGGAACCCTCGGGCCCACCAGCACAAGCTATGACTGGGACTCTTCACTGGGTGGATTCCTAGGGGTGCAAATGCGCAGCCTCCCCAGACCACTCAACAGGGATGAAATTCTGGGTGGCTATTCCAGTAAGTTCACGTGCCATTCACAACTGAGATTTTTCTCTGATGAAGGTTCCTCTGAACTTTAAATTAGAACACCCAGAGGCCTTGGCTGTCAGCAGTCCTTTGAGGAGCCTAAGCAAGGTCACTGACACCCACTTCCACCGCTGCAGGCTGGATTTGGCCTCACTGGTCCTCATGTAGTGTGTAGAAGAGTCACCTGCTCTGGGGCTTGGCCTCATCCTTCTCTGAGCTAATGGTGAGTACTAGCAGTCAGTCAGTGGGCCGCTGTCCTAGCTCAGAGGAGGCAGCTGTGTGGAGCCACATTTCAGACAGGGGAGAGCATGGTTCAGGGTTTAATGGCAGGTACAGAATTGCCATGAGAGATTCCAGTCCAATCTACATTTAGGTCTATTCATAGCTTGAGCAGTTTTCTATTGTAAATCATGCAAATCTGCTGCAAAACGGAGTATTTGCCACAAATAGGCTTGAAGGGGTGTTGGCGATGAGTGAAGTATGTTTGTGCAGTGTGAGATCTGGGAGTCCTTGAAAGCATTGTGTTTATGTATGAGACGTTTTCAGAGAGGCCTTGCATCCAGGAATTTCAGTGCCCTCCCAGAGAACTCTGGTCTTGCAAATGCTCGCAAGCATCCCCCAAGGCTAAGGAGGGAGATGAAGAGACCCAGAAGAGGCTCAGCATTCCTTCGGCTGCCCTAGACTGAGGCAGCCTCCTCAACTGTGGCAGCAGCTTGGCACATGCCCCTTCCCTATCTCAAGACCTACTCCCCCCTTCACAAGCTGAATTGAGAAGGCCAATTTAATTTAATTGATTGCCACTTACAAAGCTGTAGTTACCCCTCCTAGGGCCTATTTAAAATTTCTGAACTATATAGAGATAACAAAATAAAAAGCAATACTGTAAGGCAAAGGATGATTATCAAACTGCTCTGAGAACCTTCAATGTGAGAAAGATATAAAAGGAAGATTGAAAGGTATTAGTCTGTAAGTCTCACTGAGGTCAGAAGGCTGGGGTCTTTCACAAAAGACTTTAGAAACAAAACTTTATAAAATACACACACACACACACACACATACACACACACACACACACAGCAGTCATCCCAGATAACCAGGAGTTCTTATCTTAGATTACATTAAGACCGTTAACCTATTTTAAATTCCTGTGGCACAGCAAGAGTCATATATATATTTTTTTAAATGCATGAGCTTTAAACTCGTTTTCTTACTTTAAATAGATGTATATTAACTCTCCGTTTAGACTTCAGGACCTCCTAGCTTAGTATAACAGCCCAACAAAATAAGAGTGGATACAAACTCTGTAATTTACTCACAGGCATAAATGGATATATAAATGTAAAAATGTGCACAATATTTTATGCCATGCTTGGCTTCATTGTGACCTAATGTTTATAATATGTAAATAATGGCTTCTTTTTAAAGCTAAGAACTTTTAATACACAGATTCATCTAGAAGTCCTTTTTCTTTACTATAAACAGAAGTAAAAAAAGGATTCCTTTGCAATAAATAAATACCCAATGACAAAGATTACCATTGAAAGGATTAAAAAAATGACAGAAGTCAACAGAAAACTTTCCATATCATACTTCCACTTTAATATGAAGATATTGTTATCAAAGGAAAAGACTCAAGAAATTCTTTGATAAAAATCTCACACTATCTTTGAAGCAGTTTCATTTATTTTACTACCCACTGTGTTCCTTATCAGAGGCCAAGGGTAAGAAGTTTCCTAGTTATGATTAGGAAAGAATCTGATAGATCAGAAGACCCAATTGAAGCCGGACATAATAAGTATTAAAGTATTACACGACATTAATCCTGCCACTCCATTACTCGCCCCATCTTTGTGTGCAGACTAATTATTCTGTGGCGGGTGTTCAGGAGAAAATAGAAACATACTTACCATGGGCTGTAGTAATCTCTTTATTGCATCAACAAGGCTGGCTCTGTACTGGTCCAGAAACAGGCTGACATTAAGAAGAGAGAAGAATCCAGATTAAACTGGGCCTCCAAGCTTAATGATACCAATGGTGATAAGTACAGGGCTAATTACACGTTTACCCAATACTAGAGAAGGAGATTGTTTCCCTTCATTCAATGGTCTCACTGGGAGAAAAAATTAAAAAGAAGATACTGTGGTCAGTGTTATCCAACTAAAGTCTAGCTGTCAATATGCTATGGGCCAGGATTCACACCTGCCTGCCATGTGTTAGTGTGAGAAGGACAGTTTCCAAACTGCTTTTTATGGGTGTCATCTGCTGGAGATGAATCACACTTGGCACCTCCCCTTGTTAGAGCCCAGCCTTCCATAGACCCGGGTCCCCTGTCCATCAGGACTGCCATGAGGTGATCCTCTGAAATCTCACCACCAGCCCGGTTGCGTGCATCATGGAACAATGTTGATGGAGGGGAACCTTAGTGATTATCAACAGCTCTAAGCTAAGACCCAGTCAGTGACCCATGTGTCAACAATTCCCCAAACAAAGCTCAGCCAAAGTGAGAGACCATGGTTACTCGGGGTTTTCTTCCTTTGACTGCCATGTTGTATCTTTCCTGTTCACTGTGATTTCTCATTTTTCTCCTTGGGTCTTTTGGAGAGTTTCTGTGGTTTCTCTGTCGCCTCTGTGGTTGAGTCATTCTGACTGCATGTTCACCATGCCTTCCTTTACAAATGTGGAACAGTTTCTTCATCCAAACTGACAGGTCCAAGACTCAAGTTTGGGTCAGCTGGCAGTTGGTGCCAAGTTGTTAACTTGCATGGTGCTATGGTTTAAATGTGTCCCTTCTAAATTCATGGGCTGCACACATATTCTACAATGTTACAGAATTGGTCCCTTGTTCTCCCTTCTGCCACATGAGGTACAGAGAAATACAGGGTTCCTTCCCTTGGAAAAGTTCAGCATTCAAAGGCACTAACTTGGAAAAAAAGACCAGGCCCTCATCAGACACCAAAACTACCAGCACTTTGATCTTGGAATTTCCAGACTCTAGAACTGTGAGCCATACATTTCTGTTCTTGATTAATTGCCTAGTATTCCATTTTAACAGCACAGAATGAACTAAGACACCTGGGGTGCTTATGCATGCCAAGGAGAGGTTTCCTATGGGTGGGCTGTGGTATGGAGGGGTGGACATGTTCAGAGGCACAGGGAGAAGAGGTCACTGCCAGACACCCTGTGAGCATCTGGAGAAGGGCTCTGAGCATAGAACACTCTGCCAAGAGAACACAAAGCTGCTGGAATATGCCAAAGCCAGCCGTTGGCAAAAGCCACTTCTCTCTGAACTTTTATTAGGATCCATGCTTCGGTGTCTATGAACTTTGGAGTTTAGAGCATGTAGATGGATGGATTTTTGAAATGTGAACAGTCCTGGCATGTCCAGGATGTTCTCTGAGTACCAGTAAGTATTGGCTGTTGGTAGGAGGGCTGCTATCCTCAGACAATGGGAAGTGGGAGAGTGTGGTTCAGGTTTAATAAAGGTCTGTCATTAACCTTTCTATGTGACCTTGGGCAAGTCACTTTACGTGAGGCCTTAGTTACCTGGTGAATGAAGGCTCACCTACTTGACTGTACTAATTCACAAATACTGTTATACACCTATGACATATGAAGGGCTATTTTAGGCATTGGGTCTAAGCTGTGAATAAGACCCAGCTTCCCTCCTCAAGAATCCATTCTGTTTTTTATTAACACTTCATGGCTCAGAGCACACCCAGACAGTGCTCAACATATTTCTTCCCTGCCTGAGGCGGCTCATGGTGATCTTTCAAATGGAGGGAGTCTATGTACAGTTTTGATCTCAATGATCCTAAGAAGTTTGCACACAGGCCTTTTCCAGTGTTGTTGGAACTAAGTCAGTATTTAGGTGAGATGTTTGACCAGTTGGTGCACTTCCAATTGATGAGTCTGTTATTTTGAGAAGGAAAAGCATGAGCTGGGAATGGTGGTGCATGCCCTGTCATGGCAGCAATTGGGAGGCTGAGGTCAGAGGACTGCCACGAGTTTGAGACCAGTCTGGCTACAGAGAGAGGTTAAGATGAGCCTGGGCTACAGTATGAGTCCTTATTTAAGGAAGGGAAGGAGAAAAGAAGAGGGAGGGAGGGACGGAGAGACGGAGGGAGGGAGGAGAGAACAAATGAAAAATTCCAAAGAAGTCAGTGCTGAGGATTAGACCCAGGGCCTCACACATACTAGGCAAACACTCTATCACTAAGCTACATCGCCTGTCCTGGAAAGGCGTTTTGAGCAATGGAAACCAAATCCTCTTCCAATGAGCTAGAAACCATGCCCAAACCTCATCTCATGCCACCTAGCAACAGAATAGCCCGAGAAAGTGTTATTTTTCACAAAATTGTGTCCTTAAATTTGAGTAAAGAATATGTTTAATTTAAATGTTACAAAATTTTTCCAGTCTTGTTCAGCAATGATTCATAACCAAAGATTGATAAATAATGCCTAGCTAGTTTTGAAAACCAGAGGGAACCATATTACTCCTACAACCTACTGACAAATTATACATAGCAGATCAAGAAATATATGGCTAGGCAAGGTTTATCTGAGAACAATTGGTCTTTGCCCAAGATTTATCTACATGACACACAGTAATTAAAAGTACCAGACTGGTAGAACTAACCTTCTTGGATGTTTAACAGACATACTTTGAGGCCTGTAATAATTTGGTCAGAGGGACATAAAGGACAGTTTTTGCTCCTTGCCCTCCTAGGTCGACTAGTTCCAGGGGACTATGAGCATCTCTCAAAATGTTCTGTAATTGTGGTGGGTCACCTGTCCTCTTGATCAAGGAGGCCAAGGAGACCCCCACCAGATGGACTTGAATCAGTGTCCAGTGTACAAAGAGGAGGGTCAACACAGAGGAAACATTTCCTCTACGCTTCCAAGCAAAGCCAGCCATGGTCGAGCAGGACCTTTTACTTATCTTCACATAGGTGGAACTGGTAAAAGAAGAAGCCAGGGCCTCCTCCCAAGCCCGTGTATCCCCTGAGGAACAGATCCTCAAATGACCTTAAGAGTAAAAATAAATTGGCTTATCTGGGCAAACTGTATGGCCTTAAACACCCAAAAGGAAAGTATAACCAAAGATTAAAGGGGAAAATATAATTTCTTAAGAGTCTATGTGCATAGCTAAAGGCTACATAACAAGCAACAATGCCAGATAGGAGATACCTTCTTTTGAGTTGTTGGCCAGGGTGGCCAAAACGATTCCCAGATAGTAACCTAGCATAGAACTGGGAAAATGAATAGCAGACCCCAATCTTATCCAAAGTAATATTGACA
>NW_008359442.1:13497546-13521678 GCF_000622305.1 Nannospalax galili
TCCAAGTACAATCGATTATGACTAGTAATAATCAGATACATACAGATTAGAGATGCATGAGCCAGCATCTCTGTTAGTGGCAAAAACAATGAGTCTTTCTTCAAGGGACAATATATTCTAAAATGAAATGGAGATCTTTTTTAAACGTTGGAATCTCGTTTAATTTTATGTCTTATAGAGTTTATAATGAGTAAAAGATTATATAAGCATAATATGTCAATGCTGATGTAATGAAATGCTTCTAAGTATGTGGTTATTAAATAAATAATTTTTAAAAAGATTGATGTGAAAGAAATTAGACTGTAACTGAAAAAAAAAGGACTTTTACAAAGTGTATTCTTTGGGATGCTATATCTTATTCTTTTGGGAGGTAATATCCACAGTTTAAATAACTGAACAGTTTGTCTTTAGAAAATAACAGAGGAAATATCCGTGTTGGTCACATAGGCCTACAGGACACCTCTGGCTGGTTGGATATGCAGCAGCTAAGTAAAGGACACCTCTTTATTTCCTCATTTGCAAAGAGCGGGTGAGATTGTTAGAAAAGAATGAACAGCACCTTGCCAGCTGAGCCTCCAGCACGCCCTGACAGAGTGCTTTCTCCACTGCATGTTGGTAATGGTGACAAAAAGGTTAACATCATAGCAAACTGCAAAATGCAGCTTAACACCCGGCACACACTCCAAACACAGTCATTTCAAAGGTAATGGCATCTACCCCATCGTTCCAAATCAAATTTCCCAAAAGTAATAGTAATTCTTGTAGTTCTCTAAAAGATCTTTATTCCAAGCAAGCTCACTTTTCTACTTAGCTTCAATGCAGAATTCATAACGCTTTGTAGGGTACGTCATCTGAGCAATTTCAATGTGCTTTAGTGGGAGTGATATGTAATCTCCTGAAAATTCACCCCTTAAATAAGTCCTAATGGCTCAGAGAACAGCAGTAGCTTAAGTGGATCTATTTAAAAAGGCTGAGTGGGTCAGTGATGGGGATGGAGATACCATTTCAACTCTCCCTTCAGTTACGGACCAAAATACACTTACGGTCCAGTTTGGCCATTAAAATACACACACACACACACATACACACACACACACACACACACACACACACACACACCCATCAGGTCATTGCTTGTGGCAGCAGCAACTGCTTTGTTCCATTGATCTGAATCAGATTTTCTGACAAAGGAAAGGTGTTGAACCTTTTTCATCACATCCCCGAGAATCTGAACTGTATCCAGAGCATGGAGCATCTACAATTCTTCTCCTAGGGAAATTCATTAGTGCAGAGCATAAGGAGATGTCTCTCTCTGTCACTATCCACAGAAAGGAAGGCCCCTATACAGTCTTCAAGGTGACATGTACTAGGTGGAATTCATGGTCTTAGATTTGACTTTTTCATTAGAGGGATGGCCTCTTTCTGTGTTTGTCAACTGATTTTGGAGGGAGCGTCCATGGAATGCTGTGTTCTAACCTCACTTGACTCTGTCCCTTTAGTTGTGAGATCTAGGGCACTTCAGGGATTTTTCTCAGAAACTGAGTCTTCTCAGGTGCGAGGTCAAACAGCTGACTACATTTGAGCTAAAAATCTTTAGGGGGCTAGGGGCTGTGAGTTGTGATTTAGAGCTATTCATCTATCTGGAAAGATCCTCTTCTGGAAGACAAAGAACTTTTAGAGCCCATGGTATTTCCGTTTTGAGGAAAAAAAAATTGCTTAAAAACCAAACTTTTTCATCAGAGGAAAGTAAAAAGGATGGAAATAGGAACCCGTAGTATGCGATCAGTGTAGAGATGCTGGGAGGGCAAGCGCAGGAAGGTGACAGGCCCTGTGCTTTCCACCAGTCCTCTCCAAAATCTTGGGCTTCGTGCACATAGATGCACTGACTGTCCTGTGTACCCTGCTTTATGAGTCAGCATTTCAGACATCTTTTCTAAGGCCTTTGAGAATTCAAATGCCCAAAGTCATTTCTGTATTTGCAGAGCTACAATAAACGCGAGAGCCGTCAAACAGCAAATGGAAGCATTCATTGGATGAAAAACAAAACCAAAAAATAAAGCAAAACAAAACAAAAAAAGCACAATGCAACACAACAACAAAAACAAAAACAAAACCTGTTACTTTCAGACCCTTGGATTATACTACATTGAACCAGAATCTAGAAAGGCAGGCTTAAAATTAACAAGCAACTCGCTATTCTGAATGCAGCAAGGACCGGGCTGGACTGCATTCTGGCAGAAAGGAATCCTTCTATTAAACTCAACATTAAACAAGTCAATGGAGGAAGTTAATAGGCAGGTTTTCCCTACCCCTGTGGTTAAATATTCTAATATTTTGATGTTTGTCAACAGCCTCTTTTTGCAGGTGTGACTGTACCTCGATGTTTCTTTCTGTTTATTTCAAAGTTGACATTTTACAAGTTATTTAGGAACTGTTGAACCATGAAACTATTTTTCATTGTCAAAAATGCTGAATGGTGAAATAATGACTAGCTTTCACAGTTTGCCTCTTTATTTTATAATCTAGTTGAGCGACTCAATTTGGGTCTGAACTAAGAAACTGTCTCTTCTGGGAAATAAGTTATTTCTCCTACTGCCCACAGGTTTATGAATGTTTGAATGTAAATATATGAATGTATGAATGATTTAAGAACATAAACATATCACCACTTGCCATAATCATGTGCATTTTACTTGAACCACAATGTGGGTTTGGAATAGCTTTGTGAATAGAGCTTGTTTTCATGTAAATGGGATCAAGCAGTACTGGTTAGCTACTCAGGGAATCAGACAATGCCACCCTTGCTGGAAATGCTTCAATAAGAATTTAATCTATGCACCTAATATTTGAACTCCAACTCTTGCTTCATATTCCTATGGCCCAATCCAGATCTCATTGACTGACAATCCAAAGGATGGAATGAGACTTAACATGATGTTATTTGTGTGGCATCTCTTTCTGGCATCATGTATTTCAGGTTTCATCTTTGGAGGTGGTGTCTACAGAGAGCTTTCTTTCCTCACTCCGTGACATTCTAAATAATGCGGCACAGTCTGCCTGCCCCTAGGAGCAGCATCCATGTAATAACTCCTGTGGAGCAACACCAAACCAACAGCACGTAAAGAACGAGTGAAATCCTGTGCTTTTTGATGCTAGATGCATAACACGCATATTACACACCACTGTACTTTCTAAGTTTCTAAGCAGCTTACCCATCCCTGTGAATATGAAGAGAGGCCATTACCAAAGCATTTCTTTTGGAAATAATATCAGCATCGCAGTGAGAGTAGCTTAATGTTTTACATTTACAAATGGGAAATTACAAACAGGCTGACATTCAGGCACTTACAACACCAGGAAAAGAAAACCTCCACATCAATTCATGCATAGAGAAGCCATTTACAAAATGAAGCTTCGGGTATTTAGTTCATTTGAATCCATAAATCATTCTCACACAGCTACCAGATGTGTGTGTGTGTGTGTGTGTGTGTGTGTGTGTGTGTGTGTGTGTAAGATTGTATTATGTTATATATCTGTAATGAAAACCTTAAACTGAATATGCATTATGTTTATCAGTTCTATAAGAGCCTGTTGTCGGCTAGGGGGGAAAAAAAAGACTATTTTTCAAACAGGTTGTGTTGCTATTTTTAACCTGAGAACATTAATCAGAAAAGAGCTTAAATCTTCCTTCCTCTGCTTGTCTCTGGTACAAATACATGGTGTGAGTGCCCATGATACAAGGGATGACAAACCAAGCCGTTTGATGTTTGTGTGAAGGACAATTTAACTGTAAATCTGTCAGCTAGACCTGGCCTTCCTTACATCAGAGCCCATCAGGTGTGACCCAGGTCTAAACCTTCAAGAAGACACTGCCCCTGCCCCTCTTGCTACTGCTGTCTGATCTGACTCCCATGCTTAATCTGATCTAATCCTGGCTGCATTATCTTTATCTGTGCCATGAAACCTGGAGGATCTTTCTCATATTTGTGAGGAAAGGCATTTACTAAATTACTTGCATAAACCACATGGTGAGGTTTTAGCTCCTTCTTTTGATTAGATGAGGGGAGGGAGTAGCATGGAGGCACATCATCAATGATTGGTCAGAAATCGAGCCTTCTCCCATATTTGGAACACAAATTTGGGAAATCAGCACAAAGAGACTAAAGGGGCCATAAAAAAACCAGAAAATCTCAGCTAAATTACTATTAATTAAGAAGTACAAGAAAACAGGAAGAAAAGCAAATCTAATTGTGTTGACTTTGGTACAAAAGTTGTACACTGGAAATTGTATTCAGATAATGATGACTTTAAAACTACTTCCTGAAAATTTTATCAACTCTTCTCCAGACCAAGTCTGCTCTGGGCTGTGGATCTTATGATTGGGCTCCTCAATAAATATATCTTTGGAATCTGAACTTGCTAGGTTTCAAACCCACAACAATAACTGTAATGGTGAGGCTACAAATAAGATCTTCCTCAGAGCAGGGCTATACTTCTGAATGCTCTGTGTTTTCCACATGCTGAAATAATTACTCAAATCAAATGAAGACATATACAGGATTAGTTGGAATAATTATGAAGGTCTTATGCATATTTATCCTGCAACTTAGAATCAACTTTCACTAACAAATAAGTAGAATGGGTTAAGGCAGAAGACAAAATAAGGGAAATTTATTTTTAAAAAACAGATACCTGATAGATTTGGGTATTATGATTTGCATAAGAATAAAATGCAATTTTATAATCTTTGTGCTACGTACAATTAATTATCAGCCCCAAGCACACTGAAAATATTAGATACCAAACATACACTTTAAGGAAGGTGATTTCCCCAAAGGTATTCCATAGACACATTTATTTGCTGGAGAGTATATGTGTGTGTACACATGTATATTCCCTTATATCAATAGACAGATCTCTCCTAAGAAGTAAGCTAATTGAGCTGTTTGTGTTGATAAACTCCTTTTTCTCCAGACTATTCCTCTCCGAGCCATAATTATTTGCAATTTGCCTAAGTCGTCCATTTACTGATACGTCAAGCATGAAACAGAAGCAATTCCAGAAAATGGAAATGCTTCTCAAAATCAATCTTTGGGAAATAATGTGGTAGAAGTTACTGTGTGACAGAAGACTACCTTATAACTGTCACATGGAGATGAATATTAATTTGTTGAGGTTAAGGTGGCTTTGTGCTTCATTTGTTGGCTTTGCTTACCATCAGCACAGCCCAATTACTCTAGCAAAGCTATTTTTCCCCCTAACAGGAGTTTTATGATTTTTATGTACTTACCAGTCAGCACACATAACAATGTCAAAATGTCCTTCCAGTTGAGAGACATCTGTCTCATTATCCCATCGTAAAACGCTTGAGGAGAAAAAGATTTAAAAAATTATTCTTAGAGTATTTCTTTTAACTTTTGATTTTGAGCTATTAACATTGTTTTTTGTGGCACTTGGAATTATTTAAAAGGTATATACAAATTACTTCAAAAGATATAATAAAAACTAGGATGTAACTGTCTTCTGTATTTTATTTCATCTTCAGATGTGGAAGAAGAATTCTTGACTTAAATATAATAGTTAAGCTTTTGCTAGTTTTTATAGGTTTTTTTTTTTTTTAGACAAACTAGAGAAAAATATCTGATGTTTATCATAGTCGTTGGAATGATTTCTGACCTTTAGCAACAATGAGGGACATATTGAAATTGAAACATTCCCCATCTGACTGGAATACAAATTTATGAAAATAAATGATATGAAATTTACTGTGTATCTATTTTGCCTGGCATGTCAGCCTCATATTTCTTATTGATGAAATGAGCAATTTGGCAAGATGGAAGAAAAGAATAGCCAACTTCTATCTGGTAGTTCTCTGTTTTTAAGCATACTTTAACCCCCCCCCCCGACAGTTTCCAAAAACGGGGATCAGGTGTTGAACCTCACATTAATAACAATAATTAACAGCATGCATTTGAAAACTCTAGTTAGACTTCTAGAGCCAACCAGTGGCTTTATATTAATCTCGGTTGATAGCTGTGATGATTAGCATTTTACCGTATTAAAGCATTTTCACGGCGTTTCTCCCCACCACACTAAAACTGTGATTTGCAACACTATTTTTTAAAAGTAAAATTCTGCTGCCGTTTTCTACTTTTGATTCTTTAGAGCTAGACTTGGTGATCATATCATGCCTGGTCCAGTTATATTTGCTTATTTGGGTGGATTTTTTAATTCCTTCTATATCTTTCCTGGGACAAAGTCATATTTGAGTCCAAAAATTATTTTCATCATGCTAACATACATCAATGTAGCAACATTCTTAGGTTAAAAAACTGAACTACATCACCTTAAAGATGCCTATATAGGCCAAGTGCCAGTTGCTCACTCACTTTTTTGACTCACATTTATTGAGCACCTACTGTATATTATGTCAGGCCCTGTGCCATGCTCCAGCCTTGCCTTCACAGATGCAGCCTAGCAAGCCATCCAGACACACCAGGGAAGTAGGTTACCTCAGCACCCACAGGCCCTGTGACACAGGGATGAGCTTTACAATTGAACTTTTATGTTTACTTGCCTAGGCCCACAGGAGAGTCCAGAGACAAAAAAGCCCAGGAGTCCCTAAGAGATGAAGGTTCACTTTGTTTTTGGATTCCTGAAGCATTCTATGTGCCTGGTAAACACAACTTTTCTGGACATGCTGAGGCTTCCTGGGACTTGGGTTCTGAAGCCAGTGAGCCCGCTCAGCCCTCATCAGAGCCCTGAGAGTCCTCGAGAGCTTCTATACAAATAAGATGGTTTTAAATATAGATGAAGTAGCTAGGAATACTGGCCCAACTCTGTAATCAGCAGGAAGATTATGAGTTCAAGGCCAACTTGGGCTACATAGCAAGACCTTGTCTCTAAAAATAGCAACAAACAAACACAGAGGTGTACTAGACCTTCACAGATCATAATAGTATATCCATCATATACATTTTGAGAAGTATTAAAATTACTCATAATTTTACCATCCTGTCAATGACTATTTAGAAGATGTTTTTAATTTCATAAGCAATTACTACAGCAAGAGAAGACAAAGGACAGGGAATCCTGAGGTAGTATTGGATATTGGATTCCTAAGGCACTCCAACCTCAGGTTCAACAAAGACTAATGGGCATGATTAAGCATCAATTGGCTACATAGATCACAGCAGAAGCTGTGACCAGTCATGTCTCTAAAAGAAACTGGAACACGCTGCATGGTCACTTAGTCCACAGTTCATTCCCAAGAGGCGCTTTCCCTGGTTCTCAAGAAGCTGTCCTTCTAACCATAACCATATGGTATAGAACATGATGGTAGAATGTGGCATAAGAGACATATGTAGGTTCAAACCTTGGTTCTTACCTTTAGGAGCTGTGTGAGTTTGCACAATTAGTCACTCTGAATTTGTTTTCTGGTCTGTGAAATGGGGACAACAGTGGCCACTTCTCTGAACTCTCAGATGGCTACTTCCTTGAATTCTCAAAGAG
The DNA here is from genome assembly GCF_000622305.1 of Nannospalax galili. Classification (NCBI taxonomy): domain Eukaryota; kingdom Metazoa; phylum Chordata; class Mammalia; order Rodentia; family Spalacidae; genus Nannospalax; species Nannospalax galili. The sequence continues at coordinate 13,505,059 of NW_008359442.1, forward strand.
GACCACTCACATTGACATGAAGATGTGTTGTCCACACAGAATACATTCAGAATGGCGCCCCCTAGAGTTGTGCAGTCAGCCTTCTCTCTTGGAAGGACAGAGGTGATAATAACTTCATTATTCAGGGAGCTGATTCTTCCAACTCCTCTCTGTCAATGACCTTGCTTCCCATGCAGAGATACCCCCATGCATGGTCATGCACAAAAAAGCTATGCTTCAGCTGTATGGAAGAATCAGGTTTTTGTTTGTGTCTCATTTGTTGCAGATCCATGCTTCTGCAGAACTCAATAAACAATAAACTAATAAATAAACAAGATTAAAAAAAATACCCCAAACCCAAAAACAAACAAAAAGCCCCCAGGCATTCCCCTGGAAGGAATGGGAGTGCATGCCTATAATCCCAGCTATTGGGAGGCTAAGGCCAGAGGAGCACAAGTTCAAAACCAGTCTATGTGAGTATGCAAGACCCTGTCTCAAAACAGAGTTTAAGGGGTGAGAGCAGAATTCATGACGTTAGCTCAAGGGTAGACTATTTGCCATGCATAAGACCCTGGGTTCAATCTTCGTACTAAAACCAAAACCAACTCAAAGACTTTCCAATACAAGTCCACTGATGACATGTTGCAGCCACGTTTCTGAATGTTTACTTTTAGTTTGTTAACATAGCTTGTTGCATATGGTAAGATGCAATGCACAGTCTGATTCCCATCTATGGATTATGTACTGAGCAGTCTGCACTAGTCCATGTCTTTACCAATAAACCCTTATCCATTCTCAGCCCATTCCCTCCTACCCTTCACAGATTTCTCTTAGAAGTTTCTCTGATCCACCCATCCCTCAGTCTTACTGATCTATACTCTCCTGATCCTATCAACATGTCACTGCTGCCCTTCTCTAATGCTTATCTTCCTTTCTACCCAACTTACATCCCATTTTAATCATCCCTTTGCATAATTAACTTCCTTATCCCTCCCTTCCTCATTTTTGCTGAATCCAACTTGCTGCAGGTCCCTATCTGCACCTGTGCACTTGAATGTGACTGCAGACAGCATGCAGAACCCTGACTGGCTTTGCTTTAAGTTTATGACCATGAACCTTGAGTGGACTCAACAGTGCCTGGAACTTAAGCCTACATTTCCTCTGTCCACTTATTCTTCCTGCTCCCTCACTACTATTTTGTACCTTTGCCCCTTTCCAACATTTTAACACTTCCTCCTTCATCATCAGTCTCAGCTAATGACCCGCATCCTACTTTACAGTCAATACTGCAACAATCAGATGAGAACATTCCTAAACTCCCATCACCACACACAGTGCCCCTACCAGCACCTGTACCTATCTGTTCTGCCTTACTGCCCATCATCTCACTCCTATCTCCAGCCAGGACCTTCTTATACTGGAGATCCATGTCCTCTCACCTTCTCTAGGATGTGGCTGCAGTGGTTTACCTTCTCTTCCCTCTCCTATCAGCAGTTTATCCTTGTCTATTCCTATCAGTCTTCAGCCATGCAATAAATATTGTGCAATATCCTTTATTTCTTTTACTTTATTTTTTAATTATTTTTATTCTATGTATATGAGTGAATTGCCTGTACATGTGTAAGTGCACCTGTGTGGTGCAATTCCCAAGAATGTCAGAAGAGGGCGCTAGATCCTCTGGAACTGGAGTTATGGACTATTGTTAGCTGCCATGTGGGTGCTGGGAATCAAACCCAGGTCCTCTGTAAGAGCAGCAGTGTTCCTTTTTTTTTTTTAATGCATGCATTGCCTGCATGTATGTAAGTGCACCCCTGTCATGCAATGCCCATGGAGGACAGAAGAGGCTGTTGGATCCCCTGGAACTGGAGTTATAGACAGCTTTTAGCTGCCATGTGGGTGCTGGGATTTAAACCCAGGTCTTAACCACTTAGCCATCTCTCCAGCCCACAACCAGTGTTCTTAACCACTGAATCAACTCTTCAGGATCTCTTTGCCTTTCTTTTTCCCTTCCTTTCCTTCTTTCTTTCCTTCCTTCCTTCCTTCCTTCCTTCCTTCCTTCCTTCCTTCCTTCCTTCCTTCCTTTCTTTTGTCTTTTTGAGACAGGGTCTCCGTCTAGCCCCAGCTGATCTGGAACTCGCTATGTAGACCAGGCTGGCCTCTAACCCACAGAGATCTGTGTATCTCTGCCTTCTGAGTGCTGGGATTAAAGGTTTGTGCCACCACACCTGGCTCTCAAACATCCTTTATTGATGCTACCTCCCTATCCAGTTATCTGTCTGTTTACTCCCCTTCTGCAGCCAAACTCTTTGAAGATTTTCAAACTGTGTTTCCAGGGGCTGGAGAGATGGCTCAGCGCTTAAGAGCACTGACTGCTCTTGCAGAGGACCCAGGTTCGATTCCCAGTACCCACATGGTGGCTACAAACTGTCCTTAACTCCAGTTCCACAGAATTCAAAGCTCTCTTCTGACCTCCGCGGCACTGCATGACACGGGTGAACTCACATACATGCAGGCAATACACTTGTACACATAAAATAAAAATAATAAAAATATTTTAAACTCTGTTTCCAATTCTTTCTCATGTTCCATTAAGTCCACTCTTAACCGGGCTTTTGCCCCCACCATTATAGCAAAAATGGTCTTGCCAAACTCATCAACTGTCTCCACTTGCTAAGTCTAAGTCAGTTCTGTGTTCATCCTCCTTGACCTGCCAGCCTGAATTTCACCTATGAGCTGCAGATTCACTCCCCATTTTAATGCTTCCTTTTGGATAGCTCATAGATACCAAACTTTGCATGTCCAAATTTGAATTCCTGATCTTCTGTCCCCACATTCACTTCATGTGTGGTCCTTTGTAAAGTCTCTTCATTCTACCATTCCAGTTGCTCAGGCTAAAAACCTTGCATACATTCCTGGCTCTTTCCTTTATAGCTCACATTGAATCTATCAGAAATGCAGTTGGTTTTATCTTTGAAATATATCAGAATCTTATCAATTCTCTCTGCTGCCACCACTCACACTTGTAAACTTTCATCATCTCCCATCTGAGTTGTTTCAGTCTTCTCATTTGTCTCCCTGCCTCTTCCTGTTGCCTGCCATCTCTGCTCAAGAGAGTAGCTGGTGTTCCCTTTAAAATACTTCCCTGTCTCCATTCAGAGGCCCAGAACCACAGTGCACACTATCAGGCCTGCCTGTACCTCCACTGCCAGCTCCTATGAGCTCTTCTTTGTTTGCTTTGCTCTAGCTACACCAGCTTCCCTATGGTTGCTTGAAAACACTAGATGTGCTTCTGTCCTAGGGTCTCTGTGCTGGCCTTTTGCCTTTCCTAAATATTCCTCCTTCAGATATCCACACAGCTCACTTCATTTCCTTCAATCTTTGTTCAAACATCTCACCTTCACAGGGTAGTCTTCTCTGACCATCTACTTAATTTTTCTTTAGATTTGATTTTTATTTTTTCATTGTGTGTTTTATGTGTGTGAGTATGTGGGAGGGGGAAGGGGTCTATGCACATGAGAGTGCAGGTGCCCATAGTGTCCAGAAGAGGGCATCAGATCCTCTGGAGCTGGGGCTACAGGTGTTTGTGAGCCACTGGATATGGGTGATGGGAACCAGATTAGAATCCTTTGCAAGAGCAGTACATACTCTTAACCACTGAGCCATCACTAAACACCTTCCCCCATCTTCTTTAAAACTATTGTCATTTCTTTTTAGTTCAGCACTAAAAGAAACCCTTTATCTTTCTCTTTGGTTTTCTCTAACAGCAATTACCCTTTATTGTGCTATGTAACTAAATTATTTTTCCCCTCTTTATCCAGGGCAATGTAATTACCACTGGGATGCAGCTCTTTAAAATTTGTTTGGGGGCAGTGATATATTTCCAGTGCCTAGAAGACCACATGATCACTGATCAGTTAATATATGATCTGAATAAGCTGTGTGTGATTGTCTACAGCACCATGCCTGGAACACAGAAAGCATTCAGGACCTAGAGATTCCTGTTATTAAACTGTTCTTTGAATAGAATGTGTAGACTGGCTAGATGTGAGTTACTTAAAATGTTTTCTGAAAATGTCTGCTTTTAACAAAGATGGACTAACAGGGACTATGTTTACATTTTAATCTAAAATGACTGAACACAAAAACAAACTAGAAAGAGGGGGCAGGAGAGATGGTTCAGCAGTTAAGAGCACTGGCTGTACTTGCAGAGGACCCCGGTTCAATCCCAGCACCCACATGGCAGCTAACAGCTGTCTGTAACTCCAGTTTCAGGGGATCCAACACCCTCTTCTGACCTCCACAGATTGCACGACATGGGTGCACTCATGTACATGAAGGCAATACACTCATATACGTAAAGTAAAATAAATAAAATATTTTTTAAAAACTAGAAAGAATATATACTCACTACTTCTCAAGACACTAGACAGTAGCTGTGGGAGACAGGCTTGAGCCTAGGGTGAAAGTCTTAATGACAGCCATACAGCAGGCCCGAGGCAATGGCCCCACTGCTGGAGCCATAAGGAACACCTTGTGACATTTGCTCCCATTGGCAGATCATGAGACTGATGCCTAGAGCTCTCCACTCTCTAATCACCACCCTTGGAATCCAAAATTGCAACACTTAGATAGTGCAACAGTCAGGGTCATGTGGTTTCCAGGACGCCAGGCTCTGTGGTCTGAAACCCAGTGTGTATCCTACCCGCTATTCTGTGATAGGACATTGGGTCTGTTGTGCTGGTAGGATACTGGGTCTGTTATGCTGGTGGGGTATCCTACTTGCTGTGCTGTGATAGGACACTAAACCTGTTATGTTAATGAGGTATCCTGCTTGCTGTGCTGTGATTGGACCACTACCCCTATATAAGCTTGTGCCTTCCTGCAATAAAGCAGACCTGTGTCACTGAATCTGGTCTCCAGGGTCTGAATGTGGTTCCGCTGATACAGTCTCCTCACCAGCCCTGGGGTCCAGGATGGGCAGAAGCAGCGACTACAGGAGGCAGCACAGGGCAAGCAGAAGAGCGTCTTCAGCCCAGAGCAGGCAGAAGAGCGGCCTCAGCCCAGGAAGAGTGGAGGAGCAGCCTCTACGCCCATGAGAACTAAGGAGCAGCACCCATGAGAACGGAGGAGTGGCCGCTGGTGGTAGTGACTGCAAGTAGCAACAATGGGCATTAATTCTTGAAAGAGGATAAGCAAACAAAATAAACCCTATCAAAATAACCCCTACCCCTACCCCAGCTTACTGCTTTGGATGAGATTACAGGTTGCAGCAGAGAGGAGAGAACTAAGATAGGACCAGGTAGAGTCTTGGAGCTGAAGAGATGGGATTGAGAGTGGAGAATCCATGGCAGTCAGAACAGAGGACCAAATAGAAGAGAGCTGCACAGAAAGAACTCAGGACATGTGTAGATGGGGAATCAGCTACAGTATTCTGTAGTGGTGTAACTGTGCACACGTGTGCATCAGGAAACTACCTGAAGTTGGGAAAGAGCCATATGAGGGTGCTGGAGGGGTCGGTGCTCATGGCAGGAACAGAGCCTGTTTTCCTATTTTCACCAGTCAGCAGGCAACACTTTGCACTTCATAGCATTGACAATGGTGCAGAAGGGTCTTGTCTCAGCAGTGGGAAATAATTAGCCCCAGATTAATGCTGTTCTGGTAGTGTCTAATGAATTTGAAAAGCAAGACCCCAAAGCATCAAATTGCAAAGCAACTTAACTCTATCCCTGATTAAAACTCAAAAGACTCAAAAACACTTATCTTCCTATAAAAAGACATTCAGCTCCCAACAAGTTAAAATTCAAAATGCCTGGTATATAAATAAAGATTGATAGACATGCAAAGAACTGAAACAATATAAATCATGAGACAAACATCTTTTGATTTAATTTTTAAAATTTTATGTGTATGAGTGTTTTGCCTGCATATATGTTCAGTATACTTTATGTGCATTGCCCATAGAGGCCAGAGGAGGGCATTGGATCTCCTGGAACTGGAGTTATGGATGATTGTTAGCTGTCATGTGGGTGCTGGGAACCAAAGTCAGGTCCTCTGCAAGAGCAGCCAGTGCTCTTAACTGCTGAGTCATCTCCCCAGCTCTATAAATCAAACATCTAAATTCAACCTAAAACTGACACAGATGACAAAATTTTAGGAAGGATATTAACATTAGTATATTTATTGTAACAGTATTTATGTATGCCAAATGTCAAAAAGGACAGGATTTTTTGAAATTCAAAACCAAATTTTCTTAAATAAAAACACAATACACAAGGAAAACCAAACTGGATTCAATTAACAACAGATTAGAAATTTCAGAAGAAAAAATTAGAAAATTTGAAGACATAGCAATTAAAAACTATCCAAAATGGGGCAAGATAGCTTTGGAGGGTAGAGGTGCTTGCTGTCAAATCTGATGATCTGAGTTCTATCCCTAGAACCCACGTGGTTGAAGGAGAGAATCAACAGCTCTTCTAAGATAGGGCTGGAGAGATAGCTTAGTGGTTAAGAATGCTTGCTGTTCTTGCAGAGACGACCCAGGTTCAGTTCTCACAACTGTCTCTAATTCCAGTTATAGAGAATCTGACACTCTCTTCTGGCCTCCACAGGTACCTGCACACACATGATGCACAGGTACACACAGAAACACATGAACATAATTAAAATAGCATAATTAAAAATAAAAATAAATCTTTAAAAAAATCAGTAAGCTGGGGAACAAATTTAAGTGATCTAATATTTGTGTAACTGAAATTCTCAAAAGTCAAGAAAGAGAAAAAGGCAGGAAAAATATTAGAAGAAATAATGACTGAAGACTTTTCTAATTTAGTGAAAACTATTAACCCAAAGATTAAGATATATTGATAAAAGGCCAGGTATGGGGGCTGGAGAGATGGCTCAGCGGTTAGGAACATTGGTTGTTCTTGCAGAAAACCTGGATTTGAATCCCAGCACCCACATGGCAGCTAACAAGTATCTGTAACTCCAGTTCCAAGGGGATCCAGAGAGTCTCTTCTGTCCTCTATGGGCATTACATGACACAGGTGCACTTACCTACATGCAGGCAATATACGCATACACATAAAATAAAAATAATAAATTTTTTTAAAAAAGGCCAGGTATGGTAGTACATGCCTTTAGTTCCAGCACTCAGGAGGTAGAGGCAGGTGATTTGAGGCCAGTCTGGTCAACATAAAGAGTTCCAGGCCAGCTGGGGCTACAGGAAGACACTGTCTCAAAAAGACCAAGAAAAAAATTAATAGTAACTCTATAGGCAAAGGCATGAGTATATCATAGGGGCTGAAGAGATGGCTTGGTGGGTAAAGTGTTTGCTGTGCAAGTGTGAGGACTTGATTTTGGATGTGTGGCTCATGTAAAAGCTGGATATGGTGACAGGTGGAGATAGGTGGATATCAGGGCTCACTAGCCAGCCAGCCAGTCCAGCTGAATGGCAAGCTGGAGATTCAGTGAGAGACTCTGTCTCAAAAAATAAGGTGAAGAAACAATTGAGGAAGACATCCCATTGTTAGCCTCTGGCTTCTACATATACCCACGTGGCGAGCCACCCCCGCCCCCCAAGATGTAGATTATAAAATCTAAAGCAGTAACAAAATGAAGAGTTGTAGTTAATAAGACAACAAAAATGAGAAAAGATAGAGTGATAAAGCAAACTAACCCAACAGAGGTTAGAAAAAGATAAAGAGGAAAACAGAAGAGATGACATAAACAGAAAGCAGATAGAAAGACAGCTAATTCAAACCTAACCATATAGTAACTGTGCTTGATGAAAATGGCTCAGACTCCTCAGTTAAACAGAGGCATATCAGACTGAATAAAAACGTCTAGCCAGGCATAGTAGCACATGCCTTAGGATTCTAGTTATTCCAGAGGAAGCTGAGGTAGGAAGATTACAAGTTTGAGGCAAGCCTGGGTAATCTAGCAAGACCGCATCTCAAATTAAAAATTTAAAAATTGATGGGGATGTGGCTCAGTTGTAAAGCATTTGGCCATAGATCAAGCCCTAGTACCACAAAAAAGATAAAAAACAACCAAAAACAAATCTAGACCCAAGTATACATGACTTATGACAAGCATCTTAAATATAAAACCACACATGAATTACAGGTAAAAGTAAGGAAAAAATACATACCAAACAATGCTAGTCAGAAGAAAGAGTAGACATATTAACATCAGACAGCAGATTGCAGTGCAAAAATAGTATTAGGGCTAAAGACTATTTTATAATGTTAAAGATGCTGTCATAGCAACTCTAAAGTTTATGCTTTGAATATCAAAGCTTTCAGTACAGGAAGCTCAAATGGATAGAGCCACTAGGAAACACAGACAAAAACTACAGTCATAGAATTTTTAATATTCCGCTCTCTTTAATTGATCAATAGAAAGTTAGTAAATATAGAGATAGCTTTAAATGCTATCAATCAGAAGATTTAATTGATGTTTATAGGATACTCCAGTTAATAAAGGTAGAATTCATATTCTTTTCAAACTGACCTATTCTGGGTCATAATACAAGTTTCAATAAATTTAGAAGGATCAAGGTCATACAAAAATATGATTCTGTCCACAATGGAACTAATGTCGATATCAGCAATAAATTAGAAATGAGTAGTCTATAAAATCTTCAAATATTGAGAAAATAAATAGCATCTTTCTAAATGCTGTATGGCCCCAAACAGAAAGCAAAATAGAAATTGAGAAGTATTTTGAACTGAATAAATATGAGTGTACAATACATGAAAATTTATGGGATGCCGAACACTATTTAGAAATAAATTAACAGCACTAAGTGTCTACATTAGAAAAGAAATTTCTCAAATCAGTGAACTTGGTTTCTAAATAAGTTTCTTTTTAAAAAGCAAGAGTAAATTAAACCCAACATAATAAGAAAGGAACTAATAAAGATGAGGACAGAAATGATAAAATAGAGACAGAAAAATAATAGGGAAAAAAATCAATGAAACTAAACATAGGTTCTTTGAGATCAATAAAACGGATAAAGCTCTAGTCAGACTGGTCAGAGAAAAGAGGCTGCTAACACATACATCACCAACGGCTCGGATGACAGAGGTCGTGTCATGACCAAGATAAAAGAAACATTTGCTCCATGTATATATTTCTATATGCATACCTACATAGCTGCCCATAACACACATATAAAAATATACATGGAAATTTGGATCAAGTGGTGTTTATTACAGGGATCTAAGAAAGTTGTTTTGATAGTTTAAAAAAATGATGAATATAATACACAATATGACAAACTCAAAAGAAAAAAGATGACAGTCTCAAACAGGACAAAAAACTCATTTGACAAAAGCCAACATTTATTCCTGAGTTGTTTGTTTTTAATTTATTATTATTATTTTATGTGTATTGCCTGCATGTAGGTAAGTGCACCTGTGTCGTGCAATACCCGCAAGGACAGAAAAGGCTGTCAGATCCCCTGGAATTGGAGTTATGGACACTTGTTAGCAGTCATGTGGGTGCTGGGATTCGAATCTGGGTCTTTTGCAAGAACAACCAGTGTTCTTAACCACTGAGCCATTTCTCCAGTCCTGTTTTTTTGTTTTTTTTGTTTGTTTGTATTTGGTCTTTTTGAGACAGGGTCTCCCCCTGTAGCCCGAGCTGTCCTGGAACTCCCTATGTAGACCAGGCTGGGCTTGAACTCACAGAGACCTACCTGCCTCTGCCTCCCAAGTGCTGGGACTACAGGGGTGTGCCACCATGCCCAGCTGTTTTGTTTTGTTTTTGTTTTTGTTTAAAAAAAAAAAAACCTTAGCAGCATAAGGCTAGAAATAAACTTCCTCAATCTGAAAAGCATGAGCCATGAGAAATCTACAGTTAGCATCATACTTAAGGGTAAAAGGCTATGTGCTTTCTCCCTAGTTTTGGGAGAAGAAGGAGCTATCTTTTCTCACCTCTTACCAATGCACTGTTAGGTCTAGCCAGGCCAATATCTCAAGGGACCTAGAGATTAGTAAGGAAGAAGTGAATGTATACTTAGTAGGTAGCGCACTGATCTATGTAGATCTGCTGTGGGATAGGCAACAAAGCCACTGGGAGAGTGTGGGTTTAGCAGGCTTGTGGGCTACAAGATCAATACAGGAATCAATTGTATTTCTTTATACAAGCAACAAATAACTGGAAATTGGAGTTTTCAATTCTATACCATTTATAATAGCATGAAATTTTATAATGGCAGAAACATATAAAAGAGAAGTAATTGCAACAAAAGATGACAGAAATTAAATAAGACCTAAATAAATGGAGGCCATTCAAATGGGCAAAGAATAAAAGTGTTTTAACAATTGGAGATCTGTATTTTCAAAAAATAATTTTAATCCATATCTTGCACCACATGCAAAAATTAACTCAAAATAGATCATAAATCCAAATGTAAAACCTATAATTATAAAACTTGTCAATGAAAATATAGGAGAAAAATCTTTGTAATCTTGTGTTAAATAAAGATTTCTTAGACACACACAGGATACATGATCCATAAAAGGATAAATTGGTAAATTAGACTTCATTAAAATTAAAAATTTCTGCTATCTGAAAGACACTGTAGAGAGAATGAAAAGACAAGCCATAGGCTGGGAGAAAATGTCTGTAAATCACATATCTGATAAAGAGTTTATATCCAGAACATACTAAGAATGCTCATGTGTGTCAATAATAAGAAAACAAGCAGCCCAATTTTTAAAAAATCAGCAGAGCATTTGAAGAGACACTCCAACAAAGATACACAAATGGCAAATAAAGAAATGAAAATATATCCAATATTGTTAGTCATTAGGGAAATTAAGAACCCAATGAATTCCTCTGTGTACTCTGTAGAATGGCTGTAATTTAAAAGATGGATCACATGGAGCGTTGGAAAGGATGTGAAGGGAATGGAAGTCCTCCAACGCTGCCAATGGCAATGAAAAAAACAGCACAGCACTTCTGAAAATAGTTTGTAACATTCCTTAAAAAGTCAAAGGGATGCTGCTATGTGGTTCGTTTGTTTCTCAGATACATCTGTACTCCAGAGAAAGCACACATCCACGTATCCATATTTGTACACAAATGTTCACAGCAGCTTTGTCTACAATGGCCCTATGATGGTTTGAATGAGAAATGCCCCCCACTCCCGCCCTCCACAGGCTCATGTATTTGAACACTTGGTCTCTGTTGGCAGTGCTGTTTGGGAATGTTACAGAACTTTCAGGAGGTGCATCACTGGGGCAGGCTTTGAGAGTTCACAGCATTGCATCACTTTCAGTTTGCTCTCTCTGCTTCCTGTGTGCAGCTGAGCTGTGATCTCTCAGCTTCCCTCTCTGGCTGCCTGCTGCCATGCCTCCCCCACTGTGATAGACTCTCCCTTTGGACCTGTAGGCCAACTCTTCTATAAGTTGCTTTTGATCATGGTATTTTATCATAGCAATAGAAAAGTAATTAATACAAGTTCCATATCAGCAACCACCTCAAAATTCATCAGAAGATAACCAAATGCCACATACAATGGGATTTGAATCAGGAGTAAAGAGGAAAGAAATGTTGATATAAGCAGTAACCAAGGTGAGCTGCGAAAGAAATTTACTGACTCAAAAGGAGGCTCAGCTAAAGTGCCCCACAGGAAAGGATTGCACTTACTTTAATTTCTACAAACTGTCAACTATTATCTAGTGAGAGAAAGCAAAGTGATTTCCTGGGGAAGAAGGAAGCTCCAGGGAGTAGGAAGGAGGGACCACCAACAATCCAGGAAGCTTTGAGGGTGACGGATGGGCTCACTCTCTCAAGTGTGGTGATAGTTTCAAGAGTGCACATGAAACTAAAAGTATTAGACACATTGTTGTTCTTGTTGTTATTGTTTTAAAATGTCAGTTGTATCACAACAAAATTGCTGAAAAACAAAAGTTCTCTGAAGTGAACAGTGCTCATGTAAGTTATCACTTGACCAAAATAAGGTTTATAATCTAAAGTATAACATTCATATATATAAAGATATGTAAAGGATGGCTCTGCCAAACTTTTGAAACATGTCCACATTTTTCTTGTGATTATACTGACACCAAAGTAAAATTTACATTGTCTCTATTTTATATCATCACAATGTCAAAATCTTATTTCTGATTGAATTTTGTTACAAAGTGCATTTTAGGGATAGAGATATTTGAAAACCAATCATGTATTAGACAAACCTTAATAGCTACAGGCATATAAAATCTGGTAAGCCTAGCTAGTATAGGATGCTAGAAAGAATGCATGGGCTTCATAGCTAAATAGCCCTGGGTTCAAATACCAGCTCCACCTCTTACATGTCAATGAGGCCAAGGATGCTCTGAGCATCACTGCCCTCACCTGTAAAGTGGACCCAGTAGTTGACACTTTGTAGGACTGACTGAGCACTGAATGAAGGCTGGGGATGTGCTGGATGGCAGAGTGCTTGCCTCACATGTGAGAGGCCATAAGTTCAATTCCTAGACTCAAAACAAGACACAACCCCCCATCAAGGCACATAACGATAGAGTATTAGCAGATATGAATGCATCACATTATAAAGATAGTCAGTGCTCAATAAGTATTAGCTTCCTTTCCTTTAGTCTTGCATTGATTCAACATATCTTTTCATTCTGATTTTGAGTTTGAGCCTGAAACACAAAATTTAGGCCATTTTGAGTAAGATTCCTACCTTGTGATGCAAAACTCAAAGTCTTTCTAGTTTGAAATAAAACTTAATGTCGAACAGGTTTAACCTAATTTGCATTAGTATGCAGTGGTGATTACAGAGAACATTGCCTACATATACATGTAGAAGCACGGAAAACATTCCTTTTCTTGTTCTCATGGTTAATATTTATTTGCCTTTATATTTGCAGACCCTTGTTTACAAATGAATGAGTCATGGCTTGACACTTTCACTGTTTAAAAAAAACAGTTCCTGATAGATGTGGTGGCATATGTCTGTAACCTCATCATTAGGGAGGCAGAGGCAGAGTTGATGCAACTTTGACCCCAGTCTAGGCTATAAAGTAAGTTGAGGCTATCCTTGTTTCAAAATAAAAAATTTAAAAGCCAGTTATTTGTATATTTGCAAAAGTAGTGTCCTGACACATTCTCCATAGTGCCTGGGAATGCAATGTACTTGACGCTTTCATCCCAGAAGCAGGGAAGGTGGCCGCTTTCTTTGCATGGACACAACAGGCACTCTTAAAATTGTACTTGTTTATTTTTATTTTATGTATATTAATGTTTTGCCGGCATGTAAGTTTACTACACATGTGCAGTGCCCATGGAGGCCAGAAGAGGGCGTTGGACCCTATGGGAGAACTGGAGCTATGGATGGTTGTTAGCCGATAGTCACTCTCTTTTACAGAGGAGACTGTAAACCTTTCTCACAGCTTCATCACCTAACCTCTGGAAGTCTGTGTTGTCACAGCTCGCCCATTCCGAGGGCTTATTCAAGTCATTTACAGTGTTTACTTAAACTGGTGAACTGCTGCTGTTCTTTCAAATGACTCCCCATTCACAACTTGTCCCTCCACTTTCCCCAATCCTTTATAGACTTTAAATTGCCATGTGGTAGAAGCCTTTATAATAAAGTCTTTTGGACACTTAGGAGAAAGGATACCATCTGAATCTAGAACTGAAATTTCAGAAGGAGATGCCCGTCTATTGACTTCCTAACTGGTAAATCAGCTAAGAAGTTTACCAAAGCCTCCCTGGATGCTGTGAACAGTAGTACAATACCGACCTGTTTTAGAGTAGTAAAATTATAATTGTCAAGAGGACACAGTCCCATTTGGAAGACAAGACACTTGAAAGAAACAAAAGCTGACCAAAAGGTCCTAGGTGGTGCCTAGCCTCCAAGGAGGCAGGACTTGGTCAGGAAGAGAGGAGGAGAGACAACCCATTAGACATTCTGCAAGGCAAAGGTGTGGAAGGAATAGTACCTTGTGCCTGGCCCTTAGGAAGTTTTCAAATTGACCAGGCATCAGAAGCCTGTTTGTTAAAATAGATTGTCAGGCTTCAAGCCCTGAGTTTCTGATTGGATCTCCCCAGGTGTGGCCCCTGATTGCATTTCTGACCTGTTCCCTGGTGGTATGGTCTGTCTGGGAGGCATGCTTCGAGAAGCACTGGAACAGGCCTTTGCTCCAGCACACGTCCCCCCTTTCATATTTTCACTCATTTCTCCTTCCTTGGCTGAACTGACTTGCCTGTGTGCATGCTCACCTCTTCCCCTGAGTGGGCTTCCTCTCCACGCACTACCATCTCTCCTCTCTCTTTGGCCCCAAGATTCTTATGTTTCACTGTTTGACTACCCTCCCATTGTCGCCTCACTGCCAATAACCACTGGAATTGCTCTGTACCTGGCTTCCCCTCAACCATCTGCACTGCTGGCCCTGCGGACTATTCTGTCCTTGAAATTCCCGCTTGGGCTTGCTTTCCTGAAGAGTGGAATGGTGCTTACACCTGGAGCTATCCATTCTGCTCTCCAGCCCCTTCTCTGCAACCCTGTCCCAGGCCCTCTCACTATTCTGGAAACAGACATTTCCCAAGAGTCTGCCTTGGTCATTTTTTCTCCAAGTTTTCAGTTCCCAGGCAGGCTCCTACCTTTTGATTTTCATTTCCAAATCTCCTAGATTGTCCTAAGGTTTGAACTTCTCTTCACCCCTCTTGTTTGCTAGTTTTGTCACAAATAGGTTCTATAACCCTGGGAAATGCTTCTCGATCCTCTTTTCTTTATGCCCACAGGCAGTGGATTCTCTGGGATGGCTCCAGGTTTGCTTACTCAAGTGGACTACCTATTTGTCTCCCCTGGAATCATTGAAATGGATTTAAAAACAAAAAAGGAGACCTTTTGTTGTCAAATAAAACACAGACACAAATAGGAAGCAAATGGATGTCTTAATTCTTGATGAGGCAAATACTTCATGACCACCTCCTGGGTGAGGAAGCACAACTGCCTGACACCTGCCTTCAAGCATTCTGAGGGCACCACTGTATCTCAGTATGATTTTTTTCTCCCTTGTCTTCCCTTGCCTTCCTTCCTTCTCTCCTTCCTTCCTTCTTTCCTCCTTCCTTCCTTCCTTCCTCCCTCCCTCCCTCCTTCCTTCTCTCCTTCCTTCCTTCCTTCCTCCCTTCCTCCTTCTCTCCTTCCTTCCTTCCTTCCTCCCTTCCTCCCTCCCTTCCTCCCTTCCTTCCTCCTTCCTTCCTTCCTTCCTCTCTTTCTTTCTCTCTCTCCCCCTCTTTCTGTCTCTCCCTCCCATCTCTCTGTGATTTCCTTCCTTCCTTCCTTCCTTCCTTCCTTCCTTCCTTCCTTCCTTCCATCTTTCTCCTTTTTTGTTGTTTGTTTTGATTTCTGGAGACAGGAATTTCCTACACAGCCCAGGCTGGACTACACCTCACTCTATAGACCAGAATGACCTTGAGCTCATGATCTTCCTGCCTCAACCTCCCAAGTGCCTGGACTACAGTCACGCACCACCACTCCTGGCTATAGAATGGCTTTTTAACTGGTCTATCTTTCTCTAGCCTTTTCCAATACATCACAAATAATAAAATTTGCCTGAACCCATCTTTTCTACTCATAGATATTCAATTATCTCCCTCCTGATTTTTAGTTCTTAAAAAGCCTGCTTCGACTGCCTTTCTTCATGCCTTAAACTTGCTAAAGCACAGGCCCGTGGCTGCCTCCTCCGTGAAGCATTCTCACCCCAACATCTGACCTCTTTATACTCAGCATAGCTAACTCAGATTTATATCTTGGAAGCTAGGCAAGTGTCCCATTTGTCTGGAGTTTTGAAAAGGCAGGAACTTCACCTTACTCATCTCCATTACCCCTGGGAGGCCATACTGTTTCCTGCATGGCAGGTCCAAATTTCATTTTATTGCATTGAAACAAACCAGACTGAAAAATGTTAACAAAAATTAATTCTATACCCATTCTGAAAGAATGTTATAAAACAGATAAAACACATTCTCTCTTTCACACACACACATAAAGCAAGGTAATGCTATAAAAGAAATGCAGGCAGTATTTCTGGGTCTCTACTTTCCTATTTGGTCTGGAATTAGTGTTTCTCAACAAAGATTGTGCTAGCAGCTGAGACAGGACAGTTCATTACTACTACTGTCATTTGTATTGTAGGATTATTGACATCCTGTTCCTCCACTACTAGCAATAACCTTTAGTCATTGTGACAGGAATGTCTCATACGATTACAAGCAGGGTGCAGGAGTGGATGCCTGGTCCACCTCTGCTGAGAACTGCTGCTGGGTTACTCTATGGCCTTTCCCATTTCTGATGTGTGCTAAAGGCTGAGATGCAGACTAGAAGCTATCAGGATTATTCTCTTATCTGTACCGTCTTCCCCTGTCCACTGTCATACACACCTTTGTAGGACCCTGAGACCCTCTTCATTCACCCACTACCCCCAATCCCTCCAGACCCCCACTAATTGCTCTTTTAGCATCTGTAAAATGCTTGGCTGCTGCTTTAGACATGCCTAGACATGCCCTGGCATGCCCTGACCCCCGCCTGCTCTCCTCCCCCCTTCCAGGAAACTATAGATTAAGCAAGCGTGGGCATGAAAACTGCCCTATAAGGTAAAAACGGAGACTCCTGGCCCCACA
>NW_008359442.1:13521954-13523498 GCF_000622305.1 Nannospalax galili
TAAACCTTTGCTTTTGCATTTTGGTGTGTTGGGTCCTCGGTGGTCTTTTTGGCATCCAGTGGATGATGTACAATATTTGGGGGCTCGTCCGGGATCCCCCCAGAGACCACCACCCCCGAAAGGAAACAACCCCAAAAGGTTTGTGACCAACCAGCCAGATAAGTTTTGTAAAACTGTGTGTGTGCCTGTCTTCTCTATGCTTTCACTTTGGTCGCAGCCATCTGATCTCAGTTTTTGTCACTGAAACGCTAGTGAGGCGACCTGGAGGATTCGGGAGACGTCCCCATCCTCGTCGGGGTGGGTGTTCCTCATCGGACACCCCACCAGGACACTAGTCCATCTGAAACCTCAGAGGACCTTGCGACCCTGTTGGGACACGCGTGTACTATCCGTATGGTCTTTGGCATAATCGAGCCGGGGAACTCACACAGCCAAGAGTCCAGACCATCTGAAAGCCGCAGTAGTTTATTCTGGGCCCTCTGTTTATCTGTGTCATTCTTGTGTCTTGTGATCTTCGTTCTAATTTCTTTGTTGACGAAATGGACGGGACTGATAAATACTATGGGCAACACCCCATCTTCCCCTCTAGATCTTACACTAGTCCACTGGG
The DNA here is from genome assembly GCF_000622305.1 of Nannospalax galili. Taxonomy (NCBI): domain Eukaryota; kingdom Metazoa; phylum Chordata; class Mammalia; order Rodentia; family Spalacidae; genus Nannospalax; species Nannospalax galili. The sequence goes on from NW_008359442.1 coordinate 13,522,565, forward strand.
GGGACATTAAGATGATTGCCCATAACAATAGTGTAGATGCAAAGAAAAAGAAATGGACAACTTTATGTTCGGTTGATAGGCCCTCCTTCAATGTTGGATGGCCCCCTGAAGGGATTTTTAACTTGAGTTTGATTTCCAGGGTAGAGGACCACATCTTCCGCCCACGGATGGGCCACCAGGACCAGATCCCATACATTGTGACCTGGCGAGGCCTCATTGAACGACCCAATGACCCCCCCTCCCCCCCGCCTGGGTCAAGTCCTTCCTTCCCAGGATTAATCTAACTGCTCCACCTCCACCTCTGCAGGTCCTCCCTCTCAGACCAAAGGCGGAAGAGAAACCCATTCTCCAGGGAGGCACAGAGGAAAACGACATCTTTCCCCTTCCCTACTCCTCTCAGATGGGCACCCCGCCAACGGGGCCACAAGTGCAGGCCCCGCCTCCTAAACCTGAGGAGCCACCATCGCTTCCACAGGGACCTACACAGGCCACACGGAGCTGGAGGGGGTGGCCCCCCAGCCTGACACCATTGTCCTCCCCTTCCGGCCGGCAGGGCCCCCAGATGGAGAGGGCAATCAGCCCTTTCATTACTGGCCCTTTGCCACCAGTGATCTTTACAATTGGCACTCACAGAATGCGACTTTCTCTGAAAACCCCAGGGACTTGATTAACTTATTGGAAACTGTTCTCTTCACTCACCAGCCCACCTGGGATGATTGCCACCAGCTCCTGAGTGTCCTGTTCACTACTGAGGAGCGAAACAGGATCCTGGAAGCAGCTCGGAAATTGGTTCCGGACCCCACCGGGGAACCTACCACAGACCCAGGCATCATTAATACCAGCTTTCCCCCTAGCCATCCCAACTGGGACTACAACACAGCAGAAGGTAAGGAGAGGCTCCTGGTCTACCGCCAGACTCTGTTAGTGGGTCTCA
>NW_008359442.1:13523933-13525483 GCF_000622305.1 Nannospalax galili
CCTTAGGGACGTAATAGCTGTGGCGGAAAAGGTTTATAATAGAAGGGAGACAGCAGAACAAAGAGAAGAAAGAAATGAAAAAAGACAGGAAACAAGCCTCACCAGGATCCTGGAGAGACAACAGGCCTACCACAAGAAGGACCTCAGAGAGGTATTATTGGCAACCAACCCCCAGTATGGAAGGAGCTCACTGGCAGAATCCAGACCACGAAATAAGGTAGGGAAAAACCAGTGTGCGTACTGCAAGGAGGAAGGGCACTGGGTGAAGGACTGCCCCAAGAAGAATAAGCAACCAGCTAAGGTATTACCGGCTCTAATTGGGGGTGAAGACAGTGACTAGGGGAGACGGGGCTCAGGTCCCCTCCCTGAGCCCAAGGTAACCCTGAAAATAGAGGGGAAACCAATTGAGTTTATGGTGGATACTGGTGCCCAGAATTAGGTTTTATTAGAGCCAAGAGGGCCAGTGTCCTCCAGAATTACATGGGTACAGGGGGCCACAGGAACAAAACCCTACTCATGGACTACCTGAAGAACAGTAGATTTAGGGAAGGGCCAGGTATCCCACTAATTTGTAGTAGTCCCAGAATGTCCCTACCCACTTCTGGGCAGAGATTTATTGTCAAAAATGAGGGCACAGATCCACTTCACAGCTAAAGGAGCCACCCTGCTTCACAATGGGGCACCAGTTCAGGTTCTAGTCACCAATGACCTGACTGAGGAATATAGACTCCATCAGGAGCTGATCCAACCAAACCCTGATATATCAGATTGGCTCCAAAAATTTCCCCAAGCCTGGACAGAAACAGGGGGTATGGGTCTGGCAGGACACAGGCCTCCTGTATATGTTGAACTCAAAGCAGGGGCGGACCCTGTTAAAGTGTGCCAGTATCCTATGCCCCTAGAGGCAAAATGTGGAATTACTCCACATATCAGAAGATTAATGGAACTAGGGGTTCTGAGAACGACCCAGTCTGCCCGGAACACCCCACTCCTGCCTGTCAAAAAGCCCCAATCTGGGGACTATAGACCGGCACAAGATTTAAGGGAGGTGAACAAGAGAGTCATTGACTTTATCCCACTGTCCCCAACCCTTATACATTACTCAGTACCCTGCCACCAGATCGGCAATGGTATACAGTTCTGGACCTCAAGGACACCTTCAGCTTGCCACTAGCTCCCAGCAGTCAGCCCTACTTTGCCTTCGAATGGCATGATCCAGAGGCAGGAGTCAGTGGCCAGATGACCTGGACACGACTGCCTCAGGGTTTAAAAATTCTCCAACTATATTTGATGAGGACCTGCATGAAGATCTGGGTGAGTACAGAGCCCAATGCCCTGACATAAGCCTGTTACAATATGTAGATGACTTATTGATTGTGGCACCGGACCAGAAGTCCTGCCTGGAGGGGACAGAGGACTTACTCCACATACTTGGGGACTTGGGATACCAGACCTCAGCAAAAAAGCTCTGATATGTCTGCAAGAAGTGACTTACCTAGGGTACATCCTCAAGGAGGGGCAGCGGTGGTTGACTAAGGCCCGCTAAAGAT
>NW_008359442.1:13525864-13529294 GCF_000622305.1 Nannospalax galili
AATTATAGCAGCAGTGGCCCTGCTGGTTAAAGATGCTAACAAGTTAACCCTGGGACAGGACCTGCTTGTGGCAACCCCCCAATCAATGGTTGAGCAATGCCCGATTAACTCATTATCAAGCTCTGCTCCTAAATCCACCCAGGATCACCTTCCAGGTACCAACGGCCCTGAACCCAGCCACACTGTTGCCAGATCCCAATCTCAGGGACCCACTCCACGACTGTACTGAAATTCTGGCACAGGTGCATTGCACCCAACCTGACCTGAAGGATGTTCCCTTGCCTGACGCCAAAGAAACCTGGTACACAGATGGAAGCAGCTTCATCAGAAATGGTAAAAGGCATGCTGGGGGAGTGGTCACAACCACCTTGAGAGTCATTTGGGCTGAGCCACTGCCAATAGGTACATCGGCCCAAAAAGCTGAACTTATCACGCTCACCAAAGCCCTAAAGATGGGTAAAGGAAAGAGACTCAACATCTACACAGATAGCAGATATGCATTTGCCACTGCCCATATTCATGGGGCCATCTATCAAGAGAGAGGCCTCCTTACTGCAGAGGGAAAGACTATTAAAAATAAACAAGAAATCTTGGACCTCCTGCAAGCCCTCTGGGGCCCAACAAAACTAGCCATAATTCACTGCCTGGGTCACCAAAAAGGAAGCAACCCCACCCAGAAGGGAAATAATCTGGCTGACAGGACAGCTAAAGAAATAGCCCTGACCTCTACAATCCTGCCCATTCTGATCCCGGAGCAAGGGAACTGCCTAAAACTCCTCACTATAGCCCCGCGGACTTAGCCTGGATACACACTCTCCCTATGACTCAATGCCTAGAGGGCTGGTGGAGGACAATGGAAGGGAAAGTTATCCTACCTCAGAATTTAGGCTTAAGATTGCTGAAGAAAATACATCAAGCATCACACATGGGCACCGGAAGGATGCAAGACTTACTAAGAAGGGCCAAAGTTAAAATTCAGGAAGGAAATCAAGCCACTGAAAAAATTGTTAGGCATTGTCATGCCTGCCAATTAACCAACTCAGCTCCGTCCAATGCTAACCCAGGATCCCGGAGCAGAGGGACATGACCGGGTACGTATTGGGAGACTGATTTCACTGAGATCAAACAGGGAAAATTTGGATATATTTACTAGTATTCATAGACACCTTCTCTGGATGGACTGAGGCCTACCCAACCAAGCATGAGACTGCTTACTTGGTAGCCAAGAAGCTAATCGAAGAGATCCTGCCCAGGTATTGTTTCCCAACTACAATCGGATCAGATAATGGGCCAGCCTTTGTCTCTCAGGTAAGCCAGGGAATAGCCACTGCACTGGGGGCCAATTGGAAACTACATTGTGCTTATAGACCCCAGAGTTCAGGACAGGTAAAAAAATAAAATAAAACTCTAAAAGAGACCTTAACCAAATTAGCTTTAGAGACTGGCGCAGAGTGGGTGGCTCTCCTCCACTTTGCCCTTTTTAGAGTAAGAAATACTCCATACCAGATGGGTTTGACCCCCTTTGAAATCATGTATGGAAACCCCCCTCGTATGATACCTAGCCTCCAAGCTGACCTAGTATCGACCTTGGGAGACCAGGACCTACTGGACTCACTCTGGCGGTTGCAGCTAACACACCAACGGGTCTGGCCACAACTCAGAGCTATATATGAAGCTGCTGTCACCCCTACAACCCCACAGGTTTAAACTGGGTGACTGGGTCTTCATCCACAGACACCAATGGAAAAATCTCGAGCCAAGATGGAAGGGCCCCTTTGTGATCCTCTTGACGACTCCCACCACACTCAAAGTGGACGGCGTTGCGGCTTGGGTGCACTACTCCCATGCAAAACCTGCTGACCTATTTGCAGTCCCAGAGGATTACAAGGGGGACGCCTGGAAGGCATCCCCACACCCTTCGAATCCATTCAAGCTCTGCATCCGACTGAGACCCTTCCTGCTAACCTGTCTGTTGTTGACATTGAACTGCTTATCATGCCCCTTAGCATGATCCCCCCAGATACTGTTAGGGTTCCAAATAGCAGCTCCCCGCCCTCCCCAACAGGGACTTACAAACTCTGCTGAGAAGCAGCCTGCCTTTCCTCTGACCTCCAAAGATAAGATAAGCAGAGTTCCTCTTATCTTAAGAGGAAAAAGAAAACACTTCCACACCCTAATCCCCCTCCCTGATTTCTCTCCATTTCCCCCCCTTCCACACCCTAAAGCCTCCATATGTAAAGTCCCAGCTCACAACCCGTGAGCGGACATCTTTCCCTTTGTGGACATCCTTCCCTTCCCTTCCCTTCCCTTCCCTTCCCTTCCCCTTCCCTTCCCTGACATCTTTCCCTCCGCCAACATCTTTCCCTTCCCCAAGGGAAAGGTGCCCAGTGCGAAATAAATCTGTATCCCGTTGAGAATTCCATCTGTGCCTCAGTGCCTTCCTCTATCCACCCGCTTGCTCCCGCCCATTCTCTACCTATCAGATGGTGCCAAAACGAAGCCTTGCCATCTACGTTTGTCCAGGCCACGGACGCAGCAGACAGGCTAAGAACAAATGTGGGGGACCTGGGGATTATTATTGTGCCGACTGGGGCTGTGAGACCACCGGCACATACTGGTGGAAAGGGTCATCAACCGGGGATCTAATAACCCTAATGGGCCCCCGGATCTACCACCCTGGGATGGGGAGGGACCACTGGAGGAGGTATGGGGGGGGCCCTGTGCCCAACCACGGTGCAACCCCCTCATAATTCAGTTCACTGAGAAAGGAAAACAGTCTATGGGGTGGGATGTAGGACACACATGGGGCCTACGGCTATATGCTGCAGGGAGAGACCCTGGGGCCCTCTTTACCGTTCAACTCCTCCTCTGACCGGTTGGTTGTCCATGTACTGGGACCCAACCGAGTCCTAAATCCACCCCCAGATGATTCTTATAAATCTTCTCCAGCTAAACCCCCTCCCGGACCTCCCACTGCCCAAACCTATACTCCTGCGCCAACAACTCAGGCTCTTGAGTCCTCAAGGATCCTATTCCTCCCCCTCCTGCCACTACTCTGACCCGGGAAATTCTTTTGCAGATGCTAAATTCATCTTATTACTTCCTCAATGCAATCAACCCGAACACTACCCGCTCTTGCTGGCTCTGCTATGGTGTTGCCCCCCAATATTATGAGGGAATTGCTGTACAAGGAACATTCTCCCTCATGGATTACACAGAATGCAGATGGCTATCAAATGTTTCTCTTACCCTATCTCAGGTAACTGGCATTGGGACCTGTGTTGGCCAGGTCCCACTGACCTATACTAGCCTCTGCAACACCATCCTCCCCCTTAATGTCACAGGGAAGGGGCAGTTCCTCCTGTCTCACAAATGACACCTGGTGGGCCTGCACCACGGGACTAACAGCCTGTGTAAATCAGAAAGTCCT
>NW_008359442.1:13530463-13597067 GCF_000622305.1 Nannospalax galili
TTGTCTAAAACCTATAAAAGGCTCCACTCTCCCTTACTCTGGGCTCTCAGCACGGATCCATTGAGTTGGTGAGGTCTGAGAGCCCGAGCTTAAGCCCAAATAAACCATAAACCTTTGCTTTTGCATTTTGGTGTGTTGGGTCCTCGGTGGTCTTTTTGGGGTCCAGTGGATGAGGTACAACACCTTCACTAACGTATCACTGAAACCCAGAGTCTAAGTGGGGAGCACAGACCTCAAACCAAATGTCCTAAGGACAAGCAGGGGACATCCAACTTTGGGTTTTCAGTTCACTAATCTGAGTAATAATCTTCTAGGGATAAAAATGGGCTTATATAAGTAGGATCTATGCTCCAGATAGATAAGAACCAATTGAGGACATTGTTAAAATGTCAGAATCTTGAGTCTCAACCTTGTGGAATAAATCAGCCAGGTTTGTGTGAAGCTGGAGAACTCATGTTTTTAGAATAAGCACCACAGCGAAACCCCACAGGATGGAACACTTTAGGAAACCCTTCTAGAAGATCTCCACCTATGTGTAGATTTGGATTTAGAGCATTCTTTAGTCATAAGTCTAGGCTTTAGTTCCAACCATCAGATTTATTTTCAAAATGGGAATTTTGAAGAACATGCCACTTCAGGGAAGTAAAAGCAGCCCAAAAGACAGACTTGAGTTTTGGTACTAGGGATCAAACCCAGGGTCGTGCACATGCTAAGCACCCACTCTGCCACTGAGGTATACCTCCCAACTTCAAGATTTTATTAAAAATACTTCCTTTGCAAGGAAGGAAGCAATGTCATAGAAAATTTAAATAAGACTCTATGTAAATAAATTGCTTGATATAGATTACCTGACCAGCTTTAGTTTTTATCATGAAACAAAATCAATTTATATTTCTAGGCTAGGAATGAAGCTCAGAGAAAGGGCAGAGAAAAGTAAACGTTAACACGGAGGCTGGAGGGTAACCTCAGGTGTTCTTGTCACTGTCCACCTTTTTATCCTTATTTTAGATTGTTATTTTTATTTTATGTGTACGAGTGTATTGTCTACATGTATGTAAGTGCACCTGTATCACGCCCCTGAAGGTCAGAAGAGAGTGTTGGATTCCCTGGAACTGGAGTTACGAATGGTTGTTAGCACCATGGATGCTGGGAACAAAACCCGGGTCTTCTGTAAGAGCAGCCAGTGCTTTTAATCACTGAGCATCTCTCCTGCCTTTCCCCCGTTTTCTTTCTTTCTTTCTTTCTTTCTTTCTTTCTTTCTTTCTTTCTTTCTTTCTTTCTTCCTTCCTTCTTTCTTTCTTTCTTTCTTTCTTTTTTCTTTTTTTTTTTGACAGTGTCTTTCACTGGCCTGGAATTTGACAAGTATGCTAGGCTGGTGGGCCAGCAAGCCCCAGATATCTATCTCTGCTTCCTCAGTCTTGGAATTATGAGCATTTATGTGGGTATTGGGACTCAAACTCAGGTCCTGGTGTTTGCAAGGCAAATATTCCCCAGCTCAGAACTAGAAATCTTAAGTAGTGAAATCTTGACCTAGAAATCTTGAGTAGAAATCTTAAACGCAGTGCAGTCTTCCAGACAGACAACAAGAAACCCCAAAGCACACTTGTTCAGTGGTTCCCAGGTGAGGCTTCTAGAGCAGCAGCACTCGAGCTACCTGCTAGAGGAGCTAGAAGTGTAGACTCTCAGGCTCCACCTGGGGCTCAGGGTGTGTGGCCCAGACTTTGTCCTAACACACTCTACAGATGATTCTGGCTCCAAAGTTTGGGATCTTGCTCCAACTTAATGCTAAAATGTTTCTGGACTGATTTAAAACCCCATCCCAGCTCCACGGGTAAAAGTGTCTGCTGTGCAAGCTTGATGACCTGAGTTCAATCCCCAGAATAGACATAAAAAAGCAGGTTGCAGTGGCACACACCTGCAATCCCAGCACTGTGATGATGGGAAGTAGTGACAGGTGAATCACCTGCAATCCCAGCACTGTGATGATGGGAAGTAGTGACAGGTGAATTGCCCAGAAGCTCAAGGATCAGCATGCAGCATGGCAGAAGCAACGAGGTGGAAGGCGAGAACCGGCTCCCCAAAGTTGTCCTTTGACCTCCATATGCATGTTATAGCATGTGTGAACATGCAGTCATCACACACACACACACACACGCACACACACACACACACACAAATTAAAAACAAAACAAAAACAAAAACCAAGGGGTGGGGGCTGGAGAGATGGCTTAGCGGTTAAAAACACTGGATGCTCTTGGAGAGGACCTGGGTTTGATCTCTAGCATACATATGGTAGCTAAGGAGCTTCTGTAGCTCTGGTTCCAGGTGATCCAATGCCCTCTTCTGGCCTCCATGGGCATTGCACATACATGGTACACTTACATACATGAAGGCAAAACACTCATACACATAAAAACAAACAAACAAACAAATATAAAAAACCCAAAGGGGTGGCTTAAACAAGATGGAAATCTTGTAGACCAGGCATGGTGGGACATGACAAAAAATACCATAATCATCTGGAGGCTGAGAAATGAGGGGCCTGAGTTTGAAAACAGCATGGTCTGTATACGGATATCTTGTCTCATAAACGAATAATGAGAGAGAGAGAGAGAGAGAGAGAGAGAGAGAGAGAATCTAATTTTAAGAACTTATTCCATTACTGATATTAACATCTGGTTAAGACTATACAATAAAGAAAACTGTGGATCAGTTTTACTGACGAATAACAATGTAAAAGTCCAGATAACATCATACACTGCTAGTGGAATGTAAAGTAACTCAAACTCATGGTAATCTTCCTGCCTCTGCCTCTTGAGTTCTGGGATTACAGGTGTGAACTACCACACCTGGTGGTCTAGACCCTTTGAAAAACAGTCTGATGGTCCCTCAGAATGGTAAATATAGAGTTTATTCTATTTTTATTTTATGTGTATGAGTGTTTTGTCTGCATATATGTAAGTGCACCATGTATGTGCTGTGCCCATGGAGGCCAGAAGAGAGTATGGGATGGGATTCCCTGGAACTGGAGTTCCAGACTGGTGCTAGCTGCCATGTGGGTGCTGGGAACCAAACCTGAGTCCTCTAGAAGAACAGCAAGTGCTTTTAACCACTAAGCTGCCTCTCCAGCCCCCATAAATACAGAGCAATGACCATATAGATCTAAAAGAAAAGAAACTTACCAAAAAACATATGAATAAATATTCATATTGGCAGTATTCATAATATTCAAAAACAAGACAAAAAGGGAAAAGAAAAAAGTAGAGGACAACCTAACTATTCAACTTATGAAGAGGTAAATAAAATATTGTATATCCACAGTAGAATATTGATCAGTTATGAAAACAAATGATCACCATGATGATGCAGCATGAGCAAACCCTGAAAACACATTGGTTGATTCCACACAGGAAAGACTACATAGCATATGATTCCCTTTACATCCAATATCCAGAAAGCAAGTGCACACAGACAAAATATAGATTCATGGTTGCCTAGCCCTGGGAGGCAGAAGGGGTAGGGAGGAGAGTTGAGAAATGATAGCATTGGGCATGGGGTCTCTTTGGGGGTAATGAAAACATTCAGAAACCAGTTATGATGGCTGTACAACTGTGAATATAGCAAAAGCCATCAAATTGTATATTATTATGATTGCTATTATTGCAATACCAGGAATTGAACCCAGGGCCTCATGCATGCTAGGCAAACATTCTACTCCCGAACTATATCCCCAGCCCAGAACTGTAGGCTTTAAATGTGAGGATAGTATATGAATAATATCTAAATAAAGATGTTATTTTCTAAACCCCTGACAATATATTGTTATAAATAAGCAGCTTATTAAGACACTATGATCAAGTGACTAGATATGTAGACATATTTTACTACCAAGAAATCATTAATAACCAGGTGTGGTGGCACATGCCTTTATCCCAGCACTCAAGAAGCAGAAGCAAGCAGATCTCTGTGAAATCGAGGCCACCCTGGTCTACATAGTGAGTTCCAGGCCAGCTGGGGCTACAGGGAAACCCTGTCTCAAAACAAACAACACCAACCAAACAACAACAGCAGCAACAACAAAGAAACCTCTGAATAGTCATAGGTTTAGGTGAAATGAAAAAGCAATTTGCTTATCCTCACAGATGCTATAAAGACATCTGCTGAAGACTCACACGTATTTACGATAAAATATCAAAATAGGAATTAATACAAAATTCCTTAACAGGATAAAAAATAATATTAATACCTCAATTCAAAAGCTAAAACATTCTTATGGTGAACTGTTAGAGGAGCCCCAACAACACCAGACTTAGGGCTCATAGCTGTGGATGTTCTTATCAAATAAAATTATACTAGAGAACTGGGTGTGTCTCACCTTCAATTCCAACATCCAGGAGACAGAGGCAGGTGGATCTCTGTGAGTTCGATGCCAGCCTGGTCTACATAGTGAGTTCCAAGTCAACTAGGGCCATTAGGGCTATAATGAGGCCCTATTTCAAGATAAATAAATAATAAATAAATAAAATAGATAAAAGAATCAGAAACTAAAAAAATGTCATAATCTGCAGATGATGCGCATGTTTATGTAGAAGACTTAAGATGATAGAAATAACAGAGGTTCTTCAAGGGCACTGAATACATATCATCCAGAACCCTGTAATTTTCATCCATATACATGTAAAAAATATAGCTAGTTAGGAAATAACAGTGTCAACAAAACAAAGAAACTCATAAATTGGTGTTGGTGGTCTACAACTGTAATCCCAGCACTTGACACAGGTAGAAGGGTCATAAGTTCAAGATCACCCCAGGCCGCATATAGTTCAAGGCCAGCCTGGACTACATAAACCCTGTCTAAAAGAAGAAAAAGAAGAGGAAAATACAATGGAAGCAGAGATTCTATTTAAAGGCCCAACAAAAGTTTCCAGAAATAAAATGAGCAAGCAAAATGAAAATGCCAGTAAAACATCTAAAATATCTTTAAAAGAAAGTATCTTATTCTTGAATAGGAAAATTCAAAGTCTTTAAAATGTCAAGGTTTAGTGAATCAATTTATAAATTTATTTAAATCACAATGAAAATGCCAATATAATACAATTACCAACAGAATTTTAGAAAATTCTGAAAAGACAATAAAATTGAGGGATTAGTCTTATGATTTGAGAATATATGACTAGGTTATAGTAAGCCACACAAAATCTACTTCCTCAGATATGTCCTGTAGATACACTTTGCACATGTGTCGTGTGTACACAGATGTAGTTTATTGTAGCATTGTTTGTAAGAACAAAATATTGAACATTTTATTAAGGTAAAAGTTAAATTATTGTTTCACAACAGATTGTGATTGTAGTCATTCTCTAACAGTGTTTTTAAGATTCTTCCCATCCATTTTAAAGTGAACTCCTTTGAAAACAAAGATATTTGCGGTACATGCAATTTGTTTTGTATGGGTATGCAGGTGCATGTGCTTGTGGACGCCAGATGGACAACCTTGGGCCTTGCCTTCCACCTTGTTTTGTAAGACAAGGCCTCTCACTGGCTTGGAGCTCACAGAGCTAGATCAGCTGGCTGGTTAGTGATTCCCAGGATCTGCCTGTCTTCCCCTTCCCCAGCACTGAGATATGAGTATGACACCACACCCAGCTTTTTTTCCACATGGGTTCTGGGGACTGATTTCAGGTCCTCACACTTAAAAGGCAAGCACTTTATTAACTGAGCAATATCCCCAGGTCTTGATATGTTATTTCTACAATACAGAATTCTGAAAAGGAAGGAAGAGTGGTTTGTTTTTTTAAACATTTTATTTATTATTTTTATTTTGTGTATATGAGTGTATTGCCTGCATGTATGTAAGCTCACCCAAGTTGTGCAGTGCCTGTGGAGTTCAGAAGAGGCTGTCAGAGTTACGGACAGCCGTTACGTGTCATGTGGGTGCTGGGAACCAAGCCTGGGTCCTCTGTAAGAGCAGCCAGTGCTCTTAACCATTATGGCATCTCTGCAGCTTCAGAAGAGTGGTCTCTTAAGAGCAGAAGACATTTCTTCAGAGAATGCAGAAATCTAGCTATCAATATACAATCTGATCCATTTTGGTTATGAGACTTTGGTAAACAGTAGGGATAAGAAAGTTCAAAGAATCAAGACAATGTTATTCTGGAAGAAAAGGCCTTACTTTTTGATTTATTGCAGTTTAACTCCTAAAACTAGTGTCCCCAAATGTTAAAGTCTAGTTGATTCCAATACGTAAAGGGCTGTGTGATAATCTTCACACTGGGTGTCATTCCTGGGGTTGGTTCCTCAGTGTGAAGAACACATAAGGACAGGAGCTCTGCTACCAGTTCATCAAGCAAACCAACAGTGTTATGCTAGCTGTATAGTAATTCCACTTTCTCATATCTGAGATAGCCAAGGAGGGAACAGGAGCATGGCATTTCTAGAATTTTCTGTACTTCTCAAGACTCTGTTACCCTAATTTTAGCAAAACCCACTAGCAGGTATATTTGATAAGAAAATTTCTTAGAGTCCGAAGCTTCCTTATCTCAGTTACTTTCTACTAACCTTCCTCTTCACCCTGACAAAGAGCAGATAAATGCCTACTCATGCTGTCAGTTTGTCCACAGACACTGCACACGACTGCCTGAGAAGCCAGTCCTGAAATGAAAGTCACTATCTGATGAACAGGCTGATGTCTGACTCTCTGGAGCTTGACTTTCCTCCACTAAAAATTGTTTGGCTCCCAAAATCTTAAGGATCCACATCTTTCAAAATGTGTTTCAAATACAAACCCTGAAACCTCTCACATGCTGGAAGCACATGCACTAATTGCTCTAGGGAATACAAAAGCATATTAAACAGAATCCTTGTCTTCAAGAAAATCAGCTGCCTCCCTTCGTTGAATGTCAAATCCAAGAAGGCACGACTTCCTCAGTACTGTTCCCCTGTGTCACAAGCTCTTAGACCAGATCCCAGAAAACAGTGACCAAAATACTACACGGCGAAGGAATGGAAGAATGGACACATGCTTGTTAAACTGAGGCAGGATTCTAAGACCAACAGAGCAGAAAGATTAGTCTGACACAGTCTAGGAAGGCAGAGGGAAGGGGTCATTGAGCCACCCAGATGGATGGATTTACATGGACAAATAGGGACAAGATAGACAGAGACCGGAGACTGGAAAGTTCAAGTGTGCTAGGGAGAGAGTGGGCAGGTGCTGTGGTCCTCTGCAGGTCCTCTGCAGGCCTGTACTAAAGCCGGGTCCCAATGCAGCGCTACTGGAATTTAGCAAGAGGGGTCTAGTGGACAGTCCTAGCATGGCGGCGGTGGGATCCTAGATATTTTCCTTTGCTTCCTGGCAATGAGGCCACTGCTTTGCTCTGCCACATGCACTCTGCCACTGCCATCTGGCTCAACTCTGATAGCCAAAGCACCGCAATCACCCAATATTGGGTAGAACCTCCAAAAACATAAGCCAAGAATAAGCCTTTTCTCTTTAAGTTTAACAACATAGGAGGTGTGGGCAGGGAGAAGGTAGAGACCTTGAGTAGGGAGGATGGATGGGAGGAGGGGAGTGAGGCCGACTCAGAGGACCTAGAAAAGGAAACAGCTGGGCCCCAGTTGGTTGAGATATATGCATTAAAAAAAATAATTTTCCATACCTCCAACTTAACCTGTAAAGGAAAATGAGATTAGAAATAGTTATGAATCTTAGCAACAGAACGATGTGATCCCTAGCTGATCCTGGTGTCCCATATACAGGAAAAAATCTGAGCTACAGAAGTCTAAAAATAAGTTGAATAGTTTATGGTTTAATGAAAAGTAATAAAACTCACAAGCTTAAATCCACTAGCAACTTTCACATAAATACAAATTTATTTCTTTTGGTGTTTTGTTTTGTTTTGTTTTGTTTTTTGTTTTGTTTGAGACAAGGTCTCCCTGTAGCCCTAGCTGTCCTGAACTCACTATGTACACCAGGCTGGCCTGTTTCACAGAGATCCAGCTGCCTCTGCCTCCTAAATGCTGGGATAAAAGGTGTGTGCCACCATGCCAACTAAACCCATTTTGTAAGTGTAATTTACTTTTAACATCACAGCAGGGCAAGTTTAATATTTTTTAAAAACTGTAACTTTTAACTAATATTAACCAGAGAATGATGTTATTCACTAATTCTGGAAGACCTAGAAATATGCAGATGTCAAAAGCTCCAAGTGGTTCTTTGTTAGACAGTCACAATTTTGAAGGCAGCTTCAGATAAACCCAAAGTTGAGATGCTGTAAACACTCTTGCTGCCTAATTCATGTCTATATTCAGCTACATTTAGCAGTAGAGTTTCCTTTGTTCACAAACTATTCTCAATAACTCCATATTTAGATTCCCAGAGGCAGAGTACCTTGGACATATTTGGTAAATGAATGAATGGCTGCATGGATGGATGAACAAGAGAAGCATCTGATGGCTGTGTGAATCCTGGAGATGCAATGCACAGAATGCTTCATGTATGTGGATCCCTGGCTGGCCAGGGCTAACGCTTCCTGCCTTCACAAGTGTGTCTTTCATATTTAGTACAACGAGACTGAATTAAAATGGACTAGAGGGAGCAAGAAAGTTTGCTATGTAAGAGTTACTCTAAAAAACGTTACCTTGACCCTAATAATGTGTTTACATGATCATATGTCTCTCTAAAGTAAGGTATAATTAAATTCATTCTACTAAAAAGGGGCCTCAAAATAAGTTTCAAAATCCATACAACCCTGGTCTGTCCCTGTGTAAGAGATAGGAAGATGTCAGTGGCAGAAGAATAATTGACACTGATAATTACTGTACTGGTCAGTTTTCCATTACTATGACAAAAAACCTGAGACCATCATCTTATAAGGAAGAAAGATTTATTTGGGTCCACAGTTTTGGAGGTTTTGGTCCATGGTCAGTTTTGATGCTGTGGTGAGGCAGTATATTCTAGTGAGTGTGTGGCAGAGGGAGGGAGGGACAGAGGGAGGGAGGGAGGGAGGGATCTGAATCCTAAATATCCCTTCTAAGGACACACCTCCAAAAACTGAACTTGGCCCACCTCTCGAAAATTCCATCATCTCCCCTCCCAATAACACCAAAGACTGGGGTTCTAGCCTTTAGCAGATGAGCCTCTGAGGGAACTTAAATTTAACTATAGTGTTTACTGAGGACACTGAGTAGGGATCAGAACGTGGGGAGCAAAGCAGCCTCTCATTCCTTTCTGAAAACAGTTTCAGGTAGGCTCGGGTTCGTTCTCATATCACGACTTTCCTTTCAGCTTTTACATCTTTGCAAATGAAGTCACAAGAGACATTCAGCTGTTACAAACTTCATGTCAAGCTTTGAAGTGCTTTTTAATAGCAGAAATATTTGGCTCACGTGTGGGCTTTGTAGCTATGGTAAATACCTCTTAGTTATCTGTCGCTACTGTTATTCCACACCTCCAATTTGGAGGAGAAATTCTGCATATGCATTGAGGCAGTAGAAAAGAATATTGAACTATATCTTGGCTCTTTTGTGAATGGTTTCCTTTTATTTCTTCTCTCATGGAACTAATGCTTTCCTCACATTGTAGTGGTTATGGGTGGGAAAGCAGTGGACAGAAGGGGAATGCTGATTGCTACATCACTAGCTGGCAGTTCCCCTGAGCTGCAGGGAGGTTTGGTGGTCAAGTAGCTCCTTAATATAAAGCCAAGGCATCACAATATCACAATGACTGATTCCTCCACCTGTTCTCTCTCTCTCTCTCTCTCTCTCTCTCTCTCTCTCTCTCTCTCGCTCTCTCTGTGTGTGTGTGTGTGTGTGTAGAGGGCAAGAGTCCATGCTGGGTGTCTTCCTCAATTTCATAATTGCTTCCCCACCTTATTTTATGAGACAAAGTCTCTTACTAAACCCGGAGCTCACCTGATTGGCTAGACTTACTGGCCAGCAAGCCCCAGGAATGTTCCTACCTCCACCTCCCCAGTGCTGGGGTATAGGCCCAGGCTACCACATCCAGCTTTTATGTGGGTGCTGGGGATCCAGACTCAGGCCCTCCTGCTTGCATGGCAAGAATTTTACAAACAGAGCCATCTCCCCAGCCCCCCTTGTTTTCCAGCAATGTTTTACTAAAACTGTATAAAATGTTTTCGGTAGTTAAGAAGAAACTGACCACAATTAGTATGAGATAAAGATGGAAAAGGGGAAAAAAAAACCTTTCATTAGCAGATTCTGTATTACTGAAATACAGACTGTATGTCTCTGTCTCCAGCTACGTATCAAAACAACATATAGAGAAATAGCATCTTTGAAAACAGACAAATGTGAGCAAAGGCCAGGCACAAAGCCATTAGGGATCTGCCCTATGTTGAGCAGAGACATTTTCCTTCTTTATATAACTTAATTATTTTATAAAAAGATGACAGAAGATTTTATCACACTCCCTAAGTTAAACACTTGACATTTTTATTCCTTAAAATGAAACATTTTAGAAGTCTAGGTATGTTTATTAATTAGTGATTATTAACACTCAGTAAACAACATTATGTCTTGTAAAAACACAATCTCACTTCACAGCATGAAGCTGAAATCTATTATTCCCTGATTCCATATGCTGAAATACACTCAAATAGTCACAAATGACCTTAAGCATTAAATAAATGTAAATGAGGACAACATAGAAAATGCACTTTTGATTGATAACTAAAAGACCGGGTTGAAAAGCATGTCCCAAAATGAAGTCCCCTCCAGGAGGGGGGTGGCTGTTTGCACCATGCAGGAAAGGCTGTCCTCAGAGTGAAGGGTAGGCATGGACTCTCTTTCTCTGCACCTGCCTGAGGTTTTGTGAGAAACAGAACTGGTTTGTTCACTTATATAAGAAACGCAGAGGGGCTGGGGAGATGGCTCAGCCATTAAGAGCACTGGCTGCTCTTGCAGGGGACTGGGGTTTTGTTCCCAGCACCCACATGGCAGCTAATAACCATCTCTAACTCCAGTTCCAGGGGATCCAGGACCCTCTTCTGGCTTCCACAGGCATTGCATGTATGTGGTGCACTTGCATGCATGCAGGCAAAAGTCATACACAATAAAATAAAAAATTAAACAATAACAACAACAACAACAACAAAGAAACAAACCCCGCAGAATGCATTGCCCTCATATCATCAGTACACTTGGAAAATTGGAATGTATGCTTGAAAGCACATATATGGACATTTTATTATATTAATCAATTAATAAAGAGACCAAATTATTGTTGATCCATAGTCTTCTACCAATATACCTCCCCCTGATTTGGGGTCTCTCTGTATAGTCCAGGTTGGCCTCAAGCCTGCAATCCTCCCACTTGACTCTTCACTGAGTGCTAAGATTACAGCTGTGTGCAGCTGTGTCTGGCGCCACTTTGGTAATTGAGCACTGTAGCTGTTTGCCCACTGGTTTTTTCAAACAAGGTAGTCAGGGTAGAACAGTGTCCTCCACATAGGAAAAACTTCAAATATCAAAGGATGACAGATTAATAGTATGACATGAAATAATTACAAATGGAACTGCTGCTGTAATAAAACCTGTAGCTAAATGCATAGGGGGGAATGCACAAATACAGATATTTCATGTGAGAACTCCTGATGTCTTCCCTTCTAGGTCAACTGCCCATAGGATGGGGCCTCACAGAATACAGAGCTGTTTTGTTGGAGGCAAGCATTTCTCCTAGTTTGGAAAAGAAAGAACAGAATGGGCAGGGATTGGATTTATGGACTGCATTAAAAATCATCAACTAGACAAAGCTCCTCAGCCTGGGCACTATTGACATCCTGGACCAGATACTTCTAGGGAATGGAGGCTTTGCTGCACTTGGAAAGATGGCCATCAATGATCTCTACCCAACAGATACCAGGAGCCAGTAGATACCAATAGTGACAATGTCCCCTCCTCCCCCCTAGTCAGGACAATAAAAAATGTTTTCAGAGCCTGCCAAAATTCCCGTGTTGGGGAGCAAAACTGCTCCCAGGTTGAGAACTGCTGGAATAGAGCAATTTAAGAAGGTACAGTTTGCTTCTCCCAACCTCCTGTTGTGTTATCTCAGCCGTGAACTGGTCCCAACTCTGTATAACATACTTATCTTCACCTTTTGTGTTCTCATCTACTGACTGGAGTGTCTGTCTGCCTCACAGGAGTCCCATGTGCATTCAATGACATGATACTTGTAAAGTGCTTAGAACTGTCCCTAATATACTAACAAAAGCTCAATAAATGTTAGCTGTTATTATTTTTAAAGAATCATACATAGTATCAAGATGGTGTTTTAATGCAGAAAGGGTGCAGAAAGGTCTCTTACCAGCTTGATATCTTCTCAGTCTTAATCATGCCAGCCTTTTGATTGCTTGTGATGATGCTATTCACATCTACAGGACATAGTTAAGAAAATCTCGGCAATGATTGTCAACTGACTTAAAAAAAAAAAAAAAAACAACTCCACAAACATGTTGGCTTCTTATTACAATGGGGTCAACACAAGGAAAGGAGATGAGGTATAGAGTGCTCTGCCAAATATAGACTCACCACGGGCAAGAGCTCGTAGTTCCCTGGCTTACGGCTTTACCGCCTGTGGAAGGTACATCTAGATCACATCATGGTGAGGCCCAGAGTGCAGATGCTGAAGGGCACTGTTGAAGAGTGTAAGATGTTATGCCTACTTGCCCAGGCAAGTCAGATGTCCAGAGGCAAATGTCCAGCAGCCAGTGAGAGGGCAATGCCAGCTTTTGTTGACTTTCTAAGTTGAAGTAATTCCAACCTCCTAAAGGCTAGTAGGGAGAGAGGAGCCGAGTAGCAAGACTGCAGTGGAAGTAAAACAGAAGGTGGAGAAGAGATTGGAGCATCTGTGGGAGGTGAGGAAGTACTAAGGAAGAAATTCAATCTAAGGTCGGGTCCTCTGAAGAACTTCTGCTTTGGCCTTTGGCCATCTGCTGGCATACAGGGATTTGCACAAAAGAGCCATGTTTATGGAAGAGATTCTTTGAGGAGCTGATCTCTGACATCACAAAGACCACAGGAAAAATGACATCAAGTTTCAATACCAGGAAGAGCTGGACTTCGGACTGTCCACAGTAGTTTTTCTTCTGGGCACTCTAGGCGTTATAGCTGTTGTTCTTTCTCTCTTTGGTCTGGCTCCTGTCCCCACAGGGCCTCACAGAGTACAACTCCAACACTCAGAAGTGCTCCTGTGGTATCTGATTCTCTGCACTGACTTTGGTTCCAGGCTTCCTAATTTCTGAAGACCCTTACCTTCTCATTTACTTCACATTTACTTCCTGTCAAAAGCCTCACAATAAGGCACATTTAAATAAACAAGAAATAAAATAATTCTACTGAAGACTGCAAACTGAATAAAATTGGGCCTGTGGAGGACACCTAGCAGATAGTGATGTTCCCCTATTGCTCAGAAAAAAAACAGATTTCCTGACCGCTTCAAGGAAGCATTGGCCAAGATCTCCCCGTCAGAACAGAGCCACAGGACTTTGAGACCCAAATCTCTGTTTGGAGCACCAGGCACACCCATTTCTTCTCTGAGTGAATAAGCGGGCACTGTGATAGCTTTCTTCCCTCAGGAGTGGGTAGGAAAAATCAATTAGGTCTCCTAATGAAGGGCTTTGTTGAGGTTTACAAAAGTGCCATAATGCAGACTTTTTTTTCCCCCTCAGTGAACTTTCCTGTATGCAAATTAAATACCGTTAAATTACATTCATTAAAAAAATAAAGGAGACTAATTTGCCTACTTGTTTTGATTAACTAAAATGACACATCGGCCTCCAGTTCTGTCTATTTCAGGAAGAAAGTATTTCAGGAAAGTCTTCTAAATGAAATGCCTTGCAGAAAAGGACAGCTGACAGCTTTATAACCCAGAAGAACAAAATTAGTAAAGAGTCAACTGACAACTGTTTTTGATTAAGTTCCCCCACACTCTGGCCACACCCTACTCTACGTTGCCATGGCATCCAGCTGCATGCTCTAATGTGCCTGGTACACCTGTAGCGTCATATGAGTACATGACTAATCTATCAAGCAAAACATATTATTTTGTTAGTGGAGGTAATACTTTTTACAAAATAGTCACAGGGAAGTTAAATTATATAACTCAGAAAACCTATTAATAATTTTTAGTAAACATCTTAACACCATATACTTTTATACCATTTATAAACCTGTGACTCCAGGTGGTCAGACTGGAGCAAGCATATGTGTTTATATTCTAGAAGCAAATTTTTTAAATGAAAAGATTCACAGCAGTACTTAGGCTGCTTTATTTTTATAACTGGGAAAGAAATATATTTTGAGGTTTAGAAGGGCTTTTTAAAATATTTTATTATTTTTATTTTATGTGTATGAGTGTATTGCCTGCATGTATGTGAGTGCACCCATGTCGTGCAATGCCACGGAGGTCAGAAGAGGGCTTCGGATACCCCTGGAACTGGAGTTAAGGACAGTTCATAGCCACCATGTGGGTGTTGGGAATCGAACCTGGGTCCTCTGCAAGAGCAGTCAGTGCTCTTAATCACTGAGCCATCTCTCCATCCCCAAGAAGGGCTTTTAAAAATATTAAAATAGGGGTTGGAAAGATGGTTCAGCGGTTAAGAACATTGGCTGTTCTTGCAGAAGACCTGGGTTCAAATCCCAGCACCCACATGGTAGCTAACAACTGTCTGTAACTCCAGTTCCAGGGGATCTGACAGCCTCTTCTGTCCTCTACCGACATTGCATGACACTGGTGCACTTACGTACATACAGGTAATACACACACATGAAAATAATGACTAAAATATTTTTTAAAATATTAAAATAAGTACAAAGAGAAAAGATGGCGGTAGTATTTTTAAATATTACTTTAAGAGATAAATTCTGATATCCTGTCCCCTACCCTTTAAGTCAGATTTTGGTGGTCTTTCTGGATGGTACTGTGTCCAATAATAGATTTTATCATCTCCCCATGTCACCTCAGGGTAATAAAGGAAATCCAATTAAATTGAGTCAGTATGTCTAGGATAGTGTTCAACACAACAGACCCAATGGTGTTCTGTGAACTGACCTCACCTGCCAGAAGACTTGCCGGGAGGGGCTGGGTGCAAGGAAAATCTTCCAGTGGTTTCTGATAAGCAGCAGAGCATATGCTCTGGGCACAGAGGAAGCCAGAATTCTACCTCTAGATTCTTTCTTGAACAAAGCATGTGTCAGGAGTGATCTATATTTTGGTTTTCAGTTGATTTTTACTCTTAAAATATAAACTTGTATACAATAACAATGAAGTCATTTAAGTCAAGTACATATATGTATGTAAGGTAATGCTGAAAATATTAGCCTCTCCATGTAATTAGTGAATGTTCTATTTATCAGTAGCTGTATGTACATTTTGAACTAGTATTGTTCTTTAAGCCATAAAATATTTTTTAAGATATTAACACTGTGATTCAGGCAACATTGTTTTCTTAGTTTATGTTATCTTTAATTTCACTGGGGCATTGAAAATGAGGGAAGAAAACTGTAAGATTTATAAATCCTACTAATGTTGATCTCTAAATGATTTTTTAAATGCTCAAAGTGGCAATGTTTGCTGATTTATGGTTGCAAACTACTTTTGATGTTTAGGTTGTGAGCCCAAGCCTTTAACACGACTGAGCCATCTCTCTCCAGCCCATATTTTTTTATTTTTATTTCATGTGTATGTTTTGCCTGTGTGTATGTAAGTGCACCCATTGTACAATGCCACAAAAGGCCAGAAGAGGGTGTTGGGTCCCCTGGAACTGGAGTTACAGATGGTTGTTAGCTGCCATGTGGGTTCTGGAAACTGAACCTAGGTCCTTTGGAAGAGCAGCCAGTGCTCTTGACTGCTGAGCCATCTCTCCAGTCCCTACAAACTACTCTTAAATCTGCTCCCTTCTCCAATGAATTGAGATAATGACATAGAGGTGTGCCAAGGTCTGTTAGCAATGCCACCTGTTACCTTTATGAAGTCAAATGAACGTGACTTCTTATGCTGGCTTTGAAACTTACTGGCTGTGTGATGGGGGTATATCAACCTCTCTGCGCACCATCTTTAAAACAGGAACCTGTATTACAGGTTGTAACCTATGTTACAGGTTTGATGAGTGCCCCATATAAGAGGCCCAAGACAAAGTAGGTGCTTAGTTCATGCCAGTTCTAGCATTTTTTCAATAATTTCATCAAAAGCTTTGCAGGATGAGGAGCCTAGTGATCATACCTAAAGTGAGGCTTCCCGGTTATGCTTTATTTTCTCTCCCTGATGCTCAGAATGAATTATGTGAATGTTTACACTGTAGATTTGAAATAAGTAGAAGGAATCGGAGAACTTCTGACCTGTTCTGTTTCAGTGTTTTTCACATATGGAAACGTGTCCTCATCATGGCAAAATATGTGTCCCATAAGAGTGGGAACTGGGGCTATCTTGCCACCTGCCATATCTTTATCATCTGAAGAGCTAAGGTTGTTGCTTAAGGGTAGAGTACTTGCCTCATATGCATAAGAGCCTGGGTCCAAGCCTTAGTCCTGAAAAAAAATTTTTTAAGGGGAAATGGCATGCAATGAATACTGGTTGGACTAATTGTAATTTGATTTTCAAAGATATTTGTTGAATACCCACAGTGAGGCTCATCTGTACATAGAAGTTAGACTGACATCACAATTTGAGGAAGGGCCTGAAACTGGGATTCCCAAGTTCTCAGCAATCCATAGCACAGGCTGCATGGTCCATAGGAAGTTTTATTTATTCCTTATACAAGTCAGGGATTCTACTACAGAAAATAATATCAGGGGTATCTCCTAGAAGTAGCCCAAGAGATTTACCTGGGTTCGGAGAACCCTACACCCAAGATCAAAACTGCGTACCTACCATGGGGATAAGATCTTTGGGTCAAGAACACAGACAAATGCTCTAAGCATTGGGCCAGGGCAGGGTGTTTGAACTGGATGAATTAGTGACTGAGGACAGACAAGGCTACTTATCTTTAGGTGCTTTTATTGTTCTTTCTTTCCCTCTCCTCTCTCTCCTCCATTTCTTCCCCCTTCTCCCACTCCCTCCCTCTCTTCCTTTTTCTTTTCTTTTGAGACAGGGTCTCCTGTGGCCTAGGCTGTCCTCAAACTTTGTAGCCAAGGCCAGCCTTGAACTTCTAATCTTGTTGCCTCTACCTCCCAAGTGAGTTGGAGGAGGCTTTGCAGCAGTCAGAGTTCAGTCTGCCATTTCTCTCTCTTGTTCTTATATCATTGTGGTCAGCAACTACAAATCTTACTGAGTAGCCATTATGTGTGGGCATTTAGAGATTAAGAGGAAGGAAGACATTTACTACACAAAAAAGGAGGGAGGGGGGACCAAAGAGCAGTAGTGTTTTACCTTATTTTAAAATACATTTCAGAACCAGTTAAAGCAAATGATCCCATTTCCAATTTATCCTTTATATTCTTGGGGTACAGTTGAAATAGAATTTGTGGGGAGAGATGGTTTTCAGGATGGGGACTCTGTATTAAACCCAGTGAGGAACCTTGAAGATCCAGGAGAACCTCAAGGAAACCTCCCCATAAATCTGAGAAAGTATTCCAGACAGAAGATTCATTTTACCTCAAGTCTTAATCTCTTTTCAGACAACTGTTTATAAAAAATCTCAGATCAACATCTAGCTTTCCAGGGTCAAGATGGAGCACTCTAGAAGACACAGCCAACCCCATGATACATTTTAGGAAGATAGTAAGTCACCTTACAACTGGTTGGCAGGCTTCTATGATATAAAGGTTCAGAATGAATCCATCCATTGCCTTGTTATATTAAAAAATATAACAGAAGTTGAAAAAGAAATAGCAGAAAATGCTAGTTTTTTCCTTTTAGAAAAAGATAAAAATGAGAATGAGAGAAACTTAAGAGACTAGGAAGTAAGACTAGTTGGGTTTGTTCAATTCAGAAGCCGAAAATAACAAAAATAGTTTTTAAAATGATGAGGCTACACAGACCAACACTCGGACAACGAGTGACTGCCAGGTCGATTTCATCATTTCTCTGGTGTGTTCACTTGTTTCTTAATGTGCTCATCTTGCCCATTAAGAATAATTAGCAGCTTTGCTTAGAGATTTTTCTGGCTTCTCACAATGTTTCTCCTCATTTTTTTTTTGTTGTTGTTGACAGTCATTTTTACTTTTTAGATAGTAATTTTTGTATAATATCCTCCAACTGCTGCATAATTTGGGCTTCCAAAAATTTTAAGGAAAAGATGTGCACAGTGGTTTATAAATGAGTTGGTTTTCATTTATATGCATCAATAGTATGTGATTTGGTGAATGAGTTATTCTTACAGAAAGGGGGCACACAAATTCACTCATATTAACCTAACTCAGCAAAACAGATGACAGCCCATGCCCATTGTGAGCTGTTTGCAAATCAAGAACATTAGTATTAAAAGCAGGAAACCCACATTGCCAATTTTAAGGCCTTTGCATGCTTTTTCCTCCTAATTAAAAGAAATTAGATCTACTTACAACAGAAAAAGGCACACAAACATAGAGCGACTGCATCATAAAAACTGAACCCTATCAGGAAAGTCCTAACAGATGAAATAAAACACACAGCCCGTTTTGGTCTGCATCCTGAAAGGACCTACTTTATCTACATTGTAAAGTTGTTCTCCTCCTGCCCTTTGGCACCCCGCTATATTAAACCCATTGTAAAACCCAGCACAATAAAGCACTCTCAGGGCTGAGCTTCTGAGGACCAAATGTTAAAAATCCATTTTCTTGGGAGGGGGCTGTACCAATCATTTCTTTGAAAGGCCGGCAGAGTGAAAGGCAGAATCTGAGATTTCCTTTTTGATTTCAAGAGCTGGCATGGTATCTCTGCTGTTTAAAGCAAAGGTGCAGTAATTAATGACATTAGCCTGGCTTCCCTTCTTTGGAAACTCCATAGTTTAGCTCAATAATAATTTTAGTACAATTAAATTTACATACTGACTCCAGATGCTTCCCATAGTTTGATGATAAAAAAAAAGTTCTAATTGGTTTCTGATGCTATTAAATAAAGTCACCTGCTGGCTTAAAAAAAAAATCTCAGGGTACTGGACCCAATCTGAAAGTTTCTGTGGCCAAAATACCCTTGTCTTGTTTAATATTCCTGGTTTTTCTACCTCCAGAAGAATCATTGTCTGGGGCTGAGCTGGCGCACCTGAGCTTCCCCTTGTTCCATGTTTCCTGACATGAGGAGGAGGAGCTCAGTGAAATGATACAGGCCCAGAACACCTCAGAATAAAGCGAAATGAATGGAATGACAGCAGCTCATCTTCAGGAATATTTTGAAAAACTTGCGACAGTTTCAAGATCATGATTAAAATCCTACATTTAAAAAAGGGAAGCACCTTTTGTGATCTCTTTCCCTGGTGTGAAAGGCCAAGATTGTGATTGGCTGTTTTTCCTTCCTGAATTTTTTTTTTTTTTTTTTTTTGAAGGGCTGTCAGGCAATTAGCTGGGTGGGGCTCTGCAGAGCTCACAGTGTGCTGAGCAGGGTTAGCTAGCATGCTTCCTGTTCCTCCTTCCTCCTGTGTGAGCAGCTGATGGAGCTGCTGTGAATTTTATTTTCGAGAAATTATAGAGCAGAGGAAGAAGAAAAGGAAAGGAAAATGGGTTTTATGTAAGATGCTACAGAAACTCAACACTGCATTTTAGGGCCTGAAATTCAAATAAGGGCCTACATTCCTTTCCATGTCAGCGTAAGGAAAAAAGAAATCCAAAGCAAACAGATCTTCCACTTTTCCTCTCATTTTCTAATGTCTCTTAACTGCCCCAGAGCAAACCAGCTAGACTGTTAAAGTAGCCATAAATTATGCTTGCATTCTTAAAGCACAGTTCCATTTTCACAAACTCTATGTACATATTAGTAAAGTATAATCTAATATAATGGGGTTTGAACTGTAATACCATAGTAGAAAAAAAAAGGGAGATAGCTTTTATAATCCTAAATAAAAGGAGATAATGAAGAAGTGATAGCTGTTTCTAGTGGGGGACCTATGTAACGTATCGACAATAAGCACAGGCACAATTTGACTGGCATTTACAATATCAAACGCATAGAAGTTAGAAGTTAATATGTACGAGCAATGTTGAAGAAGCAAATATTAATTTTAATTTCTTTTGTACTGGAAAATAATAATGAAAATCGAAGAGCAAGAATGCTCAAAAATTATTATGAAATACATTTTCTTATTGCCTTGAAGAGGCACACAAAACCCAGACTCCTTTAGTGAGAAGCGTCTATAGGTACTACGGAAAAGAAGAAGCCCACAAAGTCATCCGTGGTGAATTCATATATTTCTAGTTTTTCTTAATTACTTATCGTGTGTGTACGGGGGAATTCTTTCTTAGTACCCCATGCTGTCTTTCTTTATATCAATTGTTACTTAGCCTGGGGGAAAAAAGAGTGAGCACAACAAACCCGCTTTCTATCTGAATAAGGATACTTCTGATGGCCTTTTCATTCCCATCAGTTAACAGAACTTCTTTGACATCTGCAGAAATAGCAACCTGAAAAAAAAAAAAAAGAGAGAGAGCGCACAGCAAACAATGGCCAAATATGCTTGTCTGTGTGGAAGTGAAGACAGGAGTGACAAGCCTTCAGTATCATGCTTCCTCACCTATTTCTCTGTAACAATCTTCAATCTTTTTTCATTTTATGTCTGCATTATTTTAATCATTCAATCAAATCAGTCAATACTTTTATCATTCCATTTGCGGGAGCCTCTATCTTGCTATCATTCTGTTCGGTAATTGCATTGTGACAGCAGATGATGGTATTCTGAGAGGCTTTCATTTGTGGGCTTCTGTTTATCTAGGAGAACCATCATACAAGGCTGTCACTCTGCCTTTCAGCCTGCTTCTGTCTGACTGCCTGATGCCCTTCATATAACTTTGCATTGCAGGCAGATGGCTTTGTGAGGGTAATTTTTTTGTGAGCTTTGACATGCTCGCACATTGGGCTGTAACCTCGACACATTGTATGAGAGCGACAGGTTTGTCAAATGCCAATCAGTGTAACAATATGCTTTTATTTGTAGAGACATAAAAACTTGTCTAATGCACTGTGCTGCTACATAATATCTCCTGAATACATGACTCAGAACCCAGAGAATGGGGAACGACGTTCCTGAATGGCCAATCTAATTCAAAAGAATCTAATTACTGAGCGCTCTGGATCATGTTTGTTGGTGTAATAATGCAGGCAAAACATTAGCAGCTATCTCATGGTGCTCCAACTGTGATTCGCCAGGCTATTCCTGTATCTTAGCAAATGGGACTATAATCTGAAAAAAAAAATGCATTCGCTATGGCAAAGAAAGACTGTGCGAGGCCTGGAATGTCACAACAAGCGATATTGACTACACTGAGGTAAAATGTTTCTGCTCATCGAGGCAACCATAAAATCAATATGATCCGAAAGTAAGTCAATCTAGAAGGTCTCTCAAGACCCGGCAGCTTGACCGCAGCTGATGCTGTTGACGGTTCTCTGACCCAGCAGTTAGAGGCCCTGGAACATTTTTCCTTTTGTTTCTCCCTCTGAATGGGATTGGAATTGAGAAAAGACCTACCATGAGCCCAGCCAAGCATGTCATGCCACCCCCTAGCTCACACACAGCAAGGTCCCTGAAAGAGAGAAAAGAAATGGTAGAACCCATACAAATGAGATGAAAATGGTCAGAGGGAGATATATGTTACAAGAACAAATTGCCATCTGCAGTAAGACAGCACTACCAGGAAGTTGTGGAGACACGACTGGGCTACCTCATGTCGTTTTGCGTTTTAAAAATAATTATGAAATAGAAAAGTCACAAAGCAGGCAAACCAGTGGGGGTCCCTCATTAGTGTTCACTGCAACATTACCACCGCTGAGCAGAAAAATCTGAGAAGGTTCCTTTTTTCCCCTTGTCAATGGTGCTGTCTTTTAGAACTAAACTAGCTAGAGTAGCGAAAGATAATTGTTAGGAAAGGATAACATTGTTAATCCACATTCATGCCTTCAAAAACAGTTAGACAAGTACACGAAGGACGTATGTGAGTGTGTATGCACTTACAGTCACATACAACACACACAAATATGCAATCCTGATTTTTTTTTTTTCAGTTCTAAAATAGGCTGAAACATTTTGGAAAGCTGAGCCATCCCCATAAAGCACGATTACACAAAGAGCATTTAGCAATTAACACTTAGCTCACAATTGACCCCAACGCAACACAGCGAATAAACAATGCAGGGACATAATATGGTTAAGCCAAGCAGACCCAGGCTGAAGTAATGACTGGGTTCTGGCTCCACGGCTCCCAAGTAAAGTGGCTCAGAGGGAAAGCTGACAGTCTAGTGGGCCATTCTGCACTTACCTTCCCCTTTGTGCCTAAATATCAGCCCTCAACATGTGACATTCTCGCCCTGGCCCACTGCTCGCTGATTGGAGCTCCAGTCAAGCTTAAGCACAGAGAGATGAGCAAATGCCAGAATCCAGGGCGGCCCTGCAGCCCCAATTCAGAACTGCCCTGTTCTTACATTATATGCTTAGACTCTTAACATTGTTTCTTCTTCCCAGCTCAGGAAGTTTATTACCTCAAGAGGAGAAAAAAGGCAAAATTAACAGGGAGAGGGGGAGAAGAAGAAGTCAAGAGAAGACATTCACATCAGGAAATACATTTCATGTGTATTTACTTGTTAAAGCCATTACAGACTGGTTGGTAAATATGGACCTGTAGAGCTTCAAAAAATCTGTAGTATCAACCCAGTCTTGTAAGTACACACTGTTAAAACATACACCATGATTCACAGAATGGCTCGTTACAAAACATGATGGGCCGTTCAGAAAGCATACTGGATGACTTTCAGAAACCAAGAGTTAAAATGAAAAAACAAAATAAAACAAACTCTGTACTTTCTAATTTCACCAAACATCTCCAGGATTTTTAAATGAAGGAAAAATTTCCCCTTCTTTCTTAAGTCCCATCCATGGGTTCATACATAACATATATTAACAGCTGAAATACTTATTTTTGTAGCATGAATCTGTAACCGTAGTTTACATTACACATATACATATTGTCAAGTAAAAAAATACCTTTAAAGCCAGGGCTGGGGTAGCATCTTCAAATAATAACTGTGAGGCATTTATCAAACGTGCGCCAGGGACCTCTTTAGCAGAAGTTTAAAGCATGTGTTTATTGTGAGGATTTTTTTTTTCTTTTGACCTTCACAATCAGGGAGGATTGATTGGAGCTTCACTTTTGTTTCCCCCAAATCAAAGTGAAATAAAATGCCTTGAGTGAAAATCAAAAGCCTTTGACATATAGCAAAAAGCTTGCTGTGCAATATTAGTACCCAAAGGCAATGCAGATCTCTTTTTGGAAGCAACATGTGTTCATGGGGAACTCTTTTCCTTTCTTTCTCTTTCTTACAACAATTTAGTTTGAAGAATGGAAAGTGGGCTATTTTTAATATGCAGATTCAATATCCCTGACAGGCTAAACAAATATCTAAGTGCAGCTCTGTACCTGAATATATTCCTGTGCTTGAGGCAGTAGTAAGCCAGAACCTCTTCAGATGGCCAGATGCCTGGAAAACACAAGAGGGTAGATGTTGGGATAATAAAGTCTTTCTGTTACAGACTGGCTTTTAAAATGAAGGCTCGGTGCAAGCTATTTTCAGCTCAAATCAAACTTACATAGTAGTTACTTGTCATGTGCCGGACCATATGAGTTTCACTTGCTGTTGTTTTATCATGGTCAGATTTATAACCCTTTCTCCCCAGGGTGATAGGAAAACAGCCTAAATAAACTTTGCTAAATTTCAATCACAACAGAAGAGTAAAACCAATATCAAACCAAAATTACAGATATCCAAAGTTAAATGTGGATGGATTTCAAGTGGATCTTAATCTTCTATAAGATTAATAAGCCTAAGTCAAAGGCCTGCTACATATGCAGTTCCTGGTAGGCCAAAAAAACCAACAACAACAAAATCACTTTCAGAGCAAATAAAACCCCCGCGGTCTCTCTGTCTTCCATACCTTTTCATATTAATGTTTTACAATACCCACAATTCCTTCCTTTTTTGAATTAAAAGACCAAATGGGAGTATAAAATTAAGAGAGTTCCATTTCACCAACTTTGGCATATCTTTAACAGTAATCCTATACACAAAATTGCATGGATGGGCATTTTCTGAAATCATCACCTATAAATTTGCTTAGTTCAGGAATGGATATGAATTGCTTTATGGCAGACATGCTGGAAGCCACACTTACTTGTGGTTGTCACAGGATGGGAGGTCATGTGTGCTTTTAATTTTCTCTATACTTTTTTGTATTTTTCAAGATGAGCCTGTAACACTTTGATAATTAGAATAAATCATAACCTCATGAAAGTTATGTTTTTCTCCAAGGGATCAACCGCAGCCATCAGCCGAGGCCTCCCAGGCATCCTTCTTGTGTGAAGCTAAGGAAGTCACATAGCCCTGGGAAAGAGTAGTCATGTCTCAGCACTCGACACTCTGCTGATGGGCTTCGGTGCAAAGTTGAAACACACTGAAAAGAGACTTGATTCCCCTCTGCCCACCCCACCCCACTTGGATCTCCTAGCTTGAAGAGTAAGAAATTCAAATATTTCAGAGAAGAGGATGGGAACGAAATGAAAATAACCCTAGAGAATGAATGGTTGACTCTATGACTAGGAAGAGGAGAAGAGGGGACACCATAGAGCACGTGCTACAGGAAAGCCAAGACAGGTGAGCTCACCACTCAACCTCCCTAGCATTGCTGGGAAAAGATAAAGAAAATCAGTAAGGAGTGTTTAGAAACATGGAGTGAAGGCTGGAGAGTGTAGCACTTGGAGCCTCAGGTACTTTGGAACCAGACTCTGGGCTCTGGTCCCTGCTCTGCCATTTCCCAGCTGAGAGACTTTGGATAGGTTACTTAACCTCTCTGTGCCTCAGGCTTCTTATCTGTAAAATATAGTAATTGCATTATCAACTTCATAGGATTGATGTGAGGATCAAATGAGTAAAATGCACACAATGTGCTTGAACAGTTCCTAACTCATAATAAACTCAAAGAAAAAGAAAGTTGATATTATCTCAGTCTGTGTTCTCTCTCTCTCTCTCTCTCTCTCTCTCTCTCTCTCTCTCTCCTCTCTCTCCCCCTCTCTCTCTCCCCTCTCTCTCCTCACTCTCTCACCTGTTTTTGTTTTTGTTTTGGTAGGTCTCGCTATATAGTCCTGGCCAGCCTGAAACTTGAAATATAGACCAACCGGCCTCAAATTCACAGAGATCCCCCGCCCCTGCCTCCAGAGTGCTGAGATTAAAAGTTTGTGCCACTGATTCCAGCAGATCTTGGCTTTTTAAAAACCATTTCTTCCCCCCTAGTTTCCAGATACCTTTATTGTTTCTCACATGGTTTGCTATTATATTATTATTTTCAATCTATGAATTATGTTATCTACTAAGAACTGTGCCACCACCCCAGCTCCTTTTAAACAAACAAAAAACATCTTTTTTGAGACTGTTTCACAATGTAGTCCTGGCTGGACTGGAACTTGCTATGTAAACCAGGCTGGCCTTGAATTCACAGCAATCTGCTTGCCTCTACCTCCTGCGTGCTGGCATTAGAAGTGTGTGCCACCATGCCCTACTGTGTTATTCTTTTGAAACTGGGGGAGGGTTAGAAGAGATGAGGAGTGAATATGTGTGGAAAACAATTATCCTGAAAGCCAAAACAGATAGAGAACCATTTTTAACCTGTTCCTACTCTTGAGTTTTGGCAGGACCCCAAAGTCCTAATAACTTGCACACCTGCACATAAAAAGAGCTCTATAAAAACCAAAGTATATAATAAAATTGTCTGAAGGAAGAGCCCAAGACAGTGTTCTCACCAACTGGATATAATCACCACCAGAATGAATTTCTTTATGCCCTGAGTACATGGCTGTGAGGTTTTTTAAAAAAAGTAATGATAGGGGAAGGGTGTTTAACTAAAACTTAAGCCTTGACTAAGTATAAAATGTAACTTCTAAAATGTATACTTTTCAAATCTTTTTTTTTCCAAAAAATTATAGACTGATTTTTAAAAACCAAATTAAATACAAAGTAGAGGAAAAATCACTTAAATTTCTACCATTAGGAATATAATCATTATTAGCATTTTAGCCATCATTCTAAAAGTCTTTCTAGTGATAAAAGCATCTCACCCAGCATTTTCTTCTGGTTCCAAGTATTTAGGCTAAGGGACACTGAATCTATACCTAACTGTCCTGTGTGAAATTTGTACCACGTTACATCCCCAATGTTTCTGGGTTATCAAGATGGCTTAGTGGGTAAAGTGCTTGGTGCACAAAATTGATGACCTGAGTTTGATTCCTGGAATCCGTAAAGATGGAAGTCGAGAACTGACTCTACAAAATTGTCCTCTGGCCTCCGCACCTGTGCTGTGGTATGCTCTCCCTGACCCCCACCATACACACACAATGATAATTTTTTTTAAAGAATGTTTGTGGGGCTGGAGAGATGGCTCAGTGGTTAAGAGTACTGACTGCTCTTGCAGAAGACCCAAGTTCGATTCCCAGCACCCACATGGCAGCTAACAACTTTCCTTAACTCCAGTTCCAGAGACCCGATGCCCTCTTCTGAACTCACAGCATTGCACGACATGAGTGCACTTGTATACATACAGGCAATACACTCATACACATAAAATAAAAATAATAAATAAAACATTTTAAAAAACTACCCATATGCCTATAGTAAAAATTTAAAAATTAAAATTAAAAAAATGTTTCTTCAAAGTCTTACCAAGACAGGGGTTTCTCAATCTATTTTATTTTAATTATTTATTTTATTAGCATATAATGTGTTTCCCTACAGCATTTTCAAACATATATACAATGTGTTTTTATCAAGCTGACCCTCTATCACCCTCTCTTACTCTGCTTTCTATGACTCCTGATCACCTTCTTCTCACCAAATCCCTCATCCACTTTCACATTTTATTTTATTTTATTTTATTTATGTACTTAGCACTTTGACCACTAATGAGCCTAATACAGTTACCACTGCCCACTGTAGAAAGGAGCTTCTCTGACCAAAGTCGATGGTGGCACTAACCTATGAGTATAAGCATTCTTATTTAGAAAGCACTTTGATGGGCACATCATGTCCATTTATCAAAACAGTAACAGTAGCTCCCCAGTAGGGCCTACGATTTCCCTAGCCATGAGCTTTTAACCAAGGTAGAGTACCAGATAGGGATCCCCTCCTGAGAAGTGGGCCTCATATCTCATCAGAGAGCAGTTGGTTACCCGTGTTCCTGACTTGCCACTATTGACCATTAAGCATTTCTTTCTTTTTTTTAAAGACACAATCCCTAGTGCTTTCTCAAAAAAAAAAAAATAATAATAAAGGGGCTGGAGAGATGATTCAGTGGTTAAGAGCACTGGCTGCTCTTTCAGAGGACCCAGGTTCGATTCCTAACACCCACATGGCAATAACTGTCTGTAACTCCAGTTCCATGAGATTTGATGCCCTCTTCTGACCTCTGCAGGTATTGCATGGCATGGGTGCATGTACACACATGCAGGCAATACACTCATATACATAAAATAAAAACAATAAAAATATTTTTAAAAATAAAAAAATCAATGTGTATGAGCATTTTGCCTGCATGGATGTAAGTGTACCACATGCGTGCAATACCAGGAGAGGCCAGAATAGGGTGTCAGATTCCCTGGAACTGGAGTTATGGATGGTTGTTAGCTGCCATGTGGGTGCTGGGAACCGAACCCAGGTCTTCTGAAAGATCAGCCAGTGCTCTGATTCACTGAGCCAGCTCTCCAGCCCCCAGTGGGCACTTCTTGTGCTGCTGGTCAGTACTGTAGCATGCCGAGTAAGATCATGGATGAGAGTTCTCTCCTAGCAGCCTGCACAGTACCCTCAGCACTGTGAGAGCTAGCTAGCAGGGACAAGGCATCCATCGCCCTCCAAATTGATTTCTGTATGTTCTACAACCAAAGCATGTGGATGTCTTCAACAATAAGGTCTTATCTAGTTGCAGGCAACCAATAGCCATGACAAGTGTCGATTTTATTTTAAGCAATCTTTCTTAAAAACTAAAACATGATATATCACATCCACTAGAATGGCTATCATTAAAAAGTCAGAAAATGGCAAGTGTTGGTGAGGATATGGGAAAACTGGAACTTGCATGCACTGCTGGTAGAAATGCAAAATGATATACTTTTGCCAAAACTCTGTAGCACTTCCTCTGAAAGTTAAATAGTTTAATCTGGATTATGATATGACCCAGAAATTACATCCCTAGAAAAAGTGAAATTAAGCCCATACAAAATCATGTATAGAAATACTTATAGCAGCATTATTCATAATAGCCAAAAGGTAGAAACAATCAAAATTTCCACCAACTAATGACTGCAGTGCTAATACATGCTACATGACCAGAACATGAAAACATATTAAGTGAAGGAAGCCAGTTACAAAGGGTCATATGTTGTATGTTTACATCTCTATGAAATGCACAGATAGGTATGTCCAGAAAAACAAGTGCAGCATGGTGGTTGCCTAAGGCTAGAGGGTATCTAGGTGTTAATGAGATGTGACTACCTATGTACTCTTCTGTCAATGGGAAGATGTTCTAAAATTGATTGTGGCACCGATTACACAACTCTGTGAATATACTGAAAACCACTAGATGAATTTATATCCTAGAATACCTTGATAGAGCTATTTTTAAAAGATTTATTCTTATTTTCAAATTACATGTATGTGTGAGTGTGTTTGTGTGGGGATATGTGCACATGAGTGCAGGTGCTCTCCAAGGCCAGAGGCCTCAGATGCCCTTGGCATGGAATTACAGGCAGTTATGAGCTGCTTGATGTGAGTGCTGGGAATTGAACTCAGGTCCTCTGCAAGAGCAGTATACACTCAACTGCTGAGCCATCTCTCTAGCTCCTAAGACTTATTTTTAACAAGCTTACCCATTTTTAAAAAAATTTAGTGTATGTGTGCATGCATGTGAGTGTGTATCTGCTGATGTGCATGTGCCATGTTGCATGATGACAAGCATGTGGAGGTTGGAGGACAACTTTCAGTACTGTAATCTCTCTCTCTACTTTGTTGAGGCAGGGTCTATTTTATTTCTGCTGCTGTGCTAAGTATTCCAAACTAGCTGGTCTATGAGCTTCTGGTGATTCTCCTGTCTTCACCTCCCATCTCACCGTAGGAGTGCTAGGATTGCAGATGCCTGCCACTGCATTCAGCTGCTTTTTTTTTTTTTAATTTATGTGTATGAGTGTTATGCCTGCATGTAGGTAAGTACACCCGTGTCATGCAATGCCCGTGGAGGACAGAAGAGGCTGTTGGATCCCTTGGAACTGGGGTTACAGACAGTTGTTAGCTGCCATGTGGGTGCTGGGATTTGAACCCAGGTCTTCTACAAGAACAGTGAGTGTTCTTAACTGCTGAGCCATCTCTCCAGCTCCATGCATTCAGCTTTTTATTAAAAATTTTTTATTTGTTTATTTTAATTTTATATGTATGGGTGTTTTGCTTACATGTAGGTAAGTGCACCTGTGTCATGCAATGGCCACAGAGGTCAGGACCCACTACAGTTGGAGTTATGGACAGTTGCAGCTGCCATGTGGCTGCTGGGAACCAAACTGGGGTCCTCTGCAAGAGCAGCCAGTGCTCTTAACTGCTGAGCCATCTCTCCAGCCCCTCATTCAGCTTTTTAGATGGGTTCTCACTGAGCCATCTCCCTGACCTCTCCCATTCTTATTTGTGGAAATATGGCAGTGTTTAAAAACAATTTTCTTTTAAAGAAGTTGTATGTACACATAGTTTAAAGAGCCATTGAGTTCTGTTACAATAGTTAAAGGGAATACTAGTCTCTCCTTGGTTTTCTCCAGAAGCTAAGACTTTGCACTCTTTTAATTGGTCCTCTGGTAATTGCTTCCATGTTTCTACACAATGAATTTGTTTTACTACTTTTTGGCTTTTCAGTTTCAAGAAAAATCGACTGATCCTACAATAGAAAGTAAACATTTTTTTGTTTTTATCTCTCCTGCTCTTCCCACATCCAATATATCTTGCTTCCTTATCCCCCCACCATCTGCCTGAGGTCATATGATCATCACACTTACACATTAAAATTTTTTTAGATTTATTTACTTTTATTTTATGTATATGAATGTCATGCCTGCATGTGTGTAAGTGTACCTATGTCGTGCAGTGCCTGCAGAGGACAGAAGAGGGTGTCAGATCCCCTGGAACTGGAGTTAGCTGCCATATGGGTACTGGAATTTGAACGTGGGTCTTCTGTAAGAACAGTCAGTGCTCCTAACCGCTGAGCCATCTCTCCAGTCTCTACACTTACACATTTTAACTTGGGTAAGACAACTTCTTGCTGTTGGTTTTAGTATGGTGATGAAGTAAAACTGAGTTATGTAGTAAATTATGATTACTTTTCCCTCATGCAGGTATTTTTGTTTTCTCCAAAATTTATAATTACCTTTTATTTTATCATTTGCTAGGATTTGTATTCGGTCTCAAACTCCAGCTGCCAATTCATCCTCAGATCATTCATCTTCATCAGGTGCTCTACCAGCCCCAGGAGCACAGTGTCTTTGAGCACCTTTGGTCTGTTATAGTCTGGACTAAATGCCTTCTGCTTGGTGCTCAGCTAGACCCCAGCTTCACCATCAGCTCACACTTCCCTCTGCCCTTCTGTCTTGGGTTTCTCATTCTATCTTTGGCCTCCTTTGTTTTAACTTACTCCTTCATTTTAGTGCAATTCATCCTAACAGTTTCTTGGAAAAAGGTGCACAGTAGGTAAATGGGAACTTACAAGACTTAGTGGGTAATTTCAGTCTAGAAACTCTATGCTCTTAAGTTCTTGAAAACCTTCTTGTCAGGTTCCACTGATTAGTTCCTTATTTTCATATTTCTTTGTCCTCTTTATTTTAATTCTTTTATTATTTGGATGTTAAATCTCTTTTACTTTTCTTATTTCTTTCCTGCTTTCCAGCATTATTATTTTCTACTTTCCTGGAAGTTTCCTCAACTTTTTCTTCCAACTTTTTTTAAAAAAAATTATTTGTTTGTATTTTATGTGTATGAGTGTTTTGCCTGCATGTAAGAATACCATGTGTGTGTAATGCCCATGGAGGCCAGAAGGTGTTAGAGTCCCTGAAGCTGGAGTTAGAGACAGTTGCTAGCCACCATGTGGGTACTGGGAGCTGAACTTGGGTCCTCTGCAAGAGGAGCCAGCGCTCTTAACCACTAAGCATCTCTCCAGCCCCTCTTCCAATTTTTAATTATTCTTTTCATTTAGTCTATTATTGTTGATGGTGACTCTCAATATTTTGTCTTTAGAGCATCATATTCCTGTTATATGAATGTAATATTTTCTTAATTACTTGAAAATAT
The DNA here is from genome assembly GCF_000622305.1 of Nannospalax galili. Lineage (NCBI taxonomy): Eukaryota > Metazoa > Chordata > Mammalia > Rodentia > Spalacidae > Nannospalax > Nannospalax galili. Next base: position 13,561,947 of record NW_008359442.1, read on the forward strand.
TAAATTTTTTCTTATCTTTCTATGGTCTGGATTCTGCAAACTTCTCCTTTCCTGTTTATTGGTTTTGGTATCTGTGACATCAAAAACTTTCTTCAGATATCTGGTAATTGATTTCTCACTAAATGGAAATGTAGGATGATAACATGCTGATTGAAAGTCTGGAGAAACCCGAATGTGCAGGGGAGTTGGGGTGAACTTACAATGTGTGGGGGACTTGGGGTGAAGGGCTCAGCATTCACTCGATATAAATTCACTTAATCTTTCCAGCCTACTTTTGATATGCTTTTCTGCAGGTCCTCTGAGCCCCCAATTTAACTCTCTCCAAAGAATAAACCTCTTCCTCCTAAATACATAGGACCTCTTCCTGATTCCGTTGGATAGAGGAAAACAACATTGTCCCGAAGCCTGGAATGAGGCTCTAACTGCTTCAGCGCCTTCACGGTATCCTTATTTGGTCTCTTTCAACATCTGCTTTTACAATTCCCTGGTTCTACCAATTTAGTTTAATTTAGTTTTAGTTTTTATTTATATGGATGTGCGTGTGTGTCTATGCACATGTATGTCACATGTGTATGGATGTCTGAGGAGTCCAGAAGAGGATGTCAGATCCCATGGAGCTTGAGTTACAGGTAGTTATGAGTTCCCTAACTTGGGTGCTAGTAACCAAAGTCAGGTTCTCTGGAAGAGCAGCATACACTCTTAACTACTAAGCCATCTTTCCAGCCCCTTTAAAGACTTCATTTTAATGAATTATTCAATCTCCAAGTTTATCTGAAAGCCAGAAATACATAATCTTTTGCATATAACTTTGTAGGGTAGTGCTAGCATCTCAAACACACAATAACTCTTCTCATCTCCCCCAGTTCGAATACTTTAAGCTCAATGTGGTAGGGTTTTCTCTGCTGGAAGAATAGCAACTCACAGGGCTTCATGGAACAGAGAAGCACCAGAAACACAATGACAGTAAGTTTCAGAAGAGCACACAAGCCAAGAACAGTAGTAACAATGTCCCCAGATTTTAGTATTACAGGAATATTGCAGGGATTTATTAATCAGTTATAGGCATTGCTGCTATATTCCTGTCATCAACCACCAAGGGAGAGCAGTGCCCGAAGTGGCATTTAGAGTAGCGAAATTATCGATCTGAAAATGCATCACAAAACATTTTAATTAACAGTTTATTCTAGATAACTTGGTCTCTAAAGCACATCACGAATTAAGACAGTCCCTTAAATATTACGCAGAGATCTGTGGTTTCTTATTCCTTGGTGGTTTACATATGAGCAAAATGAGTTGATTTCTTAGGAGTAAGGGCCTCCTTCATCTGTGGAGAATCCATAAAAGCATTAGCAAAACGAGAGAATTTTCAAAATATTTATTTGCTTGTTTATTTGTTTAAGACCCCGGTAGTCTAAGCTGGTCTAGAACTTACTTTGTAGCCCAGGCTGGCCTTACATTTGTAGCAATCCTCCTGTTTCAGCCTCCCAACTGTTGGTATTAGGTGGGAGTCACTACCACCCAGCTACAATGCTATTTTGAAAAATGTCTCAGAATCTTATACTAGTCTTTGATTTCTGTGTTCATGTGAGTTTATCACATTTTCTTTCCAACAAAGGCTTGTTTCTCTACACATGTTTCTATAAGAACTGTGCTTGTTGATTGTGCTATACCTGAGACAGCCTATAGCCAGACAACAGTACAATATGAAAAACAAAAAACAAACAAACAAAAAACCCAGCTGTCTATGTAGCTAGGTGTCACTGAAAGGGAAAACTGGCTATGGGGATACATTTTAAATGCTTAATTTTTTGTTCATTCTTAATGAAGTAGCTAGTTTAGAATCATTTTAAATGCCAAGCATTGTGGTCAATCTGGAAACAAACATATCCATTATTGAGTTGAAGGTTGAACAAATCCTAAAATTAAGTGACATGAGTACCCAGCGAGGCATGGGGCCTTCTAGATCACTTCCATCTGAGAGCCTTTTGCTTCTCCATAGTTACTGTTAGAGGGAAGTCCTAAGGCTTTGACAGACAGCATCCAACCAAGCAGCACTGCTGGCTCCCTCCTCTCATCCTAATGACTGGTACTCACTCCATGGTGACAAGAGCCAGCTCCCACAGCAGATATCCAGCTTTGCTGTGATCAGCTGATGTCCACTGAAGCGGGATCTTTCTCTCAAACAAAATTCCTCAAACAAAATGACCATGTGTGTTAGGTCAGAGTCTGAAGTAAGGCCTCTCTCAGGTGTGAGGCTCAAGTATAGAGGCTGGCATCTTAGTGAGGCTGTTCAAACCTCTGGAAGAAATGCATTGGTAGATGTCACAGGAATGAAAAGTTGGTAGGGAGTGTCATGGACGATTCCAGCATTTGCACCGTCTCTCCTTTTCTCCTTCCCTTTTAATCTAATGTACATTTCTGCTTTGTCACTGATAGGTCAGCCCACAGAGAGAATCAGGAAGGGGACTACAAAATGCCCCCGAAATAGTTATTGGGCAGTACCGTTGGAGAAAGAGGCTCAGTGTGCCAAATTCTGATAAATGTTACATAGGGAAAATAGAGGATGCTTATGGGAGCCCATTACAGGGGACCCGACTAGTTGAGAAGAGGGCAGAAAGAGCCCAAGAGGGGACACTTCCCTGTACAAATGGCATGAAAGCTGAGATCCAGAGGATGTAGAGCCAAGCAGAGGAGGAAAAAGGGGACAAGGATGGATGGACAGAAGAGAAGCCCATGAAATAAGATTTTGAAGATGGAGAGGGCTTGATGTTCTAGAGTAGGACTCTAGAATGAGGGGAAAGGAAGAGAGTCAGTCAAGATGAGACAGGAGGGGCCAGATCACATAGGCTCCAAGGCCATGCTGAAAAATGTTCATTCATACCTTCAAACTGATGGAGTGGTTTAAACAGTAGAATGTTGGATGTGACTTACATCTTAGAAGATAATCCTGGCTATTCTAAAGAAAATGGATTCACAAGGGGCAAGAGGAGGCAGGAAGAAACTAAGTGAAAAGCAACCACAAATATCCAAGTTAGAGCTGATAGTGGCACAGATGAGGGTTAGTGGAGATAATCTGAGATATGTTAACTGATAGGACCGACTAGCTGATTAGATGCAGAGAGTGAGGAGGCAAAGGAATGTAGGCCTATGGTCTGAATAAGAGAGTGGATGATATATAAGAGATGCATGTTGGTTTTTCCTTCCATTTTCCATGAAAGGAGGAAGCTGATTTATTGTGCAGAAAACAAAAGCCAGGGGCCTAGACTCTGACACTAACATACTAAAAGACACTAGGAAGTAACACTACCCTTTTTGAGGTTCCAAATCCTCATCCGGAAAATGATGGGCTGAGGTTAGAATTATGTCTAGGAGGTCTTTATGCTATAAAGAACTATAAAAGAAAAACGGGCCTTGTGTTCTGTTGTTAGATGGAGTTCAGTGTGAATACTGGCTCTTATGGATCTCTGACCTTGGCAAAGTGCTTAACCTTTTTAAGTCTCTTCATTCATTCATTCATTCATTCATTCATTCATTCATTCTCCCCCCTCCGGACCATACAGTTATTAACAGTCATGTGTGCTCTAGAAGCCAAGGATATAGGAGTAATTAAAACACAGCCCTTCCCTAAATCACTTTAACAGAGGGGGTAGACAGTAAAGATAATTTCAGGTACTGATTATTGTAAGGAAAAGAAGACAAGCAAATGAAACAGAAGTAACTACTGAAATGGGGGTGTGGCTTTCTCAGCCAGCGTTGTTAGGCTACACCTCAATCCTTTTGTTTAAGTAGAAGCAATAAGTACTGCTTACTGCATATGTGATTAATGAACATGCATGTATGCATCATTAGAATAATGTCCGGCACACAGCAAATTTATTATATTTGGTTTAAGCTATTGCCGCTGGGGCTGTTGCTGTCATTACTTTGAAATGTTTCAATCCAATCTTGAAGGCATTCATATGATATTTTTACAGAGAGTCTGATTCCTAACCCATGGAGTAAAATCAGAACTGAATTTTGGAAAAACTTGTTCTAGTTCTGGGAGTTTAAAATTCAATCTGTAACAAGAATCTCATGTGTGTGTATGTGTGTGTGTGTGTGTGTGTGTGTGTGTGTGTGTGTAATATATGTACATTCAGTACTTATTCTACAGTTATCCTCCTGTTCTGTCCCGTTCACAGACTCACTCTGCACAGTAAAGGATTAAATAGAAGCCTCTCCACACCACAGGCATATCTGCATGGAAGGGAATGCCTGCACAGAACAGTAGGCAGATGAACACTCACCTGGGAATGCTCTAACATTTCTTGAATGCTGATACTATCCAGGACTATCAAGGAGAGGGGGAAAACAAGACATGAATCAGACAGACACTTTTGTATCCTAGGTGGGTTGGAACGTGATCCTAGGTGACTCTAAAACCATTATTTTTCACTTTTGGAATCTGCTCACACCACTAGGTTATAAAACCAATGGCTGGCTACATGAATTGCTCTGTAATTTTATTTCTTCCATGTTCCTGGAGAGGCCAAGGGAACTACAAGAAGGACCAAGAATGAGTCCTGGGAAGGAGAAGAGATAAAGGGCACAAAAAAAACAACTACAGGATTTCAACAATGAGTGCTTCTCTGACTACAGGATGGTCTGCTTATAGGTGTGGTCTTATTTTAAAAAGTACAAGTTAATGCTGTAATGAAATGCTTCTAATAAAAAAAAAACTGTACAGTGAAGTCTTAGAAAGAAACACTTGAGCCAAAAAAGAAGAACCTGCTTGTATTTTTCTGTTAAACCTGTCTTCATTTTAATTAAAGACTGTTTTCTAATTCAAAATAAATTGCTATTCAAAAAAAAAGTACAAAGGTTTAAGCTTTACATTCTAATGAGATATCAATTAAGGTGTTGACTATGAGGGAAAGGGAGATGGAAGGGATATGGGCATGAAGGCAGGGAAGAAAAGATAGTCTTCAGAGAACACCCCTCAGTGTTTCTGGCCTTCGGGTCTGATGGTCAGTTTGGGAGCAGATGTTGAGAAAGCAACTGACAGATGAGAAGCATGGCTGGGAAGGACAGCATGGCACACAGCCACAGTCACAGCAGCTTACGTGGTGAGGATGAGAACTTGGGACACAGCCATGACACAGCTTTGTGACCTTAACCTCTCATTGCCTCTACTCCTTATCTGAGACTAAGACTGCCATGCACTCCACAATATAGACTGGGGTGAGATGAACAAGGCATACCGAAGATTTCTCAATTCACATTTGCTATTGTTACTACTGTAGACAGAGGCATCCTTATTGAGCACTTACAACTTGTTAAACAGTGGGCTGTATACTTTATATGCACTATCTCACTTAATCCTTAAAATACTCTCTAAGATATATCATCATTATGACCAGCTACAAAGCACACTGAAGCATGCCGATGGTCAGTGAGTGTGTGTGGCCTGGTAGGGATTTGGGGTCACACTCTCCAGCTCTGGAGCCTATCCTGTATGATTGCCTTCAAACTGTGGCCAGTCTTGGAATGAAAGAGGACTAGTTTCTAGTTCTCGTGGTTTGGTCAATAACTAATTTTGGGACTTTAGACAAATAATATTTGGGTTCTAGCTTCAAGTATAAAATGGAGGGGTTGAATTGATTTCTGAGGGCTTTTTCCAACTCTAAATCCCATGGCAATAGATATTATATTTGTGCATTTCTAGGTAAAAGCTATAAAAATTGTCAGTGGGCTTTAGGCTGTGATAGCTTAAAGAAATTAGATTGCTTAAAATATTCTATTTTAAACTTCTAACAGAAAAATCTTTCAGATGGGATTTCAAATGGTCTTAGAAGTCAAATCTTTACTACATAGCATTTTAAATTTTATTGAGGTACCTTTATTAATTAACACTCCTAGCTTCAGAAAAGAACTGATCTATGATTACATCCACTAGTTGTAAAATGTTTTTCTTAGTATATTTTTAATTTACAAATGATGACTATTTATGGGATACAAAAGTGATGCTTTGAATTAAATAATTGAGCATATTAAAAACAGAAAGCCTCTTAAAGCAAAACTTTCTCTCAAACTAACAAAATTTCTGCTATATGTTTTTCTCAAGCAAACCTGCTCCTTGGTAGGGAAATAAGAATACTCTTGGGACCAAAGAGACAAAGCATAGCGGAGACCGGCTCCCTGTGAGAGCTCTCTGGGCCGAGAGGAGAACTGCTCCATCTCCACTGGTTAGAGGACATCAAAAAAGGGGTCCAGGAAGCGAGGCCACAGGCTCACCAATGCTTCCTGAATCTGATTTTTAAAGCAGATTCCTGCCATGGACTCTAGCATTATCTCACTTCCAAGTAAACACCATGTCTCAATTTTAAACATATCAAAAGCTACATGTTCCAAGAGGAATACATAGTCTACACATTTATGCACGTCTTCTTGGAGGGAAAACGGTATTCAGGAGGTATGAGTGTGAAATTGACACACACTAATTAGCCCCAGTGTTAGGCTTGTTATGCAGCAGAACTTTCTTTAGCATGTTGTATGGGAGGTGAGCATCCTAGTCAATCAAAACTGCCTTACTCCAAGTTCCTCCCCTTATGGCCTTTGTGAAAGAATTATTTCTCTATGGGAAATGAGGCAGGGAAAGAGTGTCTCCCCACTCCCCCCTTTTTTAGATAGGATCTCACATAGCTCAGATTGACCTTGAACTTCTATAGCTAAGTATGACCTTGAATTTCTGAAAACTGCACCTCCACCTGTCGAGTACTAAGATTAATGGTATGTGATACTATGCCCAGTTTATGTGATGCTGGGGATTGAAACCAGGCTTTGTGCGTGCTGGGTAAAGCACTCTACCAACTGAGTTACATCCCCAGCCTATGTCTCCCAGTCTTATAGAAGAAATTGTTATTAGCAAGTTCCAAAAACCAAAATACCACTCAGCAAATTGAATTAGTAAATAAGGTCAAATTTTATTGGCGTTCGGTGTAACCCTACTTCAAACAAAGCCCTCTCTGATATTCAGATTGAAAAAAAAAAATAAGGAGATGAAAACAATGTAAGAGCTGGCTGAGAATCTCGGCTGTGCAAAATGGCCAGAGCTCTGTGCTTTCTGCCTCTTGACTTATCATTATTCATTGATATGAAGGAAACAGAAATTTCTGCTGCTGAACAAACTTGGGCATCTCACTGCAACTAATGTGGAAATGTAGTGCTAAGCACGTCTGGGCTGTAAACACAGCAGTCTCACTGTGCCAGGGCCATATCCAAATGTCTCCAACCAACTTGCATGATTGTCTTTAACACCTTTATTTTTTATTTTTTAAAGAAATGAATTTGATTTCATTTTCTGTCCCTAGTTTTCAAATAGTCATTAAAAATTAAACAACACTGAGAAAAGCCTTTCGTGATTATAGCCTTCATTCTCCCGCAACAAACTGGATCTATAAATTTACGTACCATTGTAGATGTAAATTACAAAATTTATATTCAACTATATTAAAACATCTATTCCAAAAATGATTACCAGTTGTGAAAAGCAGACAGGCTTATCACTTGCTGTCAGTCGTTCACGTCTAGTTAAGCAATAATGTGCTAAAACTGCTCTTTTGTTTTGTGTAAGAATTTTGGCAATAGAAGAAATGAACACTCAGTTAATAAAAACTCAGGCTGCTTTTTGCTTTGATGGAGGAAGCAGCTGCCTGTTTTCATTTGCTGCAGAGCAGCAAAACCCATCAATATAATAAGCAGCTTAGATGCATCCATCCACAGCATCTGTAAGGATATAGGGCTATTCGCTCAAAACCAATCCCTGGTTTAATTTTAACAAAGATGTGTCTGACATATTTGAAAATGCATTATAATAGGTTTTGAAACATGAACAATTTCTCTTTCTTTTAAATACTTTTTACAGATTTGAAAGGTTAGTACACATAGCTAAATGACAGCAATGATAAGAACCAGACCAAACTGTGAGGCCATCCGAAAGCAAGGCAGCGAAGAGAGCACGCTGAGAGGCAGCTAGCCAGTGCCCCAAAGATGGAAGTCACGCATCTAGATGCGAGTTCATTCATTCAGCCAAAGGATTACTTACCTGTGCATATATATATGTGTGAACATAACGTGTACATGTGCATTCACATACACAAGCACATACACACACATATGCACACACACATTGCACTGGCTAGATACTGAGCCAAGAGCCCCCTCTCAAGATTCTTCAGGAGAAAAGATTAACAAAAATTGTTTACTTACGTAAGCAATGTGGCAAGTAGAGGGATACAGAAGCATATTTTAACATTTGCCTTTTATTTAAGAAAATTCAAATGGGCATGCAATACAGTGGAAACTATTTAACATAAAAATTAAAAATCAAATACTGTCTCTTCTATTATACAGTCACACACTTCATTAGACATCACTTTAAGAAAAGATGATCTGATAGAAAAAAAATTGAATTATGTTGAAACACATGTCAAACTGTTTACTAGTCTAGCCAGGAATTATCACACTTTGGAGAGAAAGTTTGAGGATTTTAACTTTTGTTTGGACAGCCTCTAATTTTACAGTAACCATTAGATACTCTTACATGAGCATGAATACACCACTCAGGAAGTCTAATACAAAATACAAACTTCAAAGCGACTTACAATGTAATATAGTATGCTTTGGCTAGAAAACATGCTAAGAGATTATTTTAGTTTAGTGCTGGGTGGCATTCCAAGAAGTCAGATAACTCTCAAGCCTCCCTTTTCTGATTTAATATTGGGTAAGTGAGCTGTTGGATGGTAGATATGAATGTAGGGTTAGCCAGCAGCTTCTCAGGATTTCAACCTTAAATGAGCATGCATCTGCACAAACGTTAATTTGTTCTCATAAGTGGAGAACAGAGGGCTTTCTTATTCAATCATGTTTATTGCAAAACATATCTACATGGCAGGAGTTTTTTTTTCCTTTATATAATCGTTCTATTTTAGATTTATAGAAATGTTGCAAAGATGGTACAGAGAGTTCCTGGGTTTCTCCCAGTTTCTACTGCTGTTAATATCTTACATGTCCCAAACACAAACTGACTACATTCAAGGCTTATTTTTAAGAAGAGGGTCACTGTTGATGAGACTTGAAGGTATTGGTCAGAAAAGCATCAGACTGAACCTAAAGGACAATAGTAGTATCGGTCACATCTTTCCTTCTCTTACTTGTTCTTAGGTTACTGTAAAGAAATCACATCAGGGGCTGGAGAAATGGCTCATTGGTTAAGAGCACTGGCTCTTCTTGCAGAGGACCCAGGTTCAGCACTCATGTGGCAGCTAACAACCTTCCTAACTCCAGTTCCAGGGGAGCTGACACCCTCTTCTGACCTCCGTGGGCATTGCATGACACGGGGGTACTTACATACATTCAGGCAATATGTCAAACACATAAAATAAAAATAATATAAAAAAATTTAAAAAGAAATTCACATCAGGTTTAAGAGCTAAAACTGGACATAAAATACATAGACCTCAGGATTTGAAAAAAAAATCTGACTTCATGAAGTGCACCATGGGTCCAAGTGATGCTTTGGTTTCCCATTCCATTGTTGAACCAGGCAGAATATTGTTCCTAAGCCATTATTCATATAGGAATTCTGATTGTCCTATTAAATCTATACTTTCATATCAGTCTTCTATAGGCAGTCTTGTGGCAGCATGAGTTAAGAGCCACAACATAGTCAGGAGTCAGTATATTTCTTATTTTACAAACAGAATATCTTTGATCTATTTCTTTGGTCTATGTTGCCTTTGAACAAAACTTCTTGAGAGGAGGGAGTACACTGCTTCCTTCTTGGAAGGAATGCGTGCGAAGGCATGTTGTAAATACAAAGATGCCAGCAAGCTGCTCTAAACTCTGTAACTCACTACAATAAAAATGGAATTCTTCTGTTGCAAGACCTATTTGCTGAGTTTTATATGCTATATCTACTCAGGACCTGCAATCATGGGTCAGTTCTTGTGCGCCTAAGTGTCTCACTATACTCAATCTACTTTCACTGGTCTTCTTAACTAGATCCTGTAGACCTGACAGGACAATTATCACAAGAAGACAGGATAGATGCTCGGGTGAGTAAGGTTGTCCTGGGCCTGAAACGTACATGCTTACATATTCCCAGACCAGCAACAGACTTCACATTCAATAGGCCACCTTTCTTTAAGGCAATCCTGCTTTGCTCAGCAGAGCCAGTGTCATGGGTGCTCTCCTAACTGGGCTTATCTCTTGATAGCTATAAGCAGGCAGGTCTCTAATCATAGGAGTCTGAAATGAATCCCAGAATGGGTCCTTTAAGTGAAGTGGGAGAGAGAAAATGATTCTGTCTGGTTCCCCCTGCCTTTCTCTTTGTTATGATAAAATCTGTAACCTTCGCCCATATAGCTTTCTCTGAAAATCATAATTCCTTGAGAAGGGTCTTCAAAATACACTACTTTTAAATCAAATCCTTGCTCCGAACTCAATACCACAATTACCTTTCTGTTGGGAAAAATACAAACATTCTAGAGTTTTTATGCTGTCACTGGCCCTTTCTCACCAGGACACACGCGTGTTCGCAAGTGGAGATCAAAGTGCACGAGCTGAGTTGTTGAGAGCAGAAAAGTTATCAAGGGCACCATGGACTCATGCTGGACTTCTCAGGACAGAAAACAGATTTCCTTCTCTCTCCAGCCACAGAGTTCATGTTATTGTGAACTCCATCATTTCTCCACCCTTGACAGATGATTGAAACAATGGTGGCTTTTAGCTCAGGGCATTGCATTTAGGCTAGAATTTATTTCTCTTCCACTTACTCTGCCCAACAGCATTGAAGGAAGTTTTGCTGAGTGCATGCTTTAGGACAAGTCTAAATTTTTACCGTTATTGACAAGAAAACAACCTTGTGGAAGAATATGAAATACTATTCCTATATCATGAGAATAATTGATTACTACTTTTCACTTCAGAGAAGTCATTTACAAAGGAAAGCCTTAAAGAGTTAAGTGGTTTGCTCAGCACATAACACAGATCATTAACGACTAGTTGGGCTAGAACCTCAGTTCCCAAACAACTCACTTCAGTTTCTCTTTGAGTAAGGGACTTGAACAATTGAGTAGGAAAGAATTATGTTATGATTTGAGTTTGTATCTTATAAAGAGATATTTTTAATCTTCCAGGTGGAAATTAGAGTTTGAAGAATGGGATATTATTCATTCCAATTTCCACAGTCAAAGATACTTAGCAATTAAATTGAAGTGATTTTTTTTGTTTGTTTGTTTCTCTTTCAATTTCCATGCCTGGACACCGCTGGAGGAAGTTCCTTAGATAAACTCAGCTGCAGCTCACGCAATACCAGGATCTCTGAATTGAAGCCAGGAAGCAAACATACAATCTTCAAAAATAGAGACACGCACCCCAGTCCTCACACTCTGTCCCTGCTCTGGAATTACAATGATTGTGTGCCTTGCTTTATATAATTGAGCTTCTGTTTGTTTTCAGGAAATATATCACCTAAACAGTCATTAGTCTTACTTATTCAAATATCTACATGTCATTTGTCTTGCAATTAAGAATTCCTAGCATCTTCCAACAATTTTTTTTTGATTACCAGCATTCCAAACATAACAAAAGAGCAATTTTATTTTACACTGTTGTGTCTGGGGAAGGAGAATCATGTAATATATACAATTTTCACCCACACCACAGTGTTGAGAAATGTAATTTTCTGTGTATTCTCTTCTAAGAATATTTTCAATATTTCTGGATTGTCTCTGCACTCAGGAACAGGATTGAAATCTCCACTTTGGTATTTATCTGAGACTGTGATAGCTCAGTCGTCTGCCGCCAAATGCCAAGATAGGGGAATCTCATCATCCAGAGACCAGCTGCATGATGGGCAGTTAATAGATATATCAAACCTTGGGATATATGCTAAGCTGAAGAGATGATTGGCTGGTGATACACTGATTGATTAGCATGGGGAGAATGGGTTTCTTCTTGACAACCTAAGATTATGCTTCAGCTAAGCTCAAATTGCTTACACCTCTTCTATTGGGCTTAAAATTACAGTCCTGTCATCTAAAATCTCTCTTCAATGAAATTTTTACCATATATAAAAATTAAAGGGAAAAAGAAAGTAGACACACTGGATAAGAGTAAATGGAGTAGGTGCATTTCATGCTCATGTTGTTGATTCCACTGGGAAAAGTTGATATGCAAATCCCCTCGAAAAGTGTTACACATTTCATAAACGATTACTGAATATTATACAATAATTCAGGGGGAAAAGTTCTGCATGTTTAAGTCTGTGAACACTGTATTTTCAAATACATTAAAGTTAGATCTCCACTAGGGAAAACTGAGAATTCAAAGACACCCCTCTGTTAATCAGATCTACTCTCTAAGGCATATAGACACCCATCTCTGGACTTTTAGTATTTTTAACTAATGGCATGTCTTTAAGGATCAGGGCAAGAAAGGGCAGATTTATGGAGAATGTGGATTACTTTTGAGTTCAAAGCAGCTTAACTTGAGTAGTAACTTCTTTAGTAGTAACGATGTTAAAGACAGTCACATGCACATAATTAAATATTTTAATATTATGCCCATTTTCCATGCACATGAGAATCAAATATATGCTTTAAAATGCAACAAAACCCGATGACTTAAAATGCAAAAATGACTTAAAATGTAACAAAACCCGATGACCTGAGGAACCCTAACCCTGCTCTACCACACACACACACACACACACATGGGTGTGTGTGTGTGTGTGTGTGTGTGTGAGAGAGAGAGAGAGAGAGAGAGAGAGAGAGAGAGAGAGATCAAGACTGTACAAAAAGGGCGATATGTACAGCTCTACAAACACCTGGTATTCTTAGTTTCCAATAAATTCATTAAACATAAGCTTGATTTATTTCCTGCTTAAAGATTCCATCTGATTGTACTCTGAATTATCAGACTGGCTAGAGAAAGGATCTCTCTCTCTCTCTCTCTCTCTCTCTCTCTCTCTCTCTCTCTCTCTCTTTCTCTCTCTCTTCCCTTCCCATAAAAAAAAAAAAAAAAAAAAAAAAACCTGGTAGGCTTTTATTCAGCACTTTGAAGAGCACCCCCTCCTCTGCCTGAGCAAATAAGGATTTGGTTGCCGAATCACACTGGATAAGTGGTTCATTGAGAATGTTAAAATCTGCATTAATAAATAGGACTGGGCTTCTTGGATTTTCCCCCTTCCTATCAGCCATGAGCGGTAGGGGATCAGCTGCGACGAAAATCCCCAGCTGAACAACCCACATACAACTCAGTGAGCAGACTTAAAACAAGGCCATTTATTGGTGACTGTTATGCAAACAAAGCGTCCAAGTCTTAGAAACAGATGTCAACTGAAGCATATGCTTACTGTAAACTGGAATTTGATTCTCTTTATAAAAATAGACATAAATGGGCCTTCAGAAAGTAGACTGCCTCTTGTTGTCTACCACTGCCTAACTTGATTCAGGCTAAAGCTTTTAAAGAGATGAATAGACTGATATGTGAGGGCAAAAGAATAAAAGTTAAAAAAAATTAAATTGGAAATAAATGATAACATGTTGGAGCAGTTCCCAGAAGCAATTTTACGGATTTTTCTCTAAAAACACAAGACAGGAAGTTAAAAGCTTAGTGCAGGTCACCCATGGCATGTCGAGTTATCATTTCTTACCACTTAGGGTGGAAAAGAAACTGCACATTCAGGTGGCAAGTTTAGCAGCGCATACGGTCTACCCTCCTTTCCCTTTCTTTCTCTCTCCCTTGCCTCTTCTCACATCTTGATGTCTTTTAAATGTCACTTATTTTACATGAGGCAGTTGGTGGAGACATGAGTCAACAGCAATCAGAACCATTATCCCCTGCAGCGAGTCCTGGTCTTAATGCATTGTGACACCTTTGCTGGCCAGCCACCGATTTACCTTTCTGCTTCTTAGGGAATTAAGTGGCATCATGTGAAAATGGTTGTGATACGAACAGCATGGGCATAACTGGTATTAAATTTACCTCTCAGCCTAAGTGAATTCTCCTCACATGTGACTAATCAAAATGAAAGCTTGTGGACCCAGGCTGAGCTGGCCAGCACTTCCCCACCCCTGGGACCAGGGCTATTTTGTTTTATCTCTTTGTACAAGCTGGCAGAAGTTTAAAGTGAAGGGGATAATCCAGGGCTGGTGTCTTTATGAAATAACATCCTTACATGAAGAGGCTTTTAACTGTCTGTCGCTGTCCTCTCAAAAAAAGAGTGTGACAATCTCATTTTGCTGAGCACCCTCCCATGAAAAGGAAAAATAATAGCCATAGCCACCATGGCTACTGCTGACCTTACACGATCCATTATCCACTAAACACTTTAAAAGTCAGTTTTACATACACTGTGGGGGGAAATGAGGGAACTATCACAATCATTTTCACTTTAGTGAATTTGCCATCCATTTGAAGTTAGTCACTTGATATCCCAACACATCCAGCCAGTGTCACAGTGCATGCAAAAGAAAAAGCAATCGATTAAAAGATGCCCAGCACAGATCCACCAGCACCCTACGATTTAAGACATTAGCTAGGACTAACAACAGTGGGGCAGTGGCTTTGTGTGAACTTTCCTCAACTGGAACATGAGAAAAAAAGAACAACTGAGAACTCAGTCCTTCAAATTTTTAGAAGTGCTTGACATTCCTTCAAAAATATGTTTTGCTAACCACTTAGCGGAGATCAGTAGCGGCAAAGGAAGTGTAGGCAGAGCAATTATCATCTTGCACAGTCAGCCTGATGCTTATTCACAGACAAGAGTGGCTTGCATTCTGCCACGAGCCAGCTGTGCATGTTGCTGATAATAGAGCAGAGGTATTACTAAATTGGCACTGAAATAGCACACCTCGTTTACTTCCAACAACTTATTTGTGGAAGCAATGAAGGCCGGAATATGTTCTCGGAACTACAAGAATAGTCAACCCATTGTTAACATTAAAATTAGTTTTCTGACATGTGCATGCTATGCATTTGCTTTTCTTTAAATAGGAACTTCCGAGCCTGGAGTAGAACGCTAATGGCATTTCTTTCCCCCATAAGGATAATGCATTGCTTCACTAATAAACCATCCAGCAGCCTGACTAGTAATCAAAGTCTCGGTCACTGTATGGTTCTTCATTCAGAAGTTCAAAGACTGCTGCCCTTCATTTCCATAGTGTGTTTATTCTTGAACCTCTGCTATGAGGCAGAGGTGGCTGAGAGTGTGGAGCACCACGCTGTCATATAGACGTGTGGTGAATGCCAAAACTTGGAGTCACATTTATAAAATTTAACCTTCCTATGCCAGGATGTTAGGGCATGGGAAAAAGAGAATAGCCAAAGAATTTTTTTTATTTATGTGCATTTGTGTGTCTATGTGAGTTTATGTGCACCACATACATGCAGGTGGTCACAGAGGCCAGAGGATATCAGATCTCCTGGAACTGGAGTTCCAGGTGCTGTGAGCCACCTGACCTGGGTGTTGGGAACCGAACTCGGGTCCTTTATCGAGCAGTAAGTTCTCTTAATTGCTAAGCCATCTCTCTAGCCTCAGTTACAATATTCTTAAAGAATTTATTTACTCACAAGGACTGGAGAGATGGCTCAGGGGTTAAGAACACTGGCTGCTCTTGCAGAAGATTTGATTTTGGTTCCCAGCACCCACATAGCAGCTAACAACCATCCATATCTCCAGTTCCAGGGGATCAGATGCCCTCTTTTGACCTCTGCAGCCTCTATAGGCATTGCATGAAGGTGATGCACTTACATACATGCAGGCAAAACACTCATACAGATAAAGTAAAAATAAATTTAAAAAAAATTTTTAAACTAATTTATTTACCCACATTCCTCCAAACCCTCGAACTCAATTTTCAGAATTCATGCTTTCATTGTGAGCTCCTTGCCTCTCCCAAGAGTCAGCTTAAAAGAAATCAGGATGGTTCTTTACGTTAGCTTGGGGATAAGACTTCTAAAAGAGCAGAAGGGGAATCCTGTTAAACTTCTTCTAGGATCATACCAACTCAATCCTGAGTCTCCTTCTGGATTCCTGGGGATTTTCTACTCAGTGTAGAGAACAGAGGAACAAAAATCTCAAGTAGAATGAGAGAAAGACAAGGTGGGTGTTGGGGCAAGACAGCTAATTTAGGTAAAGAGGAGTGAGCAGCAGAATCCACCATTTTCCCAAAGCTTGCACAAGAATACAGAGACTGCCTTTTCAGGAATGTTAAAGACAGACCAGGAAGAGATGGAAAGATAGGTCATCAAGAGGAGAAAGCACTTGGAAGACATCACGCATGCAATTGTACTCACAGTCTTAGCCAGAGAGGAAAACAAAATAAGCACACAGCATCAGAAGGTAGCTTGTCAGCTGAGTTCGCCACTGAGTGGTACCCTGTGCTTTTACTGGGTGAACCCTGATATGGGAAAGAAAAGTGACATCTTAGCAATGAGTCTTCAGATGATTGCACAGCTTAGGAATGAGTCAAGAGTAATGAATTCAACTCAAGTGCTTGGGCAGATTAGCTACTCTGTGGACATGCCTGAACCACTAGCTTGAAATTAGAGTGTGGTACCAAGGATGGTCTTGCTGGCCACTGCTGAGGGAGCAGCCACATGACCATTGGCAGTTTCTTCAGCAAGCTTGGGGAGAGCCCAGTAAAGATAAGAAACATGGCTGTGCCTGAATATCTAGTATGAAATGGGCATCCACTGTTGTCCTGTCCTCTAAATGGTATAGGGAAGAATTCATCTGAGAGCACTGTCACAAGGTGACTTCTCCACACCTGGTTGTTATGAAGGCCCTTCTCCAAACCACTCAAAAGCTGTTT
Source organism: Nannospalax galili (assembly GCF_000622305.1). Lineage (NCBI taxonomy): Eukaryota > Metazoa > Chordata > Mammalia > Rodentia > Spalacidae > Nannospalax > Nannospalax galili. The sequence goes on from NW_008359442.1 coordinate 13,578,806, forward strand.
GCATTTTGTGGTCATTAGTGGGTTTTCTGTGACCCAGTAACTCAGCTGGTAGGTAAAATACACAGCTAACTCAGGATTCACACATGGAATGTCTCTTTGATGCAACTGGATGTGGCTGGCTACTTTGGACAGCTCCCGGGAGCGCAGGCTGAGCTGAGAGAGCTGAGAACTAATTTGCTCGCTTGCCTTTACTCCAAGAACTGAAGATAGTCCCCTACCAGATATCTCTGTTGCTGAAATTATACAATGATACCCATTTTCTGCCTAAAAAGTAGTTTGGAAAGAGGTGACGACATTGGTTGACTCCACCAAACTTAGATCAAATCTTGGCCCACTCAAAAGTATTCTGGAAAAGCTATTGCCTCTTCGTGATTGTGTGCTCAATGGCTCTTATTTATGCAAATGTCACTTCATTGAATTAATAGCAGTCCCTTTAAAAAGGAGATTGGGGGCTGGAGAGATGGCTTAGTGGTTAAGAGCACTGCTCTTGCAGAGGACCCAGGTTTGAATCCCAGCACCCACCTGGCAGCTAACAACTATCCTTAACTCCAGTTCCAGGGATTCTGACCCTCTTCTGACCTCCATGGGCTTTATACAACATGGGCGCACTTAAATACATGTAAGCATAACACTCATACACATAAAATAAAAATAAATAACTTTTTAAAAAGAAGGTTGGAGCAAGACTAGGGAAATGGTTCAGTCAGTAAAGGACAACCCTGAGGACCTCAGTTCAAATCCCCAGCACATAAGTAAAAACTTGGCACAGTGGTGAGTGTCTGTAATCTCAGTACTGGGGAAGCAGAGAGAAGAGGATCCCTGGGGCTTACTGGCCAGATTGGTTGAATCAATTGGTTCAATAAAAGACCCTCAAAAAATAAGGTAGAGAGCAATTGAGAAAGACACTGGATGTTGGCCTCCAGCCTCCACAGGAACCTATACATAGACTCACACAAAAGAAAGAGATCCTGTCTAAAAAATAAAGTGGAAGCCAGGGGTGGGGTACGTCTTTAGTCCCAGCACTCGGGAGGCAGAGGCAAGTGAATCTCTGTGAGATCAAGGCCAGCCTGGTCTACATAGCAAGTTCCAGGCCAGCTGTGGCTACAGGGAGATGCTGTCTCAAAATGACCAAATAAAAATAACAATAAAGTAGAGAGAAATTGAGGAAAATATTGACATCAGCCTCTGGTTTGCACACACATGAGCAGATAGACATATACACATATTACGTTGGGCTCAATAAATTTTGCAAGGTATAATTATTTTATATAATAAGTCACTTTTGATGAAGTAGTTGTAGGTCCCTCCAATATTGTTCTGGGAATTCCAAGTCAAATCAAATCCAAACTCAAATATGAAGGGCCAACCATCAGTGTCCTCTGGTTGGTATCTAGGATGGAGAGCATTGTAAAATAAACTAAGTGTAAAATGTAGTAGATTGTTTCTTGAAGGTGACAAAACTGTGAGAGGGAAAAAAAAATCCTCATCAGGGGAAAGAGTAGTGGATTATAAGTAGGAAGACAGAAATTAAAGCTATCGGAATTGCTGTTAAGTTAGCATCTGCTAAGTGCTGGACTAATTATAATATTACATCACTTAATGATCAAAATACCTTGTGCATTAGGCTCTCTACTGAAGATGAATAAACTAAACACAGTGAAGTCAGACAACTAGTCCAACGCCCTCCCTCCTCCCCAAGCCAGCAAGTGGGCAGGTGAGGTTTTAAACTCAGCCCAAGATCTTTGATGCACCAGACTACAGGATACAGGATCAGCAAGGCTGGAAGAGCTAAGAGGAGAATTGAAGAAGCACAACTAACAGGCTTCATGACTTACTGAATTCAGGGCATAAAGAGAAAGAATGTTGAGGATGACTTGGAGAGTTAGGGTCCAGGTGACATGTCAGAGTGACAAGCCTGTTCTGGGAATCAAACAATATTTTGGACACAAGGTGTTAGGAGGGCATTCTAGTTGGATCCACTGGAAATAGGGAACCAATTCAGGACCAAAGTTCTCTAGAGGATATAAACTTAAGAAACACGTATACGGATAATACTTAGAAATATGAATGCAGATAAGCATGGACAAGAGAGTTTACAGTAAGACTAAGGAGAGAATTTTGAAGAATGTTTCCTCTCAGAGAAAAGCTGTGTAACTGCAGAGAATTGCTTCACTTCTCAGAGCCACAGCTTCAGCATTTATGGAATAAGGATATTTGATGGGTGAATGGGAAGGAAAGTGGTGTATCCACACAATGGAGTAGGTACTCAGTCTTTAAAAACGAAAGGCATCCTGATGTATGTGCAACATGGAGGAACCTTTAGGACATTACACTAAGTGAAATAAGCTAGTCATAAAAAGGCATCCTATATGAGTCTACTTATGCGATGTACCTAGATATTCAAATCAACAGGGACAGAAAGCACGATGGTGGCCAAGGGCTGGGGCAAAGGGAACGGGGAAGTACTGTTTAATGGGTATAGACTTTCAGGCTCTGGAGAAGAATGATATTGATGGTTATACAATGATGTGACTATACATAATACCACTGAATCATATATTCAAAAATGGTTCAGAGTTGGGCATGGTGGTGCACACCTTTAATCCCAGCACTCGGGAGGAAGACGCAGGTGGATCTCTGTGAGATCAAGGCCAGCCTAGTCTATATAGTGAGTTCCAGGCCAGCTATGGCTACAGGAAGAGCTTGTCTCAAAAATATGGGGGGGGGTGTTCAGATAGTAAATTTTCTGTTTTATATACATAACACAATTAGAAGTAAATGAAACAAAATTTTTAGTGGCAATGAAAACACTTAAATTCTAGGACTTATTAGAGAAGAGAACATGTCACTGTTTGAAAATCTGACACAATACCTGGCATACAATTTGTCTTAAAATCTCAATAAATATTGATTTCTTCCTCTCTCTTACTGGAAAGGAAGGAAAAAAGAAGGAAAGTAATAAAAGAAGAAAACCAGGAAAGTAAAATATTGTGGAAATCAGGAATATGTGTGTCTAGTAAAGGGCAAGTCAACAGTATAAAAATTAAGAGGAAAGAAGGTTCTAGAATATTATTATTAAGAATACATATATGTAGACATTGGAGAAAAAATAGCATCTTTAACAAACGGTGTTGGGAAACTGAGTATCTCCAGTAGAAGAATAAAGCTTGATGTTTCTCTCTCACCTGCACATAAATCAATTCCAAATGGATCAAAGAGGATCAATGGATCAATTCCAAATGGATCAATTCCAAATGGATCAAAGCTCAGTATCAAACCTGAAACTCTGAAACCTCTGGAAGAGTAGGTAGTGCACTTCAGGATATAGGCTCAGGTAAGGACTTCCTGAATAAGACTCTGGTCACTCAATAAGTAGGACCAACAATCAACAAGTGGAAGGTCATGAAATTTAAAAGCTTCTGCATTGTAAAGAAGACTATTAATCAATTGAAAAAGCAGTCTACAGAAAGGGAAATAATCTTTGCCAGCTATACACCTGACAGAGGGCTAGTGTCTAGAACACACAAAGAACTAAAATACACCAGACACCAAGAAAACAAATAACCCAATTAAAAAGTGGGCTTTGTATCTGAACAGAGAGTTCTCAGAAGCAATACAAAAAGCCATCAGGGAAATGCAAATTAAAACTATTTTGAGATTTCATCTTATCCCAGTCAGAATGGCTAAGGTTGAAAAAACAAAAGGCAGAGCTCAAGTCCTGTGCCCTGCTGTCTCTCCCACATCCTGAGCTCCAGGGGGAAATGATGCAGTTGGTCTAGAGGTCCTCAGGCCCAGGTTGCTCCCTGGAGGCCACTATGGGAAATGTTTGATCTTCCTCCTTTGTTCCTTTCCTCTGTTGGTTTTCTCCCTTCTCTGACTGCGGCTCAGCTGCTCTATGATATGGACCACACAGACAAGGGACAAGGGTAAGAGACCTGCGTTCCACCTTGGCCTGCCATCTAGAGTTGTCCCCAGAGCACTGGAAAGAAGATGAATCCCGGGGTCCTACTGCTTGACAGTGCTGGTGCCCCGCCTTCAATGCTCTGATGGGATCCTGGTCTACGTTCTTGTGCCCCACAAGCATGGCTTCCCAGGAGGCAGGAAGATCCAGCACTGCCTCAATGTGTTCAACCAAGAGAATTTTTTCAGGGCTTCCTGGAAAACAGTTAACAGTACCAACTGTATTGCTATGCAGACCGCTTTCTCAACAAGGAGCTGGACTATGGATTCCTTAGGCCGACCCTTCCACATAACCTGCCCAGAGCTACCGGATGGAGACCACTGCAAGACCTATGTGGGAGGTCCCCTGCCGATCTCCAAGGAGCACCACCAGCTGTGCACAGCTGGGGTTGTTAGGATGATGAATGGAACTTCCAAAGGAGTTGGCCTCGATCTTTTCTGCCTCTCTGAATCACAACTGGATACCAGACATTTCACCACCTGCACGATCCAGACTAGTGGAAGACGGACCAGAAACGAACCCTGCCACACACACACCATCATGTTGAGCTGTGACAAGGCAGCCACCACTTGGTGCACATTTTTCTGAGTTGGCTGACATAAGGAGGCCTACAAGTCCAGCCCTCAGTGCTGCTCAGGCTCAGGTGAAAACCTCAGGCCTTGGGCCCAGCTTGGGTAAGATGCAAAGTGACTTAAACAGCCAGCTGGCTCTGTGTGGGTAGCAGCCTGGGCCCCAAGAGCCAGGCTTGAGTAGCCAGGACATAGGCATGCCTGGGATGCTGCTGGAAATAAACTGCTCAGAAAGAAGCTGAAAGGTGGCTCTTGACTGGAATTCTCCACCCTCTCTATCTGCTTGCCTGCTCTGCCTGCTTTCCCAACTGAGGAAAGAAACTAGAATGTTGGGTTCTTAAGCAGAATCTTCTGATTTTTAAAGGACAGCCGCTAATTGAAACCTTCAAATAGTATGGCATGCCAAACAAAATATGTTGTGGCCTACTGGTCTGACATCTTTGGTTGGGAAGAGGGGAGCAGGGCAAAAGATGACACTCCTCCGTTTAAAAAAAAAAAACAGAAACAAAAAATGTTGGCAAGGATATGGGAACAGGAAGTCTCATGTGTCCTTGGTGGGAATGTAAACTGGTGCAGTCCCTATGGAAATCAGCATGGCGGTTCCTCAAAACACTAGAAACAGACCTACCATATGTCCCAGCTAGACCTCTCCTGGACATATGCTCAAAGGCCTATCTATTTCCTACTCCAGAGACACATGCATGTTCATTGCTGCTTTATTCACAACTAAGACAATGAAACGGCAAAGATATCCATTAACTGATGAATGGAAAATAAGAATACGGTGACTACACACAATGGAACTTTATTCAGCTGTTAAAAAATGAATCAATGCAATTTTCAGGTAAATGGAGGGAACTGGAAAACATACTGAGTGAGGTAATCAGATCCTCCCCCTGCCCCCAAAAAGACAAATGTCGCATGTCCTCACTCAAGATTTTAGCATTGAGTCTTTTGATTTGTGTGCTTAACCTGGTGTACCTGTAGAATCCAGGAAACTAAAAAGGACCATTGGTGGGGAGAAAGAGAAAAGCTCTTAAAGGAGAGGGGGCAGTATAACATGGATGATATGAAGGGTCAAGGGGGAACCATGGAGAGGAAGGCTTAAGTGAGGAGAGGGGTGGGGGAGGAACAGCTAACACTAAGGATGTTTGAAAAAGCCAATAGTTTGATTGGAGATACCCTACACAGGGGATAGTGTTTCTCCCAGAAGGCAGAGGCTGACAAATAAAAAGCCTAGTGCCAGTGGATATCTCCTATCAAGTTGTCAGTCAGGGGTGTCCCAGAGACCCCCAAAACAATATAGGCTATTGCCATTGCTCTTGGTTGCCCACCAGAACTTGATGGTAAGACATCATACACTCTGGTCATAGGACATGGAGAAATCAAATCAGTACTTATCAAGAAACTTCCTCCCTCCTGGCTAGTTTTAATAGTAACAGAAGGTGTTATGCAGGCTGCTGGGAAGAAAAAGTTATCAACAGTGTAAACTACAGTAATGACTGATATGGCAAGATATGGCCACGGGTACAATAGTGGCACAAATGCTTGTTGATTGGTTTTTAAGCTACTACTCCACAAGAGGAAACACATACCTGGCACTCTAAATCTGGCCAAGAACTGGTGGCTATGGAGCTCACAGGCCCTGGGGTGAACCTACGAGTATTATTTTGCTAAGTAGAGATAGTATCAAATTGTCCTCTAAATTCAGATTTCTATATTCATACATCAGCATAGCTCTCAGAGCTCATCAGAGAAGTTTCTTTGGGCAGTGGATGACATAGAAAGTCACAACTGGTCAAAGCGGAGAGAATAAATGTCTGTGGAGTGTTCATCACAGATGGGACATCTATATTATACCCTTTCCCCCAAGGCTCAGAGATCAGGAGGACCAGAGTGAACCTGTCTACTGGACATGAGAGGACCATTGTACTTAGGAACTCACAGCAGCTGTAGTTGCCTGCACAAGACCTGCATATAAAGCCAACCAATATTCCAGCATGGAGGGGAGAGGGGCTCATAAGCCCCTACCCATAGCTGAGATGCTACTGACAGTTGATGGCCTCTGGGGTAGGGAGACTCAGATTTCTTTAAGGCCATGACCCCTGGTAGGAGGACAATGACCACGTGTATGGGCAGCACACAGAACTTGGGCTATAAAAAAAAAACAAAACAAAAACAAACAAACAAAAAACAGGCATGAAGTTGAGAGGGGTGAGGAGGTGGGGGTAGAACTGGGAGGAGTTACAGGAGGGAAGCGAGGATGAATGTGATTAAAATATTATATGCATGAATGAAGTTCTCAGAGACTATAAAAGGTATATTAAACAAGAATCTACATCTAGGGGCTCAAGAGACGGCTTAGCAGTTAAGAGCAGTGACTGGTCTTCTAGAGGACCTAAGTTAGTTCTCAGTACCCATGTCCAGTAGCCTGTAACTCCAGTTCCAGGGAACCTAACACCCTCTTCTGGCCTTTGAGGGCACCTGTACACACATAACATAGACTCCCACACATACATATAAATAAAAAATTAAAGCAAATATTAAAAATAACATGTCTATATGTATATATTATCCACATACATTCAGCAATTTTTATTAGAACTACATATATATACACATATATATATTAATTATTAAAAACTTATGCTAGAGCTTCATCAAGGTGTCGAACCCAGTAGATGAGTTTAAGGGAATAAGTCAATAAGCAATCAGGCCGAGGAGACAAAGACTACAGATTCATTTTCCAAGATGTTAGGGCATAGAGAGGAGAAAGAGAGGATTAAGGAAATGTAGGATAAGAGAGTCTCACACTATCATTTGCTGGCTTGCCTTTTTTTTCCCCTCAAGGTGGCAAATCCTGAACATGTTTGTAACCAGTATAGAAAACAGAAAGAAGAGACTGATGGAGCAGGAGGGGGAAGGGTACTGCAGATGGAACAGGGAGGGTTTAGCAAAGGAAGAGGGGGTCACACCTTAGGATGGGAGTGGAGAAGATTGATGGTTAAGTTTTTCTTTTTTCTTTCTTTTTTCTCCTGTTGGGGAAGAAATCATTACATGCCAAGAATGAGAGGCTATTAGCAGGGTAGAGAAACAACAAAGCTGTATAATCAACTCTTAATTATCAGCATTTTGGTTTATCAGCTTCAAATCTTGCTTTCAAGCAAGTTAGCACTTACTCAGCTTAATTACTTGCTTTGTTAGCATTTCAAACTCAATGTAATATAACTTTGTATGTGGCCTGCAGCCCAGCAGGGTGACATTCTGACACCTGAACACTTAACCACTTCCGTGGTTAGAGAAGGATTTACTGTAGGGCACTTTGGTTGAGGTTGGGGGCTTCACAGCAGTCTGGAGACAAGCAGTTAAGCTCTCCAGGTGTTGCTGAGTGGCTTTCCATTGTGTGGCAACCGTACTTTGTTTGCAGTGATTTCTAAGATCAGATATATGCTTCTCTTCGACCGACTGTTTATTCAGCCAACATTTTTGAACCCCAGCAACATGTTCTGGGCCTTTGAATGCTAAGATGGTCCCAGCAGTCAAGGCATAGACAGATGCAAAAGAGATCCCGATGGTCCAAAGAAGTTAGCATGCAATACCAAAATACAGTTGCAAAGAGCCAAGTGGAAGTCACAGTGGTTTGTAGCCCACCTTTTCCTTCTCAAATAGCTCAAAAATAATTTATTGTAACCTAGTCCATTTACACATAGTAAAGTAGAGCAATGAAGTATCTTGCTAAATCCCAGACAGTCCTGCCAGACAATGAACAATTCCTCATGGGCTTCCATTCCTGGGAAAAGTTGTTTTCTTTTATTCTGGGGGATTGCAGAAGGCTGTGATGCATAAGAAACAGCACACAAAATTCAAACTTTTCTACTATGAAAGGGATTTGCCATGAACCCCAGTTATACTGCTGATCTGGTATGATGGGAGGAACCTGGAAGGGCCTGGAGCCAAGCAGGCACTAATATGAACTCTAGGTGCCCGGGCATTCTGAGGACTGGGGGTCCAAAAAAGCTGCTCAGTGAGGCAGGGCCCTCCACTTATACCCTGAACGTGGCTCACACTGTCCTTTATTGTGTAAACTATACTCTTACTTTCCCAGGACAGTGTTGAAATCTACTTTCGAATGACCCTCCCTCTTTGTCCTTTAGTCTTTGCAGTCTTTTTCTCTTTTCCTTCTTTCTTATTTTGTTTCCTTTATCTGTCCTTCTTTAATTTTTTATTATTTATTCATTTTTATTTTATGTATATGACTGTTATGCCTGCATGTATGTAAGTACATCCATGCATGCAGTATCTACGGAGGCTAGAAGTGTCAGATCTCCTGGAATTGGAGTTAGAGACAGGTATGACCTGTCATGTGGGTGCTAGGAACTGAAAATGGGTCTTCTGCAAGAGCAGCTTTCTACCTTAATTTTTCAGGCAGGGTGTCTCAGTGAAACAGGAGCTCACTGATTCAGCTAGATTCAGCTAGATTTCGCTAACCAGTGAGCTCTGGGGATCCACCTGTCTCTGCTCCTCCCTACTGCCAGGGTTACAGACAAGGGAAACTTACACCTGACTTTTTAGCTAGGTGCTTGGGTTCTGAACTCAGGTCCTCATCACTTTACCAACTGACCCATATCCCCAGTCCCCCATTTTTTTTTTTTTTAACAATTCACGATCCCAGGAGTCTTTCTTTGCCCATAGTAGAAAATTTTAACATGAAACAAGATCATAATTTTGAACCCCGGTCCTCATCCCTTTTCCAACTGTCCCATATCCCCAGTCCCCCATTTTTTTTTTTTTTTTTAACAATTCACGATCCCAGGAGTCTTTCTTTGCCCATAGTAGAAAATTTTAACATGAAACAAGATCATAAATATGAAATCTACCAAGTATGAAATTGATTAAGATCATCACCTCTTGTTTCAACCTTATTCCAGGACCTAAAGTTGCTGTAGGAGAAAATTACAGATAGCCGAGGCATAGATTTATTTTGATTAGTGGTTTTGACATATCTATTTACAAGGACTGCTATTAAAAGAGACAGAAGGAAAAAAAAAAAAAACAAAACCACAAATAGAATTCACTTAACCCTCAAACTATAAAGAATATCATGACTCTTTAGTCTTGGTAGACCTCACAGGGATTCAGTCATTATTATTTATCTCAACTAAGATAAAGCTGTGAATGTACAAACGTGTCTGATAACCCAGAACTTGGTTGATTTCCTGGTCAGTAAGACTACACTGAGTTTCTGAAATAGAAAAACAGACTGGATGTCCTCCATGCCCTCAAGGCCCAGTCTCCTACTGTGTCATTGTGTTCTCTTTGAATGACAGGTACTCTGCTCCAATTTAAAGACACTAAATTAGAGAAGGTCCCAAAACTCAGCTAAAAAAGAGTCATCGTAGCCTAATGACCCAAATCCTTGTATGGGCGCAACCAATTTCCAACTAAGCAACTGCAAGACAAAAAAAAAAAAACAACCCCAAAACTACAAAATTATGTACTGTTTTAGCCACAGAAAAGGGGCATTTTGAAATCAAAGCTGTAAAAAGCTCTCCCCACTCCGCTTGTGAGTGGCATTCAGTTGGGCAGGTTGTTCTGAGAGTAGACTGCACTCTTCCCAGTAAGTATGTATTGCTGCCAGTCAGCAGACCTCCTCGCTAGCCTGCAAGCAGCTATCTTCCCATTATACATCCAAAGAGTAATCAGGGTGAAAAGGACAGTCAGTGTGAGAGGAAATAATTGCAGCTTAAACTACTCTTACTCATTAAGAAGCTAGACTATTTGGGGAGCATGAGGTGGGGAGGGTCAGGGAGAATGGTATTGAGTTTTCATCATCCTGTCAGGGCAGGTCAAGTTTTAGCTCTAGCAATTTTGGCATGATTTTCTATAATCGCATTACAGTTAAAAGTATATTAATCACAGTAACTACCACCATCCTATGGTGAGCATAATACTTGCAGAAGGGCAAGGACAGAATATGAAGTCTGTCCTGGGGTCTGCCTCTGTGTATTTGGCGGGAGCTGCTTTTTGTCCTGGTAAAATGTGATTGTAACAAAAAACAATCGTGAAAATACAATCCCCTCCTTTGGTTGGAAACAAAAGAAAAACATGTGATAGGAAAGAAAAGGGGAAGATTAAAATGGCTTGGGGCTTGAAATTTACAAAGACCAAACCAGCTGTCGGTATTTCATAGAACAGAACAGGCAGTTAAGCATGAGGAGTCTCAGGGGACACTAGGCACTGTCTGGGGACATTTCAGATGGTCACAGTGGGCAGTGGGTGGAGAATTGCTGGCATGGTGAGCAGAAGCCACCAATGTTACTAGACATCCTCTGTCACTAACAGCACCCACCCAAAGTCAGTGTCACTGTTGCGAAACTTGGCTCTAAAGACATGAGAGTAGAAATTAAAATATGTTAATTTAATTTTTACAGTGTACTCCTATTATTCATCTAAGGCTTTATTAAGATGTTTGGGATTGTTATGTTGAGGACATGTCAGCATGTCCCTGAAAAATACATGGGCATCAACAAACAAGGCTAGAGATGTAGGGAACTAACAGGTGCCAGGAAAGGGTGTTGATTTTAAGTAAGATGTGAAAGGACTAAAAACATTAGTTTGGGTTACTGGAGCTTGTCAAGACAATGAGTTTGATTGGTGATTTAAAATTGTGTCAAAATAAATTCATCACACAATATACTCCTAAAGGAGACTACAAAGTCAGCTAATCAGAAATACTGGGGTCATCTGAAAAGCTTTGTGCTAACTTGGAACAGAAAGCAGCATTTATTAATAGTCCAAGTATTTTCTAGGCAGCTGTCTGCAGCTGGGACCGGGGTGTACTGGTAAAGGCTCAATTCAGGTGATCCAAAGCTGGAAGGGATAAGTCAAGCACTTCCTTAACAAAAATGTTGCTGTGGCGAGCAGGGGAGATGGGCTATGTTTTAAGCATTAGAATACAATCTCTAAGGAGCCACAGAGAGAGGACTGGCTAAAAACAGGATGGAGAAGGCAGAAGGCAGAAGACAGAGGCAGAGTTTCTTAAAACACAGCTCCTGGGAATTTATTGGAAATGCAAATTTGAGGTTCTGCCCCAGACCTAGTGAATCTGGAACTCTGGAGGTGAACCACAGCAATCAGTGTTTTAAAGAACACTCTAGGAACATGGAATTATTTATGTAAGTCAAAACTTCTTGTCCTTCAACCTAATGACTTAACATTAAGAACTTCTGTTCATTATTAAGTCACCGTTAACAGCTGTAAAGAGACAAGCTAAAAACCTGGATAGCTGTAACACATTCCTGACTAAGGATTAGCATTCAGAACATATGAGGAATTCTTACATCAGTAAGAAAAAAATAATTAACCTACTAGAGAAATGGGCCAAAAATATGAATATGTAGGCATTTCTCAGAAGAGGAAACAATGAAAGCCTATAATTATTGAAAGTGGCTGATTAGCAAATAGAGAAATGCAGATTAAAACCATGAGATGCCATTATCTAAATACAAGGCTAACAACAACAAAATAGTAATACAGTCAGACAAGTTTTGGCAGAGGTATGGAAGAACAAATCGTCATCAGATGGTTATATTAGTTTAATTTTATATAACACAGTAGCAAATTGTATCTAATAAAGTTAACCCAATAATTCCAACCCCAATATATAATCCATGGAAATTCTTGAGTGCACACACACACACACACACACACACACACACTGAGCCAAATACAAAAATACCCACAGGAACTCTATTAGAAGTAGCAAAACATTCATAAATGACCCAAATGTCCATCCACAGTAAAGTAAAAAAAAAAAATTCACAATATGATCACATAGTACAGTGCTGTGCTACAGTGAAAATGGATGAGCTAACACACAACACCAGATCTTTACTCACCTAAAGGTGAGTAACAAAGCAGTTTTCAGAAAAGTGTATCATAAGTTTCCAGGTGCTAGGGAGATGGCTTAGTGGATAGAAGTGCTTGCTATGCAAGCAAGAGGACCTGAGTTCACATCCCCACCAGCCACATAAAAAGTCCAGCATGGTCACATGGAACTGTAAGGCCAGCATTGGGGGACAGAGACAGGCAGATCCCAAATTGCAGCTCAGATCATACATCCAACAAAACTTTACTGGTCTCTCTCTTTAGCTCTATCATTTATCTATATGTATGTCAATACGGTATACCAAAGAGGACAAAAAGATAAGTACCATCCCCTTTTCACCCTTTTACATGCTTTGTGGGGCATGTAAGAAATGTGACTAAATCATAACAATATAGCAAAGGCAGCGATGTTAAAAGACAAATACCTCAAAAGTCTAAACCACTAAGGAGACTCAGAAGGAGGCAAGCTATCATTGTCTGATGATAAGTTTCTAAATTAAAACCAAACTCCTCAATCTGAAATGAGGCCTCCACAGTACAGCTTCAACACACTGGTCTTGCCTGAACTTTAAACTGCATCTTATACTCACTCTGGGTTGTGAGTTCTCAGCCATGACTACACATTACAGCCACTATGAGAACTTTAAAAAAGTCAACAGTACTTAAATGGTACACAAATCAGAATTCCTGGAGATCTTCCTAGATGCCAGTATTTCCTAGAGGGCACCCTGGTAATCCACTCTACAGCCAGGGCTGAGAATCACCATGAATCACCTGTTGTTCTCTAAGTTCAGAAAGTCATTCTCCATATACTAACCCCTGATCATTTTACGCTCTTCCTTTTGAAATCTGTCTTTAAATTACCACTAGGAATTCAGGGCACAGTTTTTGTGTTGCTTATTCTTGAAACTTCTTCTCTGAGGGGACAGCCTCGTCTAACACCAGCATCTGTTTGTGCTAGCCTCTCATTCATTTGCCTTCACCTTTAGTTTCATATTATAACTTGGATTATGTATATATCTTATTTCCTTGGTTAAACTATAAATACCTTAGGGTTATGCTAATATCCACAGCACCTATATGCAGTATTTAATAAACACATGAATAAATTAGTGAAATTAAAATTAAGTCAATAAAAGGATATTGATGAATCAACATGTTTATCACACATCTACTCTGTGCCTAGCACTGAGTCAGCACCCATGGGTGAGACCAAAATGACTCTCCACACAGGAGAATCACTAACATTTGTGAAAGACCTACTATGAGTCTGGCAATGTAAGGTACTTCATATTTGCTATTTCATTTACTTTTTTCAACAGACTAATAAATTGAACTTATCAGCTTCATTTTACATATCACTGTAAACCTCTTCAACGTTAAATAATCTATCCAAGTTCACGTGGCAACTAACTGAAGTCAAACTTATGTGTAATTTCAGACTCTAAGGGATTTCTACTCTTCTGTTTTTCATAAGCAGATTATTGTGAAATAAGCAGGACCTAGTTGTTTAATTGATACCAACTACTATATGGACTTAAGGATTTTGAGAAAGTGGTGTATAAAAGCTTTGATGTAGCAATGATGCACTGTGGGCTCCCCTGTTTACCCTACTTAAAGTGCACCTTCTGGCATTGCTCTTTATCTCCCTTGCTTGCTTTTTTTCTTTAGAGTTATTACTGTATGACTCTCTCTAAATTTTGTCTTCCTTATTAATAGTCTTCTTTCACCAGGATGTAAATTTATTTTATTCCTTGTTATACCACAAGTACCTAAGAACAGTGATTGCCACATAAGTAATCAATACACATGTGTTACACCAATAGGTTGGAAGACAAGATGGTATCTTGAAAAAGACAGTGTGATGGTTAATCTTCATTACCACCTTCACTGGATCTAGAATCACTTAGGAAATACACCTTTGAATGTGAAGGTGTTTTTAAAGAAGTTTAGCTGAGGAAGGGAGACTATGAGTGGTGCCATCCCATGGGCTAGGGTCTTGGACTGAATAGAAAGGAAAGAGGTGCAATGAACTGAGCCCCAGCATTCATCTCTTTCTACTTCTTAACCATAGATACTCATTCTCCTGACACTGTGTCTTCACAGCATGATGAACATCTATAACCATTTGCATCTAAACTCTATAAATCCACGTGTCTCTCTACAGATTGGTAAAGCAAACAATATAAGTGAACCTTCTGAACTATTTACAAAATTTTTTTGTACATCAAAAATTACCTTCAAATAAAAAAGATACTTCCCCTGCCAAGAGCAAAGAGCAATAACACCTTCCTTCCAGATCTTTCAAACTGGAAGAGATTGAGACTTTTGTCTGGTTTTGTTTGTTTCATTTATTATTGAGACAAAGTCTCACATTTAGCTTAGGCTGGACTCAAGCTTATAATCCTTCTGCCTTAGTCTCCCAAGTGCTGCAATTATAGGCTTGTCCCATCATATTCAGATTGGACTGAATTTTTAATATGCATGTCCTTTTCTAATACAAGAAAGGGAAAATATATCTTAATAGAAGTCTTTATGGCTAAGCTACAATTACCATTAACAGTAAGTACAGTACACATTCATGTCACACAGCTGCCAAAGAAGCCAGAAGGCCATCAGCTCCATGACAGATTATGGAGACAGGGCACTTACGGTCCCACTTTCTTCTGCAATAATCACTCAGCATCAGGAGTATGCTGTGTTCATGTTCCTCTGGGTATCAGACTTCTAAGAAGGAAACAAAGCTGAAGTGAGACAGCACAGCGAGAGTGAGAGACTGACAAAATCTTAAAGAATAGAACTTGGATGCAAAAAGACAAGGCCCACTAAGATACAAGTGAACCATGGGAGGTGTCACCAAACTTTTGAAGTGCTAGAGCAGGGAAAGTAGTATCTGCTGGCCTCAGTAATCAGAGCTGCCGAAAAGCAAAAGAGTTTGCCTTAGAATTGCTATGGAAGCATTCAAGTAAACAAGGGAAAGGGTAGTGGTGGGGTGGAATAGCTCATCTTTATAAGTCCTTCCTAATCTTGCAAGCCTATTCTAAAGCTCTGAAAACCCATGGGAAGATACAATGGGAAAGGCATATATAATAATAGATATAAAGAGGAAATGGGGCTGTAGAGATGGCTCAGTGGTTAAGAGCAGTGGTTGCTCTTGCAGAGGACCTGAGTTTGATTCCCAGCACCCACATGGCAGCTAACAACTGTCTGTAACTCTAGTTCCAAGGGATCCAATGCTCTCTTCTGTCCTCTGTGGGCATTGTATAACACAGGTGCACTTACATACATGCAGGCATAACACTCATACATATAAAACAAAAATAAATAAATAATAAAGAGGCAAGCTACATTTTTAGGGAAAAGTATAATCTGATTTGTGGCAAGTATAATGGTGTGATATGAAGGTGATTTATGGGCCTCAGAAAGGTGCATTGCTAGCCTCGGTGATAGGAGCTGGCATTTTTTCAGTTTCCCACCACCCATTTGAAAACCTGAAGGAAATTGGGAAGTTCCTCATAAGAAAAATAGCTGTTTCTTATCCCTGCTACTTCAAAAATGGTCTAACCCCAACTTTAATGACCCTGTTGGGGAAACTGTAGACCGGAGGCAGCCATTCTTTTCCCATGAAATGCTTGAAAGTTGGAGATAGTTCATTCACAGGAAAAGAAATAGAAACCAAAGTGATTCTATTTTTTAAAAAGATTTACTTTATTTTTAATTGTGTCTGTGTGTGCATGTGTGTGCATGTGTGTGTATGTGTGTGTGTGTGTGTTTGTGCATGTAAGTGCAGATACTCATGGAGGTCAGAAGAGGGAGTCAGATCTCCTGGAGCTGGACTTGCAGGTAGTTGTGAGCACGAGACATGGGTGCATTGAACTCTGGTCTTCTGCAAGAGGAGCAAGCACTCTGTAACTGCAGAGCCATTTCTCCACTCCAAGTCATGCTTGAATTAACAAAATAACAGAGATGGAGATTCCATTGCACTGAAAGGAGAGTTGATCTCCTTAGCTTCATAGAACACTAAGGTTTAGAGGCTCCTCACAACCATTATTTTTATTATAAGTAATAAATAAAGAAAAATAGAATAAAAAATGTGTTCTGTGTTAACTCATTTTGAACTCAGTACAACCCTGTGAATTAGGCAGGTCACCTACCATTCACTACAAACTCCCTCATGACAGGAATGAGAGAAATCAATTTGCTTTCCTTTCGTTATTGAATAGTATAAAGATGATACAAGCAAAACGTACAAATAAAAATAATGGCTTAATAAAAGTAGCTTTTCTATTATAGATTGGAAGAGTTAAAAATCTATCTTCCTATATTCCACTTTGTTCAGCACACACACACACACACACACACACACACACACACACACACACACACATCTATTACCAAAAGCACAGCATTGATTCCATATACTGCTGGTAGCTTTCAAAGTGCATTGGTTAGGTCTAATCATTCCTCTAATAATTCCTCATTCATAGTCTGACTTTTACTGGGAGAAGGGTTTAGAAGAATTTTTTTTTTTTAAAGAAAACAGTAGCTCATTGAAGTCACTAAAAATTTTAATGTGGGTAAATACCATTTCCATTTTTTTATGTTATTGATTTCATTGGCTGCATTCTATGGCATAATTCTCAAAGTGAGGCTCCTGAACATCCCTAAGACACTTTCAACTGGTCCCTGAGATCTGAGATAATTTAATAATTAACAATAATAATAATAATAATATATATTTGCCCCTTTCAGTCTCATTTTCTATGATACAGTGGCAGAAAATGTAGAAGGGACTATGAGAGTCTTGCTATCTTCCTTAAGACAGACATTAATACAAAAACAATGCCACCTCTTCTCGTTGAAATGTGCTGCTGCTACTATGCATTATTTGGAAATGAGCATATACCCAAAGGACTACCACAGAAATTCCTGCGCAACCATGTTTATTGCTGTACTATTCACAATATTGAAGAAGTGGAACCAGCCTAGTCGTTCATCAACAGATGAATGGATAAGGAAAATGTGACATGTAGACACATAAATAAAATTCAGCCACAAAGAAAAGTGAAATCACAGCTCTTGCAAGAAAATGGATGCCAGACTCAGAAAGAGAAACATGCTTTCTCTTATACACAGATCCTAGATTTTACTCTGTGTGTGTGTGTGTGTGTGTGTGTGTCTGTCTGTGTGTGTGTGTGTGTGTACATGTACATCATGAAATTGGAAAGACCAGACAGAAAGAAGTGATCTTATGGGGTGGAGAAGAAGAGAGAGAAATGCAGTATATGTGACATCAGGGGAGAAACGGAGCTATTGAGGGAAGGAGGGGGCCAGTGGGATGGAGGTAGGGAGATGGGAGGAGGGAGCTAAATTTAAAAACTAATAAAAGGAAAGAACCAATCCTACTCTTCTCACTGAAATGTGCTGTTTTTTATGTTTAGAAAAATATTAATTTTCATAAAGAAATGTTATTTATAGTAACACATAGGGGTTTAATAATATTTTTAAATTTTTGGGGGGTGTCTTTTTGAGACAGGGTCTCCCTGTAGCTCCAGCTGGCATGGAACTATGTAGTCCAATGAAGCTGGCCTTGAACTCATAGAGATCGACCTGCTTCTTCCTTCCAAGTGCTGAGTTTAAAGACATGTGTGTGCCACCATGCCCAGCCTTTAAGTAGGTTTCTAAGTAAATCTTTCAAATTTTTCTGTTTTGGTTTTTAAGATGATAAATATTTTCATACTAAAGATAAAGACAGATAAAATTCCTAAAACAAAAGCTTGATCTTCAAAATTTTTTTCTCCTGAAACCAAAATCTTGAGAATCACTATTTCATGGCAATAAGAAT
>NW_008359442.1:13597115-13599541 GCF_000622305.1 Nannospalax galili
CTATTTCATGGCAATAAGAATTATTATAATTAATATATTATTATAATTAATATATAAGCCACAGTAATGTATGTTATTCTTCAGGGCTTTTCAGGGGGGTGGGGGGAGACCAGGAAAATAGAACTCATATACATTGAGCTAACACTACAAATGGGTATTCTGGATAAAGTATCTTGTATGTTTCCATTTTCCCAAGAAAGCAGTGATGTAATAAAGATCCAATGCTGCTATGAACGGAAGGTATAAACTGGGGAGAAAAAAAAAAAAAGAGCTCTGTCACCTGCAGAAATAAATATTGGGAAGTACCTTAAAGAAGTTTCATCATTTCTCTTACTTAGTTTCCACTAGCTTTTACAAAAATTTAAAACAAAACCCCAGTAAGACCAATACCATGGGACAAAAGGAAACTATTTAGTAGTTGAGGACAAGGAGGAGAGATTGGAATGGGCATAAGAAGCCTTATTGGAGGCAAACTGGAGCAACTAAGCACCAGTACTCAGTTCCATGTTCACCAACAGCCAAATTCACTAACAGTCAAATTGAAGAGTAAAATGGGGGCTAGACAAACAGCTCAGCAGTTAAGAGCACTGTTTGCTCTTGCAGAGAACCTGAGCTCAGTTCCCAGCACCCACATTGTGGATAGCAACCATCCATAACTCCAGTTCCAGAGGCTCCAACGCCCTCTTCTGGCCTCTGTGAGCACTGTATGCAACTGGTGCACTTACATACATGCAGGCCAAACACTCATACACACAGATACAAAGAAATACGTACTTTTAAAACAGAGTAAAATGGCTGGAATCAACTGACTCCCCTGTCTGGGGGAAGCAGACTAGCATAATCTCTCTTGGGAACCTGAACTGTGAAAACAATCTGCCATGAGACTCCTCATTGAGAGCTATAAGGAGAATAAAAGCCACAGTAACCTTGTGGAAGGAATTTCCTGAGTTATTTCATTTTACAATGGAGGAAACAGAGTCTATCAGAGGGCAATAGATTGCTCAAGGTCATACAGCTCTAAGTATCAAAGCCAAGATGGGAATTAAAGTCTGTCTGACTCAAAAGTGTGTGGTGTGTCTCAACCACTTTGCTAATTCTGTCAACGTCTTCACATTAAATTACATTTTTGCACAGAAATTCTTCAGAGGGTCAGCAATCAACTGTGCAAAGGGGCATCTCTGCTATACACCCACCACACCAGTTCCTAGAGCCGTGGCTATCTGCTCTAGCACACCCAGGGCTCTCATTTTTATAATAGCTACCTTGTATTTTCCTTTACTGTCCTGAAAGAAAATGCATAAATAATATTACCTACTTATTTACCAAAGTATTTTAGTGCCTTAAATAAGACATTAAAACAGGAGACTTCCTCCATTGGGTAGCTGCTGGGAGCTCAGCAGACAGCCAGAGTGTGCTGGGGCTTGGCCTCCCTCTGGCCTCCAAATACCAGAGGGCCTGAGAACCCAGAGGACAGCCTGACAGCCCTCATCCTGCTTCCACATGGTAGTGAGCTTCCCCTGCTTGTGCCATACCATCTCCCTACCTGGGATTTGGTGAGGCCCCTCCCGAGGCCCCTCCCAAGGCCCCAGGGCAGATCTGGCTTTGGTAGGCTAATGCTGAGATCCTAGTAGACAGCCTGAGAGGGTGGGTTCGGACCTCCATCGGGGTAGCTGCTGAGAGCTTAGCAGACCGCCAGAGAGTGCCCAGTTCTGGCCTCCCTCTGGCCTCCAACTACCAGAGGCCCTGAGAACCCAAGGGAAACCCTGACAACCCCTGGAGGCTGCCTCCTCATGGTGGTGAGCTTCCCCTAATTGCACCATACCATCCCCCTACCTGGGATTTGTGTGAGGCCCCTCCCAAGGCCCCAGAGCAGATCTGCCTTTGGCAGGCTAAGGCTGGGATCTCAGCAGACCACCAGAGAGTTCTGGCCTCTCTCTGGCCTCCCTCTGACATAGGGTTGACAATGCACGGGACTGCCTGAGAGAGCCTGGATCCTGCCTCCACATGCTGAAGGAAGCCCGAGTGTACCTGACTGGAACCTGAATTGGGCTTCTGTGGGTACCCCTGAATAGCTAATCTGAAGCCATCAGTTTCCTCCAAAATAAACCTGAGAGAACCTGAATCTTGTACCAACCAGCTTTACATAGCCAATAAAGAAAAGATCTAGGCACCCAGATAATACAAATGGAAACATACTTCAACTTAATTCTCATATGAGAATCATAAACAACAAAAGAAATTCCCATGCCAAAACACAAAGAAAGAATAATAAAATGGAAAGCCAAAAGACTATGTCCCCACCACCAAACTCCATGAGTCCTGTAGAAGAGTTTTACAAGGAAGGCCCCTAAAGATAAGCCAGGACACAGAATTTAAAAGAACAATCATAAACATGATCAAGGAATTCAACAAATTTAAAGAACACA
>NW_008359442.1:13599763-13600504 GCF_000622305.1 Nannospalax galili
ATGTTGACCAGATCTTACACAGGATTGTAAAAGAGGATTTCCACAAATTAAGGAAAAACATCTCCATACAAATACAGGAAGCACATAGAATACCAAATAGATAGGATCAGAAATGAAATTCCCCACAATATATCATAGTAAAAACACTAAATGTACAGAAGAGAGAATACTGAAAGCAGCAAAAGAAAAACAACAAGTCACATACAAAGGAAAGCCCATCAGAATGACAGCTGACTTATCAATGTATACTATGAAAGCCAGAAGAGCTTGGATCAACGTATTTCCAGCTCTACATGACAATAGATACCAGCCCAGAATTCTGTACCGGGCAAAAATGTTTATTATAGTTGAGGGGGAAAGAAAAATCTTCCATGACACAAATAGCCTGAAAGAATACATGTCCACAAAGCCAGGCCTTCAAAAAATACTTGAAGCAATACAGAGAGCAGAGAGAGAAGCAACTACACCCCAGGGACAACAAAAGAAAAATAAATAAAGTAAATTACACAGAGAAGACAAATAGCAATCAAAATGACGGCAACCACTACACACCTTTCAATAATAACCTTAAATATCAATGGACTGAACTCCCCAGTCAAAAGACATAGGCTAAGCGAATGGATTAAGAAACAAAATCCATCTCTTTGCTGTCTGGAAGAAACCCATCTCACCTTCAAGGACAGGCACTACCTTAAGGTAAAAGGATGGAAAAGAATATTCCAAGCAGGTGGCACTAAGAAA
>NW_008359442.1:13600518-13602941 GCF_000622305.1 Nannospalax galili
ATTCAATATATGACAAACTAGAGTTCAAACTAAAATCAGAAGAGGTAAAGAGGGCCACTTCATTGTGATCAAAGGAACAATTGATCAAGAAGATATTATAATCATGAACATATATTCACCAAACTCTGGTGCACCCAACTTCAGAAAAACAATACTACAGGACTTTAAGACCCAGATTAACCCCAGCTCATTAATAGTAGGGGACTTCAGTACCCCGCTGTCTCCATTAGATAGGTCAACATGACAGAGAGTTAAGAGAGACATCTGAATTAAACAATACCTTATATCAAATGGACTTAACAGACATCTACGGAGTATTCCACCCAAGCACCAAAGGATATACTTTCTACTCAGCACCTCATGGAACTTTTTCAAAAATTGACCACATACTGGGCCACAAAACAAACCTCAACAAATACAAAAATACTGAAATAATTCCATGCATTCCATTGGACCACAAAGCAATAAAGCTCAGAATCAACACCGGACAAAGCCCTAGTCACTACACAAACTCGTGGCAATTGAACAACACACTCCTAAACAATGAGTGGGTCAAAGGAGAAATTAAGAAAGAAACAAAAGAATTCCTGGAATTCAATGAAAAGGACAATACAACACAACACAACCTCTGGGACACATTAAAAGCAGTCCTAAGAGGGAAGTTTATAGCTCTAAATGCCTACATTAAAAAATTAGAAAGAGCCCTACTAAATAACCTAACACTGAAACTCAAGGCACTGGAAAGGCAAGAACAAATGAAACCCAAACCCAGCAGAAAAGAAGAAATAACCAAAATCAGAGCAGAAATTAATGAAATAGAAACAAAGAAAATAATACAAAAAATCAATGAATCTAAGAGCTGGTTCTTTGAAAAGGTAAAAAAGATATACAGACCCTTAGCCCAGTTAACCAAAAGAAAGAAAGAGCAAATCCAAATCAACAAAATCAGAGATGAAAGGGGAAACATCACAACAGACACACAAAAGATCCAAACCGTTATAAGGGAATATTTTAAAAATCTATACTCTAATAAATCTGAAACTCTAAAAGAAATGGATGGATATCTGAAATCATATGAACCTCCAAAGTTAAATCAAGAATAGTTAAACAGTTTAAACAGACCCATAACATATAAGGAAATTGAAACAGTAATACAAAGCCTCCCAACTAAAAAAAACCCGGGCCCAGATGGATTTACAGCAGAATTCTACCAGACATTTAAAGAAGATCTACAATTTAAATTACTTAAATTATCCAAAATGATAGAAACAGAGGGAGAACTCCCAAATTCCTTCTATGAAGCCATTCTATGAAGTCAACATCACTCTAATACCCAAACCAGGTAAAGACGCAACCAAAAAAGAAGACCTACAACTCAAATTAGTCAAAATGATAGAAACAGAGGGAGAACTCCCAAATTCCTTCTATGAAGCCAACATCACTCTAATACCCAAACCAGGTAAAGACACAACCAAAAAAGAAAACTATAGACCCATATCCTTAATGAACATAGATGCAAAAATTCTCAACAAAATACTTGAAAACCACATACAATCACACATCAAAAAGATTATTCACCATGATCAAGTAGGCTTTATCCCAGAAATGCAGGGATGGTTCAATATATGCAAGTCAATGAACATCACTAATCATATAAATGGACTCAAAGACAAAACCCACATTGTCATCTCAATAGATGCAGAAAAGGCTGTTCACAAAATCCTAGAGGGAATTGGACTGGAAGGAACATACCTCAACATAGTTAAAGCTATATACAACAAACCGACAGCCAATATCATTCTAAATGGAGAAAAACTGGAAGCATTCCCATTAAAATCAGGAACCAGACAAGGATGTCCGCTATCTCCATTCCTTGTCAACATAGTGCTTGAAAATCTTGCTAGAGCAATAAGGCAGGAGAAGGAAACTAAAGGAGTACTAATTGGAAAAGCAGAGGTCAAACTATCACTTTTTGCAGGTGATATGATACTATACCTAAGAGATCCCAAAAGTTGCACCAGAAAATTCCCAGAACTGGTCAACACTTTCAGTACAGTGGCAGGTTATAAACTCAATCTACAAAAATTAGTAGCCATTCTATATACCGATAATAAGCAATTGGAGAAAGAATACAGGGAAATGTTCCCATTCACAATTACTACAAAAAAAATTAAAATATCTTAGAATAAACCTGATGAAAGACACCAAAGATCTCTACAATGAAAATTTTAAATCATTAAAGAAAGAGATTGAGGAAGACACCAGGAGATGGAAGGACCTCTGATGTTGATGGATTGGAAGAATTAGTATTGCTAAAATGGCCATCCTACCAAAAGCAATATATAGATGCAATGCAATCCCAATCAAAATCCCCATGACATACTTCACAGAATTAGAAAAAAAATTATCTTTAAATTCATATG
>NW_008359442.1:13603750-13606125 GCF_000622305.1 Nannospalax galili
CGTTATTGAATATGTCAATTGTGTTGTAATGATATGCTTCTTCTAAGTATGTTGTTATTAAATAAATCATTTTTAAAAATTAAAAAAAATAAATAAAATAAATAAATAAATAAATAAATCAAAGAAGAAGAAAGAGTACATGAAGTTGTCAGGAAAAAGTGATACTTCAGAGGGGGAAATGTTGGAGAGGAGGGAGTGGGCATGGATTTATCAAAACACCTTATGTACATGTATGAAATTCTCAATAAAGTTTTTGTAAAAAATTTAAAAAGACATTAAAACAGGGAAACAATTAATATTAAATAATAGGCATATTAATATGTAAAAACTCGAGTGGGACAACTTTAGAAAACGTCTGGCAGTAGTCAGATGCTTGTTTTCTTTGGGAGAATCACGTTGGACACAGAGATGTCAATCACAGAATGATGCTGCTTGCATGCTAGAGGCTTGAGTGGTTTTGCTCTCAGTTACTGTTTTTAATTCACCCCCACAAGATCGTCAGTAATCCTTTCTGAGGTTAGTGCCCTCTTTGACCTGACCAGTTTCTGCTAGACCCCACCTGTTAAAGGCTTCATCTGTTAAAGGCCCCGCCTCTTAAAAGTCCCAGTGCATCTACATTGCTTCATTCAACATAGAGCTTCCAGCATGAAAAGCTTTGAAGGAAATGCTGAAACCACATCCAAACCGTAACACATGGACAATAACATCCCAGGGTTACATTTGTCACCTCTCCTATAATCAAGCACAGGCCTTAAAAATAAGCTATTGCTTTTGTTTAGCTAATTTTTAAAAATTTATTTTTATTAAATTTTTGTGTTTTTCATACAGAATATGTCAAACAATCTTAATCATCTTTATACCCCCATCCCTACTGGCACCCTTCCATAACCCCCACACTGGAACCCATATACTCTGTCATCTGTGTTAAGGCCCACTGTGTCATGATTCTATATTTAGCTAATTTTTAAAAAGTAGTTTATTTTATTTTATGTCTATGAGTGTTTTGCCTGCATGCATATAAGTGCACCCGTGTCATGCAATGCCCACGGAGGTCAGAAGAGGATGTCGGATTCCCTGGAACTGGAGTTACGGACAGTTGTTAGTTGCCCATGTGGGTGTGGGGAAAGGAACCCAGGTCCTCTGCATGAGCTGTCAGTGCTCTTAACCACTGAGCCATCTCACCAGTCCCATTGTTTAGCTACCCCCTGCCCCAAAAAACTTTTTTTCTTCCTTCTTTTTTGAGAAAAGGTACAATTTCTGAGTCACCTTCTCTTAGTGATAAGCCAGGGCCTTCAAAGCATACTTTTGAACATTACTTTTGTTCATACTTTTTAAGAAAAAATATGTCCATTTAAAAACAAATTCTTATAAGAATTAAATTGTCTCATGAATGAATGAATGCCAGTAACACACACGTACCTCTTTCATTATAGCTTTATATAAAGGCAAATGAAAACATTCCAAATAATTAACATTTTTATTTTCTTCAAGCAAAAAACACTTTTAAGTAACTTGAAATAATTTTGACAATTTAATACTTCTCTGATGCTTTAGAAAGAACTCATTTCATGAAACATAATCTTCAGAGTCCTCACAGTGCTTGAACCTCTTTTTTGCTCATTAATAGAATCTTTATAATATCACTTAAAAGAAACTAATGTTTTGCTTGGCCTCTGTTCTGGCCCACTTAAAAACTAAAGTGGAAAGCCTTTTGACCTATTTTTAAGTTTATGTCTCTTTTAGTTAGATAAAAATTGTACCAGGAGAAGCTGGTGTTTGCTACATGACAAATGAGGTTCTGTTTGCTTCTCCAGAGTCAAAGGCTATTAAGTTGAATACAAAAGATAAGAGTTATTGTAGACTTTATCATGAAAACCAAAATGTACCCAAGGTGCATAAGCCCTGTAGTCATGGCTTCTCTGCCCATCAGTACCTCCTTTCTTCCTATTGGACAGCACTTCTCCTGCATCCTATCGTGTGTGCAAAACTGGAGAAGACTCTTGGCCACATGCTTTAAGTATTCTTCTGGAGTGGCCCTGCTGGAACAATCCTATTCTCATTTGAGTATAGCTAAAATGTATTTAGCTAAGGATCCAAGTGTAACTGACTGTGACTAGTAATCATCAGATACATAGAGATTAAAGACACATGTGAAAACATCTAAGTTGTGGCACACACACATAGATGTGTATTCCCAGTACTTGGGAGGCAGAGGCAGGCGGATCTCTGTGAGTTCAAGGCCAGCCTGGTCTACATAGTGAGTTCCAGGACAGCTGGGGCTACAGGGAGACTCTGCTTCAAAAAGACCAAAAAAAAAAAGGTGACTCTCTGTAACCCAAGCTGGCTTGGCCTTGGATTCTCCTTCGACCTCAGCC
>NW_008359442.1:13606865-13635014 GCF_000622305.1 Nannospalax galili
CATTTAGCTAAAAAGACAATGCCTTACTGTTCATATAATCATCCTAGAAATGGCAAAATCGGGGGGAAAAGATTAACACAAGATTCAATGACATTTTGCCTCCATCAAGAAACTGTCTCATGTCAACCAACCAGAGTGTCCTCTCACTTGGAAAGTAATGAGTAAACTGATCAGCATAATTCATTATTGTAATTATTATTGAAGAACACCACCATTTAAAGGATTTAAGTATTTGAAGACTATCTAAAACAATATATTTGGAGTTTATCAATTGTTAAATATAATGTAGTAATGAATAATAAGAAAGTGTTTATTACTGCCATGAAGAACCAAAAATAAGTACAAGACTGTTAAAGCTAACATTTCAAAGTTGAAAAGAAAGTAGCATCTCTGACACTGAAAATTTCACATTTTCCATCCTTATGATAACTATATTCTCCTTACAGCAGCAGTATGGCTCAGAAATCATTTTAAGAATATCATTGAATATGTAAATCAAGATGCATGGATACGGAAGTTCATCAAAGCACTACATAATGAAAATGTGAAAAAACACCCTAAACAGAGAGAGTTAAGCAAGTTACAATAAATCTACACAAAGTATTCTGCAGTCACTAAGAATGGTTTCCAGAAATATTTATTGATATTGTGTACTATTTGTGAGATATTCAGAAAGTTGTTTTAAAATGGTGTGTAGCATTGGATGTATGACTTCAATGTATGAATTGTTGGTGGTGGTGGTGAGCCAAATTCTTTCTGTAGTCCCAAATGGTCTGGAACTTGCTATGCAGAGCAGGTTGACCTTGATCTCAAAGATCTGCCTACCTTTGCCTCTGGAGTGCTGGCATTAAAGGTGTGCACCACCATGCCCCACAGTCAGCTTAATTCTTCTTAATGACTACCTTTATTTTTAAACTTTTCAGTATGAGCAGGTATTGTCTGAGCAATAAAAAAGCTCTTAAAGAAAGCAACATAATAAAACTTTTGTTGTCATGCAAAGATTCATGAATTAGAGAATTTTAAACTTAAAATACTATATAAAATTACATGAGGCTTTTTCCTCCTCCAGTAGAATTGAATAATATTATCTGACATTTGAGGATTGTCTTACAAACGTACTTTACTCATATCTTAAATAGTTCAGATTATTATCATAAAATCTTCAATGGACATTTCATTTGTAATTGACAAGAGTACCCTTTCTCTGGTAATTTCTGATACCCCCAAACAGGGACTTTATATAATATAGTCACTGTAATGTCACACAGCATTATTTGTCTAGACTCAGTTAAAATCCATGGAGGAACTAAGAATTTTTGAGTCAAAGAAGGACTAATATGTTTCAAAAGTAGGTTTTATTATATTATATCCCTGTCCTTAGAAAGTGAGAAAGTATTGCGTTCACAGTTGTATTCTAGACAACTGTGAAAAGTCTTTTCAATTGTTGTCTTAGATCAAACAATTCTTGTCTTGTTTTAAAAACTTTAAAACAAATAAAGATAAATACAAAGCTATTATAATATTATAAGAAGATTACACAAAAAGAAGAATGTTTTTTCTTTAGTTTTAGTTATTTGAAACTTACATGGACTCTTCCTTACTTCTTTTCAGCATAATTTCATTTCTGTATAGCATTGAGAAGTCTAGACAGAAATGTCCCCAGAGACATGCATTCTAGTCCTGACTGCTACAAATGCTCTGGGTGACAAAGACAGTGACCTATCAACAGATACAACTTTTCTATCTCAACTTCCTTATCAAGAAGCTAAGATTGTTCTAATGCTCCCTCCAATTCTAAAAGCCTGGTACAGCTTCTGTTGATTCTTACAGCAAGTGGCATTTCAGCTTGCCACTTCTTATTGCTGTGACTTGGTCATGCCTTATCTGGCTGAAATAAGAATGGATGGTACTTAGCCTACAATACTTGTCCTACACCTACCTTGTGAAGAAGAGCTCTCTGGGCCAATTGAAGAGGATATTAAAGGCAGAGGGGATGTCCATTGCTTTAAAGGACACTAGCTAGTTAAAGTGATAAGTAATAAATACAAGAGATAGCAAAGGACTCTTAAAGAACTGGGCTCAACCAGCACAGAAGTGTACATTAGAAACTAACCAATGTGTCCTGTGAGGAACCCAAAGGTGCCAAATGATCATTTTTGACCACAAAGTGCACTGAATGAGGTGGGGGCAGTGGTGGTGGTGGATAAGGTAATAGAAATGGTTTGGCAGAAAAGAACTGAGGTATTTTGAGTATTTTCCGTGTTAACACGAAGAGAAGCAGGCAACCAGCCAGATGGCAAAGGAGGAGAAGCATATGGCCTGGATAATCTACGCTCTGGATGATCTGGTTCCTGAATAACGGAGGGCGGGCTGTGTTTCACTAGGGAGTCAGTGGGTGTCAATTGTCCAGCGGGGCTTTGAGTGGATCCCTATTGTCTGGTCTTGGCTTTGGAGGCACAGATTAACTATTTCTATCACGACTCTCTCAACCACCCCATCAGACTCTTTCTTTTTCTCTTAAAGGAAGCTGATTTTTTTCACATTAACCCAATGTGGAGAGCATGAATGTATTTGGGGGTGGGGAGGCAGTGCATGACTTTGGGAACTGGAGAGTGGTGAGATATACTACTTCCCAAATTTAATCTTCAGGTAGCAAATTCAGACTAGTGAATATAAAACCTAGTCAACTGTAGAAGAATAATCTAATCAAGTCTTAGCAGTGGAAAGCCCTCCAGAGGGGCTGTCATTCTGGATTACTTCTCACAGCCCCCCAAAGAGTGGGCACCTGTGTTCCCTCAAGGGTAGTGAGTGCTTCAGCAAGTCTAGGGAACACATAGGGATGCCTTGCCAGGAATACACAGCAAAGCTAAGAATCATGGTTCTAGTTCTTATAAACTCTACCTCTGAAAAGGTGGGAGGCAAGTCTTTGATAGCTGCAAATAGAGAGATTGCTGATACTCTCAACTACATTGATTACTTGGCATTAAACCCACACTAAATCATTACTATAAAGCCAGAGAGAGCATTTGTTGTGGTGCAAGCAAACCAATTTCTCTCTAGCTTACAGAAAAGTTATATTCTTTTGAAAACACAGCTTTCAAGTTTCAGCTGCAAACCAAAACTGAGGTGAATAATGAGACAGGATTAAAATAATTATTTCACCAGTCAAAAACATCACCATTAATTATACAATGTACATATACAACACTGAAACGCTTTCATCAAATGTCAGTTTCTCATATCAGGATAATCCGACCACTTAGTACAAGACTTATTTATGAAAGAACAGCATCTGGTGGGGCTTATACTACTATTGTGAACAAAGTTTTTTTCCCAAAAAGTTCATGAAATTCTCCTTTTCTCCCCACAAAATTTCATTAGCATGCAAGAAGTACAAGAGGATTTTAAATCCATAGACAGTTGACTATGTTGAGTTTTTTTTTTAAATTACAAGAAACTTTCAAAAATGATGGGAAAATGATTCATAATCATATTACTTTAAAACAATTTCATGTTCTTGACAACTTCTACCCAGTCTATCACATCTATGACATTTCCCCACAGGTATACTTTTAAATTTCACACAACTGCAAACATATACTGCTTTTTAAAGTCATTCAACTTTGGGGTTGTGATGGCTCAGTAAACTGTTTGTTGCACAAGCTTAAGGACCTGATTCCTCAGCACCAGTGTGAAAAGCCAGGCATGGTTATGTGCACCCTTAATTCCAGTGCTGGGGGACAAAGACAGGTGGCGCCCTGGAACTCACTGGCTAGCTAACCTAGCCAAATTGGAGAGCTCCAAGCTTACTTACTGTGAGACTCTGTCTCACAAAATAAGGTGGAAAATGATTAAGAAAGATGCACAGTGTCAACCTCTGACCTCAAAATGCACACTCACACATGGGCACGTGCACCTCTCCAGACACTTGTAGTCGGCAAGTGTACTCACATACACCATGCACATGCACAGACAGACACAGGCATACAGACACACACACAAATCATGTCAGTTTAGAACATAAGCATTGCTTCATGTCACCACAGGTTTTCATAATTATATCTTTTTTTGGCTGTATATTCCAACAACAGCCTGCTTAACAAGCATAGTATTCTTTTATTTTAATTTTTAAAAATTTATTAGCTTTATTTTATGTGTATGAATGTATTGTCTGCATGTGTGTAAGTGCACCTGTGCATCATAATTCAGACAACTATTCTTGAATTATTTCAGACAACTATTTAAGTCTAGATTATGTGTAAATTTTCATTATTACAAATGGTTTTCCAATTAGCCACGTCATAAACATAGCTCTTTTTCTTCTTTAGCCTGTTTAGGATCAAAGTCTCCAGAGATATCAATCAAATAAATTTTTCATAGCTCTAGATATATTTGCCAAATGCTTTTCCAAAGAATTGTATCAATTTATATTACCATCAGCAAAGTAATAACCTGTCAGTTACACTGAAATTTAAGTCTTGCTTTTTAATGATTACTGAACATTTCCTATAAGCCTGCTTAACAAGCCTAGTATTCTTTTATTTTTAACTTTACAATTTTTATTTTATGTGTATGAGTGTATTGTCTGCAAGTATGTAAGTGCACCCATGTTGTGCAAAGTCTGAAGATGTCAGAAGAGTGCATTGGAGACCATGGAACTGTGTTATGGATGGTTGTTAACCTCCATGTGGGTGCTGGGAATCGAACCCAGGTCCTCTGGAAGAGCAGTCAGTGATCTTAACAACTGAGCCATCTCTTCAGCCCTAAACTTAGTATTCTTAAGGACTGGCCAATCCTTTGACCACTAGCTACTGGTCTGAATTGTTTGTGATTTTTATCTGAAATATTTGTTGTGAAGTTTCCCAGTCTATCACTTGCCCCAGTGAGATTTTTTTTTTTCTTGCACAAAATGTTTTGCATTTTCATTCAGTAAGTATTTATGGATCCTTTCTTTTCTGGTTTCTACTGTTAATTTATTACTAACAAAATATCCAAATGACCAGGTTGTTTCCTAAAGTTCTATGGAATATTAAACTCTTTTTAAAAGTTGTTTTTCTAAATTTTGTTTATTATTTTTATTTTATGTGTATGAGTGTTATGCCTGCATGTAGGTAAGTGCAGCTGTGTTGTGCAATGCCTACAGAGGACAGAAGAGGCTGTCAGATCTCCCGGAACCGGAGTTACCGGCAGTTGTTAGCTGCCATGTGGGTGCTGGAATTCGAACCCAGGTCTTCTGCAAACAGTCAGTGTTCTTAACCGCTGAGCCATCTCTCCAGTCCCCGGAATATTACACTCTTTAACACATTTCTAACTTCTTAGTATATGGTATGGAATAGATTTGATCCCCGTATTTGCCAAATAGTTACTTAAAAACAAAATATCAAGTATCATTTCTTTTCTGTCACAGCTTTGTAAATAAAATAATTGTTTCTCAAGCTAGGAATAAAACAAGGTGTGGCGCACACCTTTAGTCCCAGCACTCTGGAGGTAGAAGCAGGTGGATCTCTGTGAGTTCAAGGCCAGCCTGGTCTACATAGTGAGTTCCAGGACAGCTGGGGCTACAGGGAGACCCTGTCTCAAAAAGACCAAAAAAAAAAAAAAAAAAAAAAAAAAAAAAAAATTAGTACAAAACTTAGGTACAAAGAAAGCCAGGAAAGGAACATCTCTTATTTACATGCTAAGTGAAAAGAAATGATGTTATGGAGTAAATCATATCGGCTTCTTTCCCCAAAGAAAGATAAATTGAAGTCTTCACCCTCAATATCTTGAATTGTGACCTCACTTAGAAATAGAGTGTTGGAGACATAATGAGGTTACAGTGAGGATACACTGGGGCGGGCCCCATCCAATATGACGTGCCATGTGATGATAGATACAAGGGAGAGCATTGTGGGAATACAATGCCCCGAGTAGGGGCAGGAGTGTTGCAGCTGCTAGTCAAAGGATGTCAGAGTGCTGAAAAGCAGCA
Source organism: Nannospalax galili (assembly GCF_000622305.1). Taxonomy (NCBI): domain Eukaryota; kingdom Metazoa; phylum Chordata; class Mammalia; order Rodentia; family Spalacidae; genus Nannospalax; species Nannospalax galili. The sequence goes on from NW_008359442.1 coordinate 13,612,834, forward strand.
GAAGCCAGGAGGAGGCAAGGAGAGATTCCCCTAGGGGGTTCAAAGAGCGTTGTAGCCTCCAGAACCACAGAAAATACATTTCTGTCGCTTTAAGTGACTTACTGTGTGGCACTTTTGTACAGCAGCTCTAAAAGACTAATAGAATGACTACACTATAAAAAAGAAGTCCAAATCACTGTTTCCTGCTCTGACAGTTGGTAGAGCTTGAACAAATGCCGTTTATATTTTCTTTTTCTTTACCTTCTTCTAGCAGGGTAATTTTTAGCCTCCTTTACAGCTCAAGATGGCTGTACAATACCGTTCTGTCTAATGAGACATGAATGTTAGATTTTGAGGAAGGGTTTTCCTCCCTGATAAAAATCACAAAGGCTGACAAGGGAGGAGGCCTTGGCTGAAGGTGCAGTGACCCATTTGGTCCTGTGGTAATAAGTCACATGATGAAGTTAGGGAGCAGGATACAACCCCTGTCATTAGACGCTACAGCACATCCCATTCACATGTCATTACTTGTTAGATTTTCTATCACTACAGCCTAATGTTGAGAAAAAAAGAAACTAAACTTATTGTTATTTCAGTCTTATAAACAGTTTCAGAAATTTCACATCAAACAGCATCTCCATGTCCTCTGATGGGGATCTCTACCTAGCAGACTCCAGTTCAGATGCCTCCTCCTGCATAAAGCTTCCTCTGGCCCTGCCCCTCCCCAGACTTCTGTACAATTTTCCACTTGCTCTCTCTATATCATTTAGACACCATTTTTTTTTAACCCGAACCACATCATATTGTAATTAACTGAACTCCTTTCTCTTCCTGATTTGAAAGACCTGAACAGAGTCCCTGGTTGGTTTGTTTTTTTTCCTCTGAGCACTACCAGCACCTTAGGACTGAACCCAGAACTCAGTAGGGGCTCAGTAAATGATTGTGGAATGAACAATGGAATGAGAAAAGTTAGTGAACCTGAAAACTGAAAGAAAATCGAGTCCAGGAGTACGCCAAGCTTTTATTTTACCAACTCATTTCCCCCCAATTCACTGAATGGAAAACTTGACAAATACAACCCTAGAATCCACAAAATAGCAGGTTTAATACAATTATGATTTATTGAGATATGTGTATAATTTTCATTTGCTAAGTGCTGGGCATTGTGGTAAAAGTCTAATCTTCATTCAATCTTCTCCATGCCTCTCCATGCCTATTAGGTAGTCTCATTATAAATTCAGGCTGCCCTTAAACTCGGTATGGAGCCCTAGGCTAGGCATAGCTCATGATGTTCCTGCTCCACTTCCCAGGTGCTAGGATCATAGATATGTGCCACCACGCCAAGATCCTCCTCATGATTTTTACAAAGGATTTACAGTAGTGACTCAGTTAGAACCATATACCTGAAATACTTACCTGAAAACTGTTTATCTAGCTGGCCCACATTTTAAAACTCAGATGTTTGAAATCTACCTGATGACTTTATATCCATGCTCAGGTGCCAAGGATCTTAGAAAGTAACCGACTGTGACTAATAATAATCAGATCTATAGAAATTAGAGACACATGTGCAAACATCTAAGTGCTAGTTGTATTAAAAATGAATTTTTCTGTAAGAAACAGTATATTTAAAAAGAAATGAAGATCTTTTTTAGTTTTTTAATATTTATTTATTATTTTTATGTGTGTGAGTATTATACCTGCATGTAGGTAAGTGCAATGTGTTGTGCAATGCCTATGGAGGACAGACGAGGGTGTTGGATTCCCTGGAACTGGAGTTACAGACAGTTGTTAGCTGCTATGTGGATTCTGGGATTTGAACCCGGGTCCTGTGCAAGAACAGTCAGTGTTCTTAACTGCTGAGCCATCTCTCCATCCCCGGAGATCTTTTTTTAAAGGTTAAAACCTCATTCCGTTTTATGTCTTATAGGTTTTATAATGAGTACAATAATATATAACTGTATTAATTCAACACTGTGAACCTAAAAATTTACAGCCAATTTTGAAAGAGATGCATCTTTGCTCTGGAAACTGTTATTAACTATGTCAATGCTGTTGTAATGAAATACTTCTACTAATTATGTGGTTATTAAATAAATTAAAAAAAAAAAACCTCAGATGTGGGAGCTGGAGAGATGGCTCAGTGGTTAAGAGCACTGGCTGCTCTTGCAGAGGACCCGGGTTCAATTCCCAGCACCCACATAGTGGCTAACAACAGTCCATAACTCAGTTCCAGGGTATCTGATGCCCTCTTCTAAGCTCTGTGAACATTGCACAGCATGTGTGCACCTACCTACATGCAGGCAATACACTCATACACATAAAACTAATAAATACAATATTTTAAAAAATTAAACTCGGATGTTCTATTTATTGGTGGTGCCTAGAGGAGCAAGCTGACAGAAACTATGGAAGATGACATGAAGCCCCTCAGCCCACCTCCATGATGCTGCTGTTCTTGAAGGTAGTTACTATATGATTACTCCATTTTACAAATGTGAAAGCTGAGATATAGAAAGCTAGTAAGTGATGCTAGTAAGTGATGGTTCAGAGGCTAGACTCAGGCAATCTGACTTGGAGTCCTGCTTCTGAATCCTACTTACAAGAAGTAGGTTGACTCTTAGAAGTGAGGTTAAGCCATCTATTCTCCATAAATGGGCTGAGTAGTTGATATCAATACCATGCCATATATAACATACTGTTCAGACATTTTTTTAAACCCAGTGTCCTCTAAAGTGATTCCAGGCCTGCTACATCTGATTTTTAGAAATATCTTGTTTCTTTGTCTCTTCATCACACCATTCCTATTCCTGAAGGTCAGCATAGTTCAGAACAAAAGCAATTGCTCTTCCTATCACTGTCCTTCAAATGCTTAAGGAACACCACTCTTCTCTGTTAGGAAGAGGTTTGTACTGGCTAAATATCTCAAATAATGCCTTATATAAGATATACATGCTTGTACTTTTTAAAACTTAATGGAAGATCCAGTAAATCACTCATATTTATGTATATTCCAGTGATATTGAAAAGATTCACTTATAGTTGGGTTATAGTTCCATATGAAATGCCCTGCATGTGCTGTGTTTTACAATATGGGCCCTACCATTGAACTCCAGTCCCCAGTTCCCACTACACTTAAGTAACAATTGTTGATAATTAAATGGGCCTTCCAGATCTTTTTCTATCAACCCAAATGTAAATATGAACACAAATAAATAAATACTTAAAAAATACTGCATATGTTATAACAGACATAGTATTCCTCAACAAGCTTTTTCGCTCAGTATCACACCATGGACACCTTCCATATCAATACATATAAGATTTGCCTCATGCTTTTTAAGGATTGCATAGTAGAAATGAGCTAGCTGTTACTTAACTGTCTCTTCATTCAGGTTACTGTTTCTATTTTTTCTACTATAAACAATGGTGTATAAACATTCTTGTTTAGGCAGTCTTTGTTTTTCATGATTCCAATGTGCATAATTTCAGTGATACAGTGATTCCCCCAGCAATAAAGTTCAATGCAATCTACTAAGTATGACAAAACAGCATAAAAGACAAACTTCACTGTCAGCTTTCCAGAACACAAATCACTATGTAAATAATATATGCACATAACCATGACCAACTGCTGTTCTTTTTCAAAGTCTATTCCTGACTTTCCATCGCACATCTGTTAGTCAGTTTGTGCAGCGATAACGAAGCATCTAGTTGTGTTGTTTCCCTCTGCCTCTCTCTCAGTGAAAACCCACGTGACACTTGACAAAAAACAGTAGAACAAAGAAACAAAAGCGATAATGGTAGAAGTGGAATCTAAATTGAACGTCAAGGAAGGTATTAAGAAGTATTTGATGGTGGGAACATTAACAGTTGCTGCTATTGGAGAGGCTGTAGGTAGGGATGCAGTTAGAGGAACCAGGCAGGAGTATACTGAGTATACTGACGTAATGAGGAAGGTGGGATCAAAAAGAATGAAGATGCCCCAGAGGAAATAATGTCTGCCAAAAACTTCATAGTAAAAGAGTTTTTGAAGATATTTTACAACATTGAAAGTGCAAAGAATAAAATGTTGGAAACTTATCCAATCTTAGAAATGAATATGACAATTTGTCAGGCATAGAGAAGATGCTTGCTTCTGATGGTAAGCTATCTGATGAGAAAATTAAAGTTCTGATCAAAGTACTCTTGATTAGCTATTTGCAAAGAAATAAAACTTAAATTTTTACTGTTTCTAGTGTTTTACATCACAGTGGACTACTGTATTCATTTTACAGTTTTCTCCACTTTCTTGTATAGTTGTAGACAACAGTTACAGATGGCTGTTAGCTGCCTGTGAGTGCCGGAAACTGAACCCAGGTCCTTTGTAAGAGTGGCTAGTGCTCTTAACCGCTGAGTCATCAAGTTATCTTCCAGTACTGACAAAAAATTTTAAAGGTCAAGAAACAATCTTATTTTCCCATAGATTATAGTTTTTACAGTCCCACCGTGCTGTGGAAAATGAAGACTACCTATACTTACGTTTTTTCATACTTAATTTGAATATTTCTGCTGCATAGATTTATAAAGGTAGAATGCTGGGTCAAAGAGCATATACATTATTATTATTTTATAGGTATTAGGAGACTTCCCCAGAAGTCTGATACCCAGAAGGTATCAGAGTAACTATTTCTCCACATCATTCAGAACTACAGCTGGGCACAGCTGTAATCCCAGCACTTGGGAGGCTGGAGTAGGACAACTACAGGTTCAAGGTCATCTAGGACTATGTAGCAAGACCCTAAAAACAAAAAACAAAAAACCTAAAAACTGTAACTCACAAAAATATAATTAGATAGAAAGAGTACATTATAGTGCGATTGTCAAATAGCCGTTTCCTCTGAATTCAAACATCCCCCCCTAGGAGACTCAGGATTCACAAGGCTCCTCCCCAGCTTGGTCACAGAAGTGTAAACAACTGCTAGGTGAGTGCTCTTTCTCTGAGCTATAACCCCCGGGACCAAAGATGGACTTCGAGATATATTTTGATTAATAGAGCAAGAATTCATTACTTTTTCTTTTGTTACCAAAACCCCTCAATTTTTTAATGAGTGTATGTGTATGCATGTGTACATTATGTTCACACATGTGTACATGTGTGGTCATGCACATGTGTGCCACACATGTAGAGACCTACAGTTGGCATCAAGTAACTTCCCTGCCAGTAGTTCACCTTGTTTGTAGAGGCAGGCTCTCTCAACTAAACCCAGAAGTTTCCAATTTGCCTGGTTAAGTCACCAGCTTTTGGGGAATCTCATGTCTCTGCCTCCCATGTGCTGGGATTATAGGCAGCTGCCACACCGGCCTGGCTTTTACATGGGTGCTGGGAATCTGAAATTTGGTCCTGAGACAAGTACTCTACCTGCTGAAACATCTTCCCAGCCCTCAGTTATTTTATTTATTTATTCATTTATTTATTTATTCATACCTATGCATATGAGTATTTTCCCGGCATGCATCTAAGTGTACCACATGTGTGCAATGCCCACAGAAACTGAAAGGGGTGTCAGATTTCCTGAAACCAGAGTAACAGACAGTTGGTAGCTGCCATGTGAGCACTCTGCAAGAGTGCTCGTCACCACTGAGCCCTCTCTCCACCCCTCAATTTTTAAAAAAGACACGATGTTGTAAAGTATAAAATTATTTTTTATTTTGTACTAGAATAGCCAGGTCTTGGACCTAGCTTTAGACTTTACATTTATTGCTCTGAAATGTAAACTTATACATTGTCTTTTGCTCCACTGTATAAAATTTGGATTCTGCCTGCCAATGTGTTTTCTCACTATAGATATAAGCCCCCTCTCTCTTTCTCTTTATATATAGTCATATTTTATCATCTAATAGATTTTTTAATTAAAGAAATACTGAAGATCCAGTGAAACACAATTCTATTATTCTCTTCTCAACACCCTTGGGTATATGAGTAGTTGCTGAAGTAAAAACAACGAAAATGATCACTGTAGGTACGATTTCTAATACAATATCCAAGGCAGGTAATGTAGCAATGGTTTTCAAATTATATCTGATTTGATTTTACAACAATTCTATGAGATAGTTTTACTATTTGTGTTTTGTAGATGAGAAAGCTAAAACTCAAAGAAATTAAGTAAACTTAATTAAAATCCTTAAGATGGAAAACTGCAGCATCCAGATTTGAATGCATACACTTTTGAATCATGATACTAAGTAGCTGTGGATCTAATTCTCTTAGGTGGAGACCAGACTTAAGGTACTGCTCTTGTGGGTTCCAGGAGACCTTCACCTTCACAGAGACTAACATAGATCCCAAGGTCCTCACTCTTCTTCCAGCTCAAACATCAGCCAGCTCAGATCATGTAGCATCAAGAGACGAGACAAAGCTGTTTAAAAACCACAAATGCACCTTCCTGGAGGATCTAGTGTCTCTCAGGTCTCTGGCTTCCCAATAAGGAAGCTTGGTTCTTGGTATTTATTTTCTTTAAATCAACTGAATAAATTATTTTCAAACTGTAATAGATGTAGGGTTACTGAGATTTCACAGTTTTAGAAAAAAGTGGTGAAAGTTTCTTGTGGAAAGATTTTCTAGGTTAGCTGGGCAAATGCTCTCCCTTAAGATAAAGTGCACTGATGTGGGTTTCCTGAAAGGATTCACAGATACATGTGGTGAAGATTTAAAACTACCCACTGGGTTTTATTACAGCAGTCCTAATTCAGAATCACAATCACTAAAAGAAATTGTAAGAAAGTGATGCTTCTCTGTTCCACAGCCTCTTGTTGTTAGACAGATAAAGTAGACATTTTATTATGGTAACATTCAAAACCATTATAGATTTTAATTTTTTTTTTGCAGGGGGTGGTGGTAAGGGAGGAGCACAAAACTTCTTGCAATGTTTAGCTTTGTAAAGTTGTAAGCAAATGGAACACAAACCTGAGATCCATGCTGTTGCCTCTCTTCAGATCCAGTTCCAGGTGGTCACTCCCTTTAGGTGTTGGAATCTACACTCCTTTTTTTTTTTTTAATGTGTATAAGTATATTGCCTGAATGTATGTGAGTGCACCCATGTCGTGCAATGTCATGGAGGTCAGAAGAGGGCATTGGATCCCCTGGAACTGGAGTTAAGGATGGTTGGTAGCTGCCATGTGGCTGCTCGGAATTGAACTTGGGTTCTCTGCAAGAGCAGTCTCTTAACCGCTGAGCCATCTCTCCAGCGCCAGAATCCATACTCTTATACAATATGGAAATGCCTTCACAATTTGGTTTTTGCTCTGATGCTGCCAATGATTTTGTCATAATTTAAGCAGAGGATAATATCAAAATGGAGGGTCACTAGCATGAAGCTCTTGGACTGTCAATTAATTTTCTTTCCAGTCTAGTTCAAATTTGGTTTGGGAGAAACTAGCTAGAAGGTTGGGGAAGAGGAGACAGAAGGTGATGGTGAACTTTTTAAGTAGGAAATTCTTAAACACATAATGAGAACACATGTAGGGTCATGCTAGTTTAAGCGCTGTCACAGTGCATGTGATGCTCTGGAACAGAACAGTCCAATACGGAGCAAAAAGAACTTCTTTACTCTTCTATAAGATGTCACCCTTCATCATAGTCAGCTCTCCTACTCTTTGGAAGACAGTATTAATAGGCGTCGAAGCGTTTCCATTTTTTTCATTGAGTTTCCACTTTATTATTAACTATTGTCTATAGTGAATTCTGCATTCTTTACTCACTTTTGGTTGTGTTAATACTTCCTTTCTGTCCAGCCATTCCAAAACCTCCTCTAATCTTCCTAGAGCTTGAGGCCACATTACTTTCCCCTCTCCTAGTGTTCCCGTACACTAACCCTTGCCTTGTGCCTCTCTGCTGTGATCTGTGGGTGGCCTGAATTCCTGCAGGTGGCATTTTGAGACAGGTGGAGGTAGAGCAAAGCCACCTCTTTTAGCTTCTCCACATTGTGTGATGCTGGGAAGAGAGGACTCAAGGAGCATCGGGTCGCACTAATGCTCACCTTGTTCCCCATCCCTTCTTCATTTCCCCCTGGCCTCCTGATCACCACCACCTTCCACCATCTACCTTTTACTCTCAACCTTCGAGCCTCTCCCCGATTAAATCTGAAATAGGCTTCGCTTCTTCGCCTGGACTCCTATTAGGACAGCATGATGCCTTGATTGCACAGGATGTAAAAATAACATTAACATTCAGTCATGAACTACTTTTAGCAATAGGGAAGAAATGTTAGAGGGGAAAAAAAACAAGCTTTTCTATATCTTTCAATACAAGTCTGTTTGCAAGAACGACAGAACTCTTGCTTCTCCAACTCAAGGCTGAGCTGGTAATTATACACTTCAGAAGAATACCACATACAATTAAAAAAAATCATAAAAAAACCCACTAGCATAAAAATGTGACATGGCATGAAGCTCAATATAAAGTTGTTCAATGCACATATGGTAATTGCACCAATTACATTTAAAATTTTATTTGCTTACCAAAAACCCCAAGATATAAAAGCTAATTATCAAAACTGACACCAGTGAACAGTTTTTACCCAAGCTAACCAAAAACAGAATAATATTAATAATGCAAAGAAATGAAAAGAAACTTCAGTTTACATTTTGAATTAAAATGTCAACTAAATAAAACAGCAAATTCATCAGCCTTGTTGTTCACACACACGGCTTTACCGTTTGAAGAAACACAAAAAGCCTTTTCAGCCTTGATAATCACTTTTGAGTCGTTGGAACTGATTGAGAAAGAAAACTATATGAAAACTTCTATGTGTTAAGATAGGTTAAATTAAATGCAGAATTTGAAAGTGTGACAATTTTTGAAGAGCATATAGGTCTAGTTAATGGTTAGCATGCCACCTCAGTGTGGTGATAAAAATCAACTTAGAGATGTGTGCATCATAGGATTTGTTTTTATTTCTAAGCACAATATAAAATGCATTACATGGGGAAGTTCTTTTTTATGTCTTTTACACAGTATTTCTTTCATGGGTTTTCAGGCCTAAAATTAAAGAATTATACACGATGACACTAAGGGGGTGATTTGGTAAAATGACTGACAGTCTCCACTGACAGCTCAAGATGGGATTCAAATTCCTCTGCACTGGTACAATTTGATCTCTATGAACAATTAAATCGAGGCACAGAGACTATCATAGTCATGTTAGTTAAAAACATCTCTGTCTATTTTTATGCTTTGACTTCAAATGAAAAAGAATATAAAGACACTGTCTTTGGTCACAAAGGGTAATGAGGATAAGAGAGAATTGCTGCATCTCTCCTGCAAGGGGCAGAGATAATGGTCAATTGATACCTCCATCTCAACACTGTCGCTATCTCTAGTTAGTGTATTTTATCATAAGGTATTAACATCAATCATGTCTATACACTGTGGAAGTGCGAACGGATCTCAGGTATGATACTAGCATCTTATCTTTCCAGGCTCACGGGGTGATGGTGGGGGTGGGAGTGTAGCTACAGAGTCACAGTGAAGCTCAAATACAGAAGTGCTTCTGAATTGCAGCAGAAGAGTTAAAGGTTACTTTTAGTTCTAGTTTTTGTTTTGGCAGCACTGGGGATTGAACCTACATGGGGCCTCATGCATGAGAGGCATGTGCTCTACCACTAGCTATGGCCGCAGCCCAAAATGTACTTTTAATAAATGGATTTTTTTGATAAAATTAAAGCATTTCTGTAATTTAAAACATTGCTAAATTCTTTTGGAAATACTTTTTTGTCTTTCCACCTGGCCAAAAAAAAATACTCTTGTTTTTTAAATTGTGTATGCGGTGTGTGTGTCACAGTACATGTGTGGAGGTCACAGTGACAACCTGTGTGTTGGTTGTCTCCTTCCACCAAGTGGTTTTCAAGAATCAATCTCAGGCAGTCAAGTTTGTTGGCACGTGTCTTTACCCACTTAGCCATTTCATCATTTCATCAGCCCCACAAATATGGTTTTTTGAGGTTTTTTTTTTGGTCTTTTTGAGACAGGGTTTCCCTGTAGCCCCAGCTGTCCTGGGACTCACTATGTAGAGCAGGCTGGCCTTGAACTCACAGAGATCCACCTGCCTCTGCCTCTGGAGTTCTGGGATTAAAGGCGTGCACCACCATGCCCAGCTACAAATATGTTTTTTAATTGTTGATTTTTTTTATTGCAACTTACTCATGATTTCCTTTGACTAGACAACTCTCCCTTCTCATCTTTACCCATTAGGCTCTTACCCATCTTTGGAGAACTAGCTTGTCTTTTTCCTTCACCCACCCTTCATTCACTTCTCCAACCTGTCACCCATATCCTTCTCTGAATAACACCAGTATAGCCCATTCCTTATACTAATAGTTTATACTTTCTCATATTTTTAAAACTGTTTTATAATACACTATTGACATTTTAGTACCAAATTTACTTGTCTAACTGGACTACCTTACTGGAATATCACTAGCATTCCTTAAGAAATATGAAATAGCCTAAATTTTGCAAATGAAATGTACTCATAAGAAATAATTGAAAATCTTTTGAAAATGGATAGTAAACAAAGTAAGAAAGACATTGCTGACTGATACAGTAATACTTATTTAGAGGACTCGGTGTTTGTGCTTTCTGCCGGTCTTTCTCCCACCCATTTTATTATGAGCACCTTCAGAATAAGGACCGGGAATCCTATCTTATGATCCATTAGGCTGACAACCATACCATGCACACAGCAGACACTGAACATGAGCCTTTTGCTTGAGAGTCATCTATGGGTAATTGTATGCACTGTGTTTAGGCAGACAAAGATAGATTAACTGTTTTATATGCTAGGCGAAGTCCTTCACAGAGCCCTCCAAGAGCCTCAAAGCAGCTGGGTCCTGAGCATCAATTCCCTTTGTGCTCTGGAGAGACTAGACCCAAGGGCACTGCCTCCCAGCAGATTCCTCCAGAAGGAGCTGTGACACATTCATCAGGCTTGCCAACACCCTGGCTAGGGCATGCCTTGACTCCCAGAGAGAAGGTCAGAGGCTTCTCACAAGGTCACACAGAATCATCCACAGACAATGCAGGGAAGCAGAAGGAATGCTTCCTGATGATCATTGTCCCCTTAGATAGCTGGATCATAGTCACACCCCAAGTTAGAACAAATGTGCATGAAAGACCCGCACCCTTTTCAGCTCCAGGAAACAGTGGGGGCTTGGAAGACACTTGGCTGAGACTCCATACAGCTGCCTTATGGTACCTGTGCCACTAGGAAGCACTTGAGACACTTTCTCAGGGCACTCTAATTCCTTCCACCAGATGAGCCTCTACTGCCTTTACCCTCTTATTTTTTCTTTGCCCATTCTGTGTTTATCCTCCCATTTTCTCCATCTTGTCCTGTGGCCTGCTTATACCAACTGTAGCATTATTCAGATGGCATTCAAAAGGATTTTTAGCCAACAAAGGTAAAAGTATCTTCTTCTGCCAACATTTTCCATTAATATTGTTGTATAGAGGCAGCAAAGGCAAAATAGAACATCATTACTGTGTCATGTGTTTTTATGATAAAGCACAAACTATTAAAGTAAGAGGTCTAGAGAGAAGACAAGCCTTTAAAGAATAATGTCAGAGAATCCTTTCCCAGAATTTCAGGATGCCAGGTAGTGAGAGAGGTGAGAAGCAGCTCAGTGGATGCTGGGAAAGGTGATAGTTAATATTGGTACAGGGATGGCATTTTTCTTCTGAAGTCCTGGCTCATGTTTGGAATCAGAAAAGAAAATATACTATTACAACTATTCTCAACAATGGAACTTGACCCAATACCAGCAACAACAAATGATTATCTAGTATATGAGTCTATTGGCTTAGGTCTGGGGTTGTTTTGCAAGACTAGGGCTATGCTATCATCCCAGCTGGGAAAATCGCTACTCCTAATACAGAGAAAGGCATGTTTGCCCAAGTAAGGGACCAGACTGAATGAGCTCCTAAGATCTTCCTCTGTGGTTGTTTGAAAGGAGGTTGGAAAGATAAACATTAGAAAAAGAATAGGCAACCATGAGCTACTAGTAAAATTAGAAATGATTAGGAAATCTGGCATTTCCCTTGAATGTGTCCTCCTGGCGATAAAGCTGATGTTTCAAAAAGTATTTCTATTTCATACAATGATTTCAAAGATTCTTCAGGCCTAAAGATAGCATGTGAGATAAAGGAGGCAACAGGGAGTTAATTTTTAAAAAATCACAAAACATCTATTCCTGTGTTTGAAGATGATCAACAGTGAAATATTTTCCCAATCTATAACATAAAATAGATGGAGGACCCGCCTCTCTGAAATTAGAACAGGTGGCCTCAGACACTCTCTTCTCAGGTTTACACAGAACAGGGTGAGCTTATGGAATGCATTATCCATGATGTGGGACTGACCAGACCCGTTCAGAAGTTCAAAGAGGCTTTGGGAAAAAGTCATGGCTGGCAGATTAATGCTGGGATTTTAAAGAAAATTGGGAGCTATCTCAAGCTTTTCAATTATCAACATTACAAGACCCGTGCCTTCCACACAGTCTTTCCTGGTGATTCTGTAAGAAATAGGACTTTGGGTTGAATAAGGATAATATTAGCAATGGTGAATTGCTAATATTCACCATTGATAATAGTGCTATCAATGGAGGCAACAACTAACTTTTGGCGCAGTGTGTGGTGTGCTTTATTTATACTACGATTCATTTCATTTGCACAACACTTGTATGAAGAGATACCTCCATTTTTGTAGGAGGAAACTGAGGTTTACAGAAGCTAGGCAGCTTTCCCAAGTCATAGAATTAATGAAGGACAAAGGCAGGACATGAAACCTGCAGCATTTAACTCAAAAGCCCTTCCTCTGGTTATACAGCAGCCCAGTGTATAAGCACTGACATTCTGAGGTTGGCAGATTGAAAAGAAATAGGCTGAAGACCAGGCTCTCAAATGCCCAAAATGGCACCTTTCTAAACAAAGCTCCACCTAAAACAAGAACAAAATCGTAGGTGATCTCTTTTATTTTGCAATGTTCAAAATAGTGTTTTAAAATATTGAGCAACTGTTCATTTATTATGTTTCTATTTAAAGCACTCTTTCTGTTATAGTTCACCAAAAGTCATATTATTGATAATCATATTCTTCTTTGATGATACATCAATAGTAAAGTGACTTAAATTGTCTATTGCTCAATGTGAATATTCAGAACTCAGGTATTAAGTGGAGGGTATGTGTGCCGCAAGGAAAACTCAGTTTTCAAACAGGAGGGGAATGGATGCTTATGGTATTGCTTTTTACATGGCTCAAACAGGGCAATATAATGATGGTGATGATGACGATGATGATGATGATGATGATGGTGGCACACACAGGGCAATATGATGATGACGACGACGATGATGGCAATAAATCTACTTGTGTTCTCTGTGTCAGCTACATTGAAGGGCAGGTAATAATTTAGACAACCTAAAGTATGAACCAGTCCCAAATACTTACAAATGTACTACTATGTGTATTCATGCTCTCCTGGTGTCCTTATATAATTCATAAAATTATGTTTCATTTTCCAAGCATACAAGCAACTTATATTAAATGAGATATACCGAGAAATAGATTAAACAGAACAAAACATCCCAGGATTGGAAAACCTTTGAAATGCATTCAAAATATGTATTATCCAAATATTCAACCACAGGAGCCAGGAGCCAATACTGAAAGCTGTCCTAAAGATGCATCCTTCCACACATAAACACTGCTACAGCTACCTTTGTGCAGTGTTTGCTAGGGACTATCCCAAGTCCTTTTACATATGTCAAGTTGTTTACTGGAACCAGCATAGCCACATGAAGTCAGTACCATGATTATTTGAGTGTATAGATGAGGAAGCTGAGTCACAGAGATTAAGTAATTTCCTCAAATTTACTACAAAGAGTCACCATTGTAATTCAACCTACATGATCTGGCTCCAGCATCAGTACCCCTAACCACTGTGCTAAACTGTCCAACATCTGAGTAAACCCCCTGGGGAAGTCTGAAAGACATTTTACATTTGCACAAGAGATAAACCATAATCTAGCTATATCCATGACCTTGCTATGAGCTCATTAGATGTTCAGATAAACACAGTAGGGTAACAGCATACACAGCTCGTCATTTCAATGACATAGCCAAACCTGAATTACCTTCATGAATTCCAAGTGGGCTTTCATAACATACTTATCCTATCTTGGTTTGATTGGACTAGTTCTTAAGTGCTTAAGAACCAGTCTTCATTTTCTTATGCACAAATGGTCCCCAACTTACAGTGATTCAACTACAATCTCTCAATTTTATGATGGTGTGAAGTGAGCCATATTCAGTAGAAACTGTATTTCAAATTTTGTGTTGAACTTTTCTTCAGCTGCTGATGTATAATGCAATCCTCTCTTGAGCTGCTGGATGGTGGCATTGAGTTACAGCTCAGAGTCAACCACACAATCATGACAGGACAGACACTCTAGTCTACAGCATGCCATGTTGCTAAGCTACAATGCTTGGAAATCTGGAAGTATTAAATGTCTTTTGTGGGGGGCCACAGACTGGAGAGGTGGTTCAGTGGTTAAGTGTACTTGCTGCTCTTGCAGAGGACCATGGTTCAGTTCCCAGCATCCACATGGTGTATCCAGTTCCAGGGGAATCCAATACCCTCTTCTGGCCTCCACAAGTACTAGGCACACACAGAGTGGTACACATACACATAAAATTAAAATATTTTTTAAAATGCCCCTGATGCTGGTGATAAAACCTGGGGTCTTATACATGTTAGACTCGTACTCTATCAGTGAGCCACATCTTTAGTTCCTTAAATGCATTTCTGACTTACAATTTCTAACTTACCATTGGTTTAGCTGTTTTCTCCATGTTAAAAAGCCAAAGGAAATCAGTGCAGTGCAGGATGTACTGAAGAGATCAAAGCTGCTATGAATAAACCATTGGGAAGTTTACTTGGCTGTTTGGACAACCCAGAGAAGAGTCTTCCCCAGGACCAGAAGGCTTGGTCTTAACAATGGCTATGAATGTGTCCATTCCACCTACAAAAGCGAGCTGGCAGTGCACAGCCTGTGTCACTGACCACATGTTTCAGAGCACGCAAAGGTCAGGGAATGTCAGAGATAATTCATTTGATGATATCTGAAAGGGTGGAACATGTCACCTACTTGTCTGTTCTTCAAATGGACCAGACAACATCCCTCTAGAGAGACCTATATGGTTAAAACAGTCTAGATGTTGTCTGATTTTTATCATAAAGGAGTACAAATCTCAAATTCAGCTTTGCCTTACAATTTTTAGAGGCGTATTTCCTTCTCCTTTAAGAAGACTTTCCATGTGAAAGATAATAGATATTTGCAAGGAATAAGAAGAAACACATACTTGGAGACCTCACTAGGAATATTTTGCCAGGATTTTACACTTCTCAGTCATTTCTCCTGATACTGAAGTAACTTCAATTTCTTCTGTTTTTAATGGGCTATGGCAAAGGTAGTTTTAGATTTCATGGGAGAGAGGGGGTTCTGTGTATTCCCCTCAAATTTGGGGGAAAACATCCTATTTCAAATAGAAATTGAGCAGAGAGAGAGAGAGAAAGAGCGAGAGAGCCATCATTGGCATGGGTTCGCTCTTCTTATAGATGAAGTCTTATTTGAAAAGAAAGTATTGATAGATTCATAGACAAAACATAAATACATATCTAAACGGAAGAGCACATTGATCTAGTGACTTTTTAAATGCGAAAGAAACTCTGTGACTAGACGAGGAGACATTACTTTAAATAATCACTGTCATACTGGGTTTAGAATCACTAATAGACTTCTTAACACCACACACCACAGTCAAATTTGAGAGAGAAAGGGGTTTGTCTTTTCTAAAGCAGGCCATTGGATGGCTTTGGGGAAAAAAATTAAAGTCATATATTTTTTAAAAATTAAAAGAAAAAAAATGACTATTTTAGGCAGAGATTATGACAAGGTAAGAGGTAAGCACTAGTTTCCTAAGGAAATGGAGATCTGAAAGATTTCTCCAAAACTAAACTAACATTGGGAATTTTTCTGATTTTTTAAAAGAAAGAATAATAAAAAAAGGAAAAAGCATTCAATGCAAAAAAAGGAAACATTCTTCTGACAGACTAATCAGGACTTTAATATGATAATCTGCCGTTTATCTGTGCTTTGCGTGTGCAATTGCTGTTTTCTCAGCTATTATTCAAGAGCTGTAAAATGAAGAATACCTAATTGCCTCCTGGAGAAAAGTATTACTACTGAAATGACTTAAGCAAACATATTCTGAACTAACAAAGTATTTTAAAATAATTTGCACTGAAGAATGAATGACAGCTAAATGACTGCCATTAACTGTTCTCCAGGTGCCCCTGGCCACGGCCCATTTTGGTCTTACTGAACACCTATCAGCCTTCGGACAGCTTTCAGCAGTGGTGTGTCAAATACTCTGGTAACTTGATTTTTCCTTCTTACCTGCTACAATGCCTGTCAGCTTAGAGTATTACTCTATCTACTGCCAGGTGAACTCAGAACAGGGAACGTTCTAAGCTTTTGATGTGAGCTTATTTCAACTGTTGAGCTTCGTTAGGTAAAGACTAGTAAGGAAAAGGTGTGTTTGTTAAAAACAATTATTTAGGTAGGGAACAAAAAAGCTAGATAAAAGCTGGAAAAAGTCAACTGAACTCTATCCCGCCTAGCAGAGGTTTTCCGGGCAAGGACAAAATTTATAATATCTTTGTCCTTGAATTGCATTGGCATAGTATATAGAAAGATACAGTTACTACATTCTCACATAGTTTGGAAAGAAGTCTTTCATCTATTCCTTTGAAAAAAATATGTTTAAAGTCATAAATAGAACTGTTGAAAGCTCAGAAACAGGCAGTAGCAAGGTTTCATTAAGACAATAAACCGGGGCACATTGACTACCTGCAAACCATCTTTCTTTCAGCCCTTCTGTATCCTGTTTCAATCAGGTTTTCAGCTGCACCCAAGTTACCCTGGTAAGTTCTTAGCTGTACCTAAGTTACCCTGGTAACAGCCTCAGTGTTTGCAGAGACTGCTAAGCTGAAACAAGCCGCCTCTTCAGTCACTGAAGTTTTCCTTAGAGCTGCTTCTTAAATCTGCTCCCCCAGGCACCCACACATCTGGATCCTAACTCTCCTCCTTGCTAGCTTTCTCAACATCTGTTTTCTCCCCTGTCTGGAATGGTCATTCTGGCCAATTGTGGCCTGCTAGACAGTACCACTGGTTTTTGTGATTTCCAATACTGCCAGGTTCTACTTCCTTGGTCCAGTTTTTTATCCAGTGCGCTCAGCCTTTATTTTTCCACCTCTGAGCACGACACAAGTTAATAAAAAACTAATTTACCCAAATTTATTACGGAAAAAATTAGTGTCAGGTTCTATCTACCACTTCTATTTGGGAAGCAGTGACTTACATAATAATCTCTCTCTCTCTCTCTCTCTCTCTCTCTCTCTCTCTCTCTCTCCCCCCCATAGCTATGAAAACAGACTTACCCCACTGAAACACCTATACAAGAAACTTCAGTTAGGTTGTATCTGCTGTAACTTTTGCTTATAAGTGGACGTTTGCATGTAACACCAACTTGCCACTCAATGATCTACTCCTTTAAGTCACTTGGTCAGTCTAATGTATGCATCCTAATAATGCAGCGAATGACAATACTAGGTTAGATTTCCAACCACTTCTAAGGAGCAGCCCCAGCTCTTTAAACCTGGAACTGGAAGAAAGCGTATTAGTCTAGCTTCTCCTCTACTTTCAAAAGCATTATTCAGCTTGACTAGAATAAACGTCATGTTCAGAATCTGAAACACAATTCCCATCAGTTTCTTTCCCTGCATAAGAATCTTGAAAGCTTTCTACCGCCTAATGGTCTACAGAGTAAGAGGCGTAAACCCAAGATGTACAGGACAAAGCATTGAATGAAAGAAAACATCAGAATTACATTTCCCATTTTTAAGGTATATTTTAGAGTGTATATATTAACCTAGGCATACAAATACATGGTTTAATAATGAAAAATTATATGTGCTGTAAATATGAAAAAAAAAAAAAACAGATGGGCTATGCAATTAGTTGGGAGGCTAGTGGCTTTTAGTTCAATCAGTAACCCCTTAGCATACACAATATGTAAGGGAACATAATTTGCATTTAACCTTTTGTTCCCACCACCTTGCTCACAAATATTAGCCTTATCTAGACATCCCATTTTCCACTCACACCACATGGAACCACTAGATTACATGCTGTATAAAGGGAGGAAATCATGAGTCTTACTCTTTTGGTATATAACATTCAACACATTGCATAGCATGCAATAGAGGTTAAGTATATATTATTAAATGAATAGCTAATTAATGAAGCTAGCATTATAAAGACAAAGATTCTGTGCTATTTCCTCCCTCTACAAATTTCTGCTTCTGGCTCTCTCTGATTGGAATTCTCTTTTTGCCAGACCTCAGCTTTGAAGATACCTGTAAAACTAGGCTAATGTCTTCACCAGTACCTCTACACTGCACCATAGAGTTAAGTATGTACTCTTTTCTTTTTTCTGTTTGGTCGATTTTTGAGTCAAGGTCTCGCTATATAGCCCCAGCTGCCCTGGAACTTGCTATGTAGACCAGGCTGGCCTTCAATTCACAGCGCTCTCCCTGCCTTTGCCTCCCAAATGCTGGGACGAAATGTGTAAGAACCCTCTTTGGGGTTCTTACACATCTAATTTTTTTAATGTTACATGCTGTCTTCTTCAATAGACTGAATTCCACAAAGACAAGAAATGAGAAACATTTCCTTACATCAACATATTGCTTCACTGACTCCTGATAGAAAAAAAAAAATCAAAAACTAAAATCTTCAATGATGTAGTGTGAACAATATCTTGCACCCCGGAAATTTTACTAGTGTTTCAAAGAAGGGAAAAGTTAAATTAAAAAACTAGAGCAGAATGAGACTGGAGAGATGGCTCAATGGTGAAGAGCATAGGCTGCTCTTGCTGAGGACCTGGGTTTGGTTCCCAGTACCCACATGGCAGCTAACAACTATTTCTAACTCCAGTTGAAGGGGATCCAAAGCCCTCTTCTGACCTCTGTGGGCATTGCATAACACAGGTGCACTTAAATACATTAGGCAATACATTTATACACACAATGGGACCTCAGCGATGTATCTGATAATATCAGTATCAAGAAACAATATCAGTCTCATGTATCTAACCTACATATCACTGAATCCCCAGAGGACTAGTGACAGAAATGGTGCAGAAATATATCCAAGGAAATAAGTCCAGAGTTTGATTTTAAAAAGTATAAATCTCAAGATCTATAGTGCTAGCACACCCCAATCAGGGTAAGCACAACACAAAGAAAACCACACTAAGGCACCATCATAATCAAATACTGAATTTGAAGTGATAAAAAAACCTGTTAAAGTGAATACCCCGCGAGGCTGGGGAAATGGCTCAGTTAGTAGAGTGTCTGACACAAACATAAGAACCTGAGTTCAGGTCCCAGTACTCGCATAAAAAAAGCTTGGCAAGGTGACATGTGCCTGTAATTCCAGCACTGGGGAGGCAAAGACAGGAGGATCCCTGGAGCTCATTGGCCAGCCAGTCTAGATGAGTTAGTGAGCTCCAGGTTCAGTGTGAGACCCTGTCTCAAGAAATAAGGTGGAAATTGGGCATGATGATGCACACCTTTAATTCCAGCACTTGGGAGGCAGAGGCAGGTGGATCTCTGTGAGTTCAAGGCCAGCCTGATATATATAGGGCATTCCAGGCCAGCAGGGGCTGCATAGTAAGATCATATCTAAAAATAATTAATTAATTAATTTAAAAGGTGGAAAGCTCTGAGGAAAATGCACAATATTAATCTCTGGCCTCCACATACAGGCGTGCATGTACACCTGCACACACATGAACACACACAAACAGGTACAAATCACACACATACAAATCAAAACCCCCAAATAGGACATAGTATATTTAGAATAACAAAGGCTCACCTTTTGCTTCTTTGATACAATAGAAGTCAGCAGACAATTGTATGGCATTTCTCTAATGTTAAACAGAGAATTGACTAAAATACTTTATCCAGGGAAAAAGTATTAAAGAAAAAAAATGCCATCAGCCTCAAATTCTATGCCAGTGAAAATGCATTCTAACTATGAAGGAAAAATAAAGACTTTTCCCAGACAAATGAGAGATGGCAGAAGCTCTTGCCAACAGACGTGCACAAGAAAAGATTGAAGGTGCTCAAGTGAGAAGCAATACGACACAGAAGCTCAAATGTACACACAGAGCAGTGGAGATGCTAAACCCATGGCTAGGTCTAAATAGTTTTCCTAAGTAAAAGGTATGTAACTGCTAAATCGAAACTTGTACCGTGAGGGTTACAACACATGTGGAAGTAGAATGTGCGACAGCGGTACAACGCAGACGATGAGGGAGTGGGTGTATATTCTGGAAGGTTCTAACATTAAATGTGAAGTGGTATAATATTCTTTGAAGGTATATATAAGTCATAGTTTAAACCTTAAAGCAAACTTTAGGGAACTTTAAGTAAAAAATAGGGGAGCCATTAATCTAATAATAAAGGAAAATAAATAAAAGGTAATGACTGCAATGAAACAATCAAAGTAGCTCAATAATTAAATACAATTGAATTAAAAAGCATCATTTATCAAGTGGGTTCAAATAATGGTCCCATTATTTGGCTGTCCATGAAAATGTAAACAAGATACGATGAAGAAAGATACATAAAACAGAGGTGAATGGCAGAACATGCCACATGAACGCAAATGAAAGTTATATTTATCTATCAGCCAAAATAATATCCAATGAAGACTATCACCAAAGATAAAGAAAGGGAGTTGATAAGCACGAAGGGATCAATTCATCAAGAGATATGACCATCATCAACGTATATGTCACAAGTACGAGCTCCCAAACACAAGCAGCAAAACTGGGCAGACAGGAAGAGAATAAACAGTACATAGTTATAATAAGAGACTTTACTATTTCTTTCTCCAGAATTGAAGAATAGAAAATAAAATCACTAAGGATATAGAATATGAGAATAACAACATCAGAGAATTTAATTTAATTGACATTCAATGAACAGTACATCGAACAATTGGCGGAACACAGTTTCTAAATGCACATGACACATTCACCAAGAGAAGCCATAAACTAAGTGTCAATGAAGTTAAGCAACTGAAATTATCTAGAATCCATTTTCTGATCAAACTAAAATCAAATTAACAATTAGTGACAAAGGATGTGTTGAATAAAAACACACCAAATATTTGGAGTAACACGTTGATAAGCCAGGCAGGGTGGCAAGTGCCTGTGGTTCCATCAGTAGGGAGACTGGGGTGGAAGAATCACTGGAGTACAAGGGCCTGAGGGCAGCCAGACTAACATCCCCAATCTCAAAAGAAAAAAAAAAGGGGGGGGATTGAGGGGTGTAGCTTATTGGTAAAGCCCTTGCCTATGATGGGGGAGGCCCTGAATTTGGTCTACAGTACCACAAAACAGCAACACAAACCCACACAGAAATAATCCCTAGATCAAGGCATAAATCTGAAAACAAATTAAAAACATTTGAACTGAATGATAATAAAAATATAGCATGTCAAAATTTGTTGCATTGGTACTGCTATAGAGGAAAACTTTCAGCATTGAGCAATTATACCCTAGGAAAGAAAAAGGTTGAAATTAATGACAAGAGCCTGTACTTTCAGAAGTGGGAGAGAGAAAAGCACATTAAATGCAAAGGATGTAGAAATAAAAAGATAAAGACAGACAGAAATAAAAAGATAAAGACACTGAAATACAAAACAGATATCAGAAAAGAATCAATTAACTCAAAAGTCAGTTCTTTGAAAAGGTCAATAAACTCAGTAAACCTCTACCTATTGAAAATATCATCTATCGGTGTTTTGAATGAAATGGAAGGTTCAGAGTCCAATCCTCTAAGACTAAGGGATAATCACAGAGCATCAATAAATGTATGCTTATGCCAGTCATGGTGGCACACGCCTTTAGTCCTAGCACTCAGGAGGCAGAGGCAGGCAGATCTCTGTGAGTTCAAGGCCATCCTGGTCTACATAATAAGTTCCAGGCCAGCTGGGGCTACAGGAAGACCCTGTCTCAAAAAGACAAT
>NW_008359442.1:13635054-13644556 GCF_000622305.1 Nannospalax galili
AAACTTTATTTCTATTTTATTGACTCTGTAAATAAATTTTTTTCCACAAGAATATTTCCAGGTTCAGATGACTCTCTGGTTAATTCTATCAATCATTTAGAGAAAAGTACTAGAAACCTGTACAATTTTTTTTAGAAAGGAAGAAAGGACACTTGCCCACTTGCTTTATACATCCAACAATATCCTAATACTAAAATCAAAGATACTACCACAAAACTTCAAGAAAAAGAAAGCAATTATGACTAATGTAAACATCAATAACAAATCCTTAAGAAAATAATAGCAAATTACATTTAAAATGGTAATAGCCTATGACAAAATAGGACTGACCTATTGTGTCAAGTTAGTACCCCAGACGTCCCTCAGTGCAAGGTCATTTACTGAGGTCTAGTCAGCCCAAATGACAGAATGTATGAATTCCAGTGGGAGCCGGGGCTACGGGAGGGTGCAAGTGGGGAAGGGGGTATAAAGATGATTAAGATTGATTGAGATGTTCTGTATGAAATACACAAAAAATCAATAAAAAATAGGACTGACCTATTTCTAAGGTTAAATTAATTGAAAAATCAACATAATCTAACATACTAAACATAAGATAAATGAGCTGAAATATAACTCAGTGGTTGATTGCTTACCTAGCATGTGTGAGGCCCTGTGTTCAATCTCCAAAACCACCAACAAACAAAACACATAAATAAGAAAAAAAGTATGCAATTATCTCAAAAGCTGTAGAAATATAATTCACAAAGTTAAACACATGCTCATGACAATTTGCATTATCAATGATCCAGCAATCCCACCTCTGGATATATAACCAAAGGAACTGAAATCACCATGTCAAATGGCACCTGAATTCCCAGTTTGATTGCAGCATTATTCACAATAGCCAAGATATGAAACCAACTTAAATGGCCGTCAAAAGATGACTTGATAAGAAAACATGGTATATGTACCGTGGAATACTCTTCAGTTCAAAAGGAAAGCTGATCATTTGCAACATTAGTGAATGAGCCTGGAGTGAAATAAACAAGGCACAGAAAGACACACTACTTCATGATCTCACAGGGGGAATTTAAAAAGGAGAACTCACACAAGTGGAGAGTAGAGTCATGGTTACCAGAGCCTGGGGGAGGAGAGGAAAGGACTAGGGAGCTGTTGGTAAGGCATGCAGGGATTCAGATACCACACAATAAGGTGTCTGTTATTCAATGATAATTTGTTATATTTCAAAATGACTATGAGAATAAATTTAAAACATCTCACCACAAAAGTGATTAGGAGGCAATGGACATGCTAATTGGATTAACTTAAGCATCATACATTATACACAAAAATCACAGTGTACACACTGTGTATACACTGATATACACAGTTACGATTTGTCAATTAAAAATCACATTAACGGCAAATAACTTAGAAGTCATGATTGATTCTTATCTTTCATCAACCATACCTAACTTCTTTCACTAAATCCTGAATTTTACTTCCAAATTATATCATTTCAATCTATTGTACCTCTATCAGCACAATCTTAATCACCATCATCTCTCCTTTAGAATAATCCAATAATCTTTCATCAATATTTTCTCTTTCTATTCTTGCCTTTCTAAAAATCTATTCTCTATGAAGCAAAAAGCCTAGTTGTCACAAGGTAAAAATTAGATTATGCTTTTCTTTGGCTCCAATAGCTTCGCACTGCAGTGAACACAATCCTTAACCTTTTCCGTTGCCTACAAGGCACTCTATTAGACACAGTTTCTCTCTCCTACTTGATCCTGAGCCATTCTGATCCTTCCTGCCACATATCAGCCTCATTTGTTTCCTTTCATTTCCTCAAATAGACTAGACAATTTCCTTCTTTGAGGACTTTATGTTTGTTCTGCCTGGAATGTTTTCTCAGATCCCTACCTGAGATCCCTAGCCTCTTCCTTGCAAACTAAGTTCACTGTCACTTCCTCAGATAAGGTTTTGCCGACTAGTCAGTGTCAAGAAACCTTCTCCTCCTGTCCACTTCTAATACGTTATTTATCAGAAGCAGGAACTCAAGGTGGGCTTCAAAAAGACCTTAGGCAGGAATACAAGTAGAGTCTTGGCAGCATAAGGACATCACGAACAACTACTACACATATTATGGCTCCTTAAGTGCCAGGCTGGGTCCTAGGAACTTGATCCTCTTAGCAACTCTAAAAGTAAGAAACTATAATCATTTTCATCTTACAGATGAGGAAGCTAAGCATAATGGCATTTAATCCTGTGCAGAAGGACCCAGCCGAGAAGGAGCAGAACCTAAATTCTAAACAGCAATCTGGTTTGAGACCTGAAACAGAGGAAATAAAGATGAATAAGGACAAATTTAAATATGGAGGAAAGACGAAAATTAACATAGCTCAGAACTGTTGTCCTCCCCCTACACATACATAAACATATATGTTTGCATGTATACATGCCTGCATAAATATGATCCGCTCAAATCATTATGACTTATAAAAATGTAAAAGACTTCAGTGCAGGGGAAGGAGAGATGGCTCAGCAGCTGAGAGCACTGGCTGCTCCTGCGAAGGACTCAGGCTGCTCTTGCAGACAGCAGCACCCACATGGCGGCTAAAACTGTCTGTAACTCCAGTTCTAGGGGCTCCAACTCCCTCTTCTGGCCTCTGCAGGCATTGCACAGCACAGGTGCACTTACATACCTGCAGGCAATAAATAAAATAAAGATAACAAAATAAAATATTTTTTAAAAAGACTTTAGGGCTGGAGAGCTGGTGTAGCCATTAAAGGCTCAGGCTCACAACCAAAAAAAAAAAAACACTCAGTGAAACAAATTGCAAATCATCTTAAATAAATTATATGCCAGGTACTCTGCTTAAGATCAAAAACTAAGGCTGGGGTATGGCTCAGCGGCAGAGCTCCTGCCTGGCATACTCTAGACCCTGGGTTCAATTCAGTGCACTACAAAAAATGATTATGAAAAATCATAAAAATTATTTTAAATTTGATCATTTAAAAGTCTAC
The DNA here is from genome assembly GCF_000622305.1 of Nannospalax galili. Taxonomy (NCBI): domain Eukaryota; kingdom Metazoa; phylum Chordata; class Mammalia; order Rodentia; family Spalacidae; genus Nannospalax; species Nannospalax galili. The sequence goes on from NW_008359442.1 coordinate 13,638,067, forward strand.
TATTGCCAAGTGTGGTAGCACATGCCTTTAATCCCAGCATTCAGGAGGTAGAGGCGGGTAGATCTCTGAGTTTGAGGCTAGCCTGTTCTATATAGCAAATTCCAAGATAGGCAGGGCTATGAGACTATGTCTAAAAAAATCTTATTATCTGTATAAGGTAGAAGCACACTCATAATTTTCTGAGGCTTGTGGATGTGAGACTATTCAGTATTCTGTATATGTGTCATAATAAATATGAATGTAGAGTTAAGCAATGATCTTCCCAATGCCTCAAATAAGTATCCTGAATAACTTCTCCAAAGTAAAAAACAAAGTTTCTCAAAGATACTTTGCTTAATCGTTTACTCTTAACTGCATTAACACTACATCTGTGTTTCTAGCTTTCTGTTACATCTCTTCCATGCAAAGCTGTCTCAGTGTTCTAGGATCAAAGAGTACAGAGTGAAAACAGTGCCCTTCTAAAACTTATAAGACATAGATCTGACATTATAGTAACCGGGAAGACAAGCACAGATGTCAAAAAGGACTTTTCAACTTTATCACAAATGTAGTTATCAATAACCACATGAAGCATTGCCATCAATTAAACATGAAACAGAATAAAAGGTGGTTGAATAAAACAACTGCTTAGAGGAGCAAAAGAGAAAAAAACCCAGAAAGTAGGTAGAAGCACCGAGAACCTTACTGCTGAACTCTGCAGAAGGCGCCTTCAAATAAATATTTCAAACCTCCATATGAATATTTTAAGCATGACAACTACACATAAACACACAGCCAAAGTGCTCAAATCCACTCAAGAAAGACTATTAAGTCATCAACTTGCTCCTGACAGGATCCACTGAATATGGCAACAGTGAGAAGTCAGGAGACAGTTGGAATCATTTCAAGACTGCTAATTTAACTTGTCTTAAAACCAACCAATGCTCAACGTGTCATCATCAATGTCATCTCATCGCAGTCTGAAAAGCCTTCGACCTAAAGCAAAAAGGTCCCCAAGTGCCACCCTTCTTGTCTACTGGTTGAAAATCTAATTGGTTCTGCTGACAGGCTTGGGAATTGGTAGGAAGGCTGTTCAGTTAATCTCCAAGGGCCAGCAAAGAGCTCAGTATCCATCTCTGAGCTTTGCTCCCTGGCTGTCGTAAAATGACTCTGATGGCAGTGCAGGCTCTTATGCTTCAGCTGTCTCCTGACTTCTGTTAAGTCAAATTCAATAAAGTTTGTCACTCAATAATCTGAGAGCTACCCAACAAAACCTCTTTGATCAATAACAGCTTGCTGCTTGCACTTGGGAAGGTGACCTATTAAAGATTAAAAACACACCTGCTGCTTGAATCAGAGAGCATCTTTTTTTTTAACTTTTAAATGAAAATTCATCCAGTAAAATCAGCTTAACTATTAGGAGTGTATATATAGCCTTGCATAGGGGAATGGGAATGAGATAAAAAGAAAGCTTAAATGCGATGCTCCCTTGATTTCTGAATTAAGTTTGATGGTTATAGGCTTCCACTCCATTTAGTTCTTATATATAAGCTGTATTTATTTCAGTTTTGTATTTCAGTATCACACACTCATTTATTTGTTGCCTGTGTGTACAATCAAATCATTGGTACTGCAACATTAATTCAAGTCTCAATCAAAACAATGTAATCTGTTGTTTTATGTCATTTACCTCCCTGCAGAAAATCATGAATGCTCATTTCAGGGAAAAGCACTGTAATCTTTAAAGTCATACACTCTTTTTATATTTAAGGAGTTGCCTTTACCTAACCACTTATATAAGGTAAGGCTACAACCAAATAGGACCCCAGTAACTTCAAAGTCACTAGACAAAGCTCAGTAATCCCAGGGAACAGTACAGATGATTCTTGCCTACAAAATTAGAGAACTGTTCACTTACATCTCACACCACAGCCTCCATTCTTGAAGGCTACAATCTTGTAGTAATAAGGAATTCAAGAGTAATTAAAATGTAATCAATATGATGAAGGTCTTTGGGTTGTTTTTCTTTATGAACAAGAACATGGGCAGATTTTTCTTTACTTTTTGCCAGAGGCAGAGGATAACATATCTTAGGGCTTTTCCCTTACCTAAAAATGTATTTTGTTGTAATTCAGCAATAACACTTTCAGGGCTGGAGAGATGGCTCAGTGGTTAAGAGCACTGGCTGCTCTTACAGAGGACTCGGTTTCAAGTCCTAGCACCCTCATGGCCCTGACAACTGTTCTTAGTTCTAGTTCCAGGGGTATCTGACACCCTCTTCTGATCTCCGTGGGTAGTGCATGACACAAATGCACTTACATACATGCAGGCTATACACTCATACACATAAAATAAAAATAATAATAAAAACAATAACACTTTCAAAGTATATTGTCACGTTACATAAATAGAATAAGATAAAAACTTCTACACAGCCAGGCATGGTGGCTCACACCTTTAATCTCTGCACTTGGGAGGCAGAGGCAGGCAGATATCTGTGAGTTCAAGGCCAGCCTGGTCTACACAGTGAGTTCCAAGCCAGCTGGGGCTATAGGGAGACCTTGTCTCAAAAAGACCCCAAAACAAAACAAAACAACAACAACAACAAAAACCTTCTACAGAGCAACAGTCACAGATCAGCAGTGATAAAAGATCAAGTTAGCAAGTGCCTTGTATGACTGACTGGCTTTCCTGGCTGGCAACTGTTCTCACCATGAAGCACATGAATTTCCTCACAGACAATGTCCACCTGAAAATGTATGTGTCAGCCTCTTGTGTGGGCATTTTCCATAAAGTTTAAGCATGCCTGTTTTCTAAGGCATTAATTTCCCCTCATGGCATTCCCGTACTATCAACCAGAACACGTGTGACAAGGAGATATGGATTACATCTCCAGCAGCCCCTAATAATTTCATCATCGTCTCTTTGAACTCTGCAGCCTGTCCTGATCTGAATTAATCACTTCTCCCCTTCATGGGTTATTATCGCCTTGGTTTTGTGCTTCTGGTTTCCTAGTTTCTATTTGAAATGTCTTCATCAAAGCAGCTGCATGGCTTCATTTCTGCTTTTGTTTGTTTTCTCCTGATTAGTGTGATATGCATAGATCAAGGTTTTTAACTCCTGGATGTAGCAACACATGAAGTTCAGAAAGGCCAACCTAATCTAATTAAGGTTTTCTGACTAAAATAAGGTAATGCTTCATGTCAGTTGAACCTGGGGATGAGGTGACTCATTTCAGAGGATATCTTAATTTGCTCAAATGTATAGTTATAATGAGGTTGAGCTGAGAACAAGAAACATAACTGCTGTGATCAAGAAATGATCACCTTTCCTGGTGAATTAAAAAATACTGTTGAAGGTTGTTCTATTAGAACATATGATAGGATTCGTAATAAAAAGCTTTTAAGTCATCCAAATCAAATGACAATAGTAAAAGCACACGTGGGTTATGAAATATCAAAATTACTAGACAACAAAGGAACAATGTAGTCACTAGAGCTTTTCTTCCATGGGGAATAATCACTTGGCAGATAAATGCAAAAATCTTAAAGGTCTAAAATAAGGTGGTATGTGACTAAGTATCTTTTTGTGAATCTGTTCATGAAAACACACTGTGGGGGTGGGCAAGGGCAAATCTGCATTTTTCAAAGGCCACTCAGCTGGATATGGAGATTGGCTTGGAAGGATGCAAAGATGCAAACAGGGAGCTATTGGGATGCTGCTGCAAGCATCATGGCAGCCAGGGCAGAGCAGAGCTACAGTGGAAGTTGGACTCCAAAGGACATCTGGGACAGGAGATTGGAAATCAGGGGACAAAGGGTGTTTTGGTCCACAATGACTAGATGGATGGTTCCCTTGCTAATCTAGTATCCTTGAGGGAGGGCAAGGGGCAGAGGACAGGCTACAAATTCAGATATAAGCATTTGTGTGGAGACAAGGGGTGAGTGGCCAAGTGCCCGCTGTGCCCTGCCTGGAGTCCTCTCTAACGTCACAGTGGGAGTCTCTCAGCCTTCAGCTGGCCCATTGCTGATGGGTTCCCTAACATTCTCAGGATCCTATGTGTATTCTAGTCCCTGCCCAGATTGTGCCCCTGGTCCTCAAATGTAGAATGCCTCAAGGCACTTTATCATCTCACCCAAATCATCATCTATATGGCTACCTAAGATAGAAATTTGGGAATACCTTGAGTCTCCACTCACTTCATTTTTAGTGATTATTTTCCCTCTAAATCTCTCTCAAACTACTTTTTTTCCCATTCCCTCAGCTAAAGTCCAAGTTCAGATGCTTATCTTCCCTTGCCTTGATAACTGCTCTTACTCCACTCCGGTCTCTCTGACTTAGGACTTCTGTCTTTCTGATTCATTCTTTACATAGTGGCCAGAACTCCCCCTGCTTTGAGTTTTTCACTGTTCCTCAGTGCTACTAAGATGAAAATTACGATCCTTAAAATGATAAATAAGACCCTGCATGATCTGGTCTCTGTATCCTGAGAGTCATGTCAGAATGCCTCTCACACAGTAACAACCTGCTTCCTTCACATCACTAATCTGTTGCCAGTGTCCCCTGACTCACCCCAACCTGTCATTCTGTTGCCTTGTGTTACAGGAATGCTTCAAGTGACTTTCACCACCAGGAGTTTGCATTCAGTGCTCTTTCTACCTTGAACATTAGGGCTGGCTCCCTATGTAGCTTTTAGCATTTTATGTGTCTCCTCAATGAGGCTTTTCTTGACCTATGTATTGAAAACTGCAACCCATTCCTCCCAGCTTCAGCACACCTCACCCTCTTCCTCCTTTATTTCTCGCCAATGCACTTATCACCACTGGTCATATCCTATATTTATTTATTTATTTTCTGCTTATCTTGCTCATAAGAATATAGTCTTCATGAAAGTAGAGAAATAGGCCTGCTTTGTTCTTTGGTCTATCTATCTGTAGCATCTTCCATGTGTCTGGAAAATAGGCACATTCAACAAATATGTGTCTCCACAGATATGGAGAATGCACTGCGCTCCCCCAATTACAAATCATGATTGCTGGCTTACTTCTTTATTTCCTTCATTAGACAAAAACCAAATTTTGATCACTTTCTTTCCTTAGTGCTCTCTGGCATAGAGAAGACCCTCAAGTTTCCATGAAGCCATCTCATCCTTCCCCAGTAAAATGCTTACTGGTTCATTTGGTCCCCTTTGCCCAAAATATACTCTTCCATTTTTTTTTCACTTTCAAATACCACCCTTTAAAAGAAAATCTAGAATTCATTCTCTCTGGGAATATTCAATTGAAAAGGAAGTCTGGGAGAAAGAATTATAGGTTTTCTGGGCACTGTGTATAATCCCAAATACTTTGCATTGACCTGGTTTGTGGGTCTTCAATAATTGTTCCTTGAATTGTGATGGTTTATATTTGTCTTATTACTTCTATGGAATCATAGATTTTCTAGACTGTTCTAATTCATTCTTTATTTGGAAGCCAGATCTGTCACGTCTTAAAGGTATTCTGTAATTTGTAATCCAACCTCCTCATTCCACAGAGGATGGGCTTGGAAACCAGGGATGATATTAGTGCCAAACTAGACTTTTGCATGCATCTTGCAATGTATTTAAGGAGTTTGACTGTTGGCTTGGTATGCACTGTGGCCATTCCAATAACCATTTCTATGACCTTAGAAATATGACTTAATCACTACCCCTCAGCTTTCTCATCTATAAAAGAGAAAAACTGGATCCTCAGGCTATCATGAGAATTAATGAAATGACGCATGACAAGCACTTAGAACAATGCCAGCTTCTAGTAAGTGCTCAGTAAATGTCAGCCCTTACTGTAATTGCTACTGACTCATTTGTGAGCTTATTCAGAGGAAGGATATGATTTAGAACTTTTTGATTCTCTGATGAGGTAAGCAGTTTTGCATATAGTCAAAGGCCATATAAAGTTTTAAATATTTCAGCAAGTGGCACAATATGGAGTCATGGCCAATCTACAAGTCTCTGCTGTGATGCTAAATTAGGGTCCTGAAGACATTGCAGCGCTATTCATTTCCCTCCTGTTGATTGGATCATGGGAAGATCTCAAGCCACGGAGGAAAATCTGGATCCAGAGGAGGGTCCAAGCAGAGGAGATGGGAGATGGCATCCAGAGGGATGCTATTTCCAACTACTATGGGAATAGTTCAGGATTTGGAAACCAGACAAGCTTGTTTGTTCTATTGTGAACCAGCGGACTGAACTGCAAACAGTAGTATTCAGATGCTAACTGAATGACCTGGCTACACCATGTTCCCCACCATCCTGAAGCAGCTGGCTTGAGAGAACAATGGAATGGTCTCTTAAAGACACAGTTACAGTGCCAATTAGGTGGCAATAGCCTGGAGGGCTGGGGCAGGGTCCTCCAGAAGGCAGTGTATGCTTTGAATCAGCATCCAATATATGGTACAGTTTCCCCTATAGCCAGGATTCACAGGTCCAGGAATCAAGGGGTGGAAGTGGGAATGATTCCACTCACTATCACCC
>NW_008359442.1:13645247-13656747 GCF_000622305.1 Nannospalax galili
TTTTCTTTACATGCTACTCTAGCGTATTACCAGGACTGTACAGTGTCCTGGACTTTTTAGTACACATTTTCCATGGTTGAAAAAGTTTGATACTTGGATATTGAGATGGCTAATCCTGGGTGTCAACTTGATTGGGTCTGGGATTAACTGAAATGAAAGAAATCTTCCTAATTGGATCATCTGAAGCTGGAAGACACACCCTAAATGTGGGTGTTACCTTCTGATGGCAGCCGGTATAAAAGGCCAAGGCAGAGGCGAACGCCAGGCTTCTTGCTGCTTGCTTTCTCTCTCACTGGTGGGTTCATCTTGCTGCTGTGGACTGAGACTAGCTGATCTTTTGGAATTTGTCAGAACTTCAGCACCAAATCGGGACTACTGAGACATCCAGCCTTGTGGACTGAGCGACTATGGATTCTCAGCCTCTCCAGTGTGGTGCAGCCATTGTTGGACTACTCAGACTCTATCCTATGAGCTAAGCTGATAAATCTCTCTCTCTCCCCCCCCCTCTCTCTCTCTATATATATATATATTCATTCTACTGTTTCTTTAGAGAACCTTGACTAATACACTGATCAATAGACAACAAATGCATGAGTTAAAATTTCATGTCCATTATACTTTCACATCATCAAATAATGTCAGAGACAGAAATTATACATTGTTCCCCAAAAAAACTCTCACGTAAATTTTTTTCTCTTAATTATTTATTTAATAACCACATGATTAGAAGAAGCATTCCATTACAACAGCATTGACATATTCAACAACAATTTCCAGAGCTAAGATGCATCTCTCTCAAAATTGGCTGTACATTTTTAGGCTTACAGTTCAGTTAATACAGTTATACAATATTGTACTCAGCATAAACCCTACAGGACATAAAATTAAATGAGGTTTCAACCTTTAAAAAAGATCTCCATTTCATTATTAAAATACACAGTTTCATACAGAAAAATTCATTTTTAATGCAATTGACACTGAGATGTTTGCACATGTGTTTCTAATCTCTATATATCTGATCATCACCAGTCACAATCAGTTACCTTCTGAGCTCCTTGGCATCTGAGCATAGATATAAAGTCATCAGGTAGATTTCAATGGTAATGTTTTTCACATCTACTAATTATTAAGGAGCAACTTTTTGTGGTTTGAAGAATTATTATTATTATTTTAGTCTTTTTAAAATTTTTAATAACTACATGATTAGAAGAAGCATTTCACTACAGCTTTAACATATTCAGTAACACACTCCAGAGCAAGAGTACATCTCTTTCACAAGTGGCTGCAAGTTTCTAGGTTCACGGTTGAATTAATACAGTTATACAATATTGAACTCAGTATAAGCCCTGTAGGACATAAAATCGAATGACTTTTTAACCTTTAAAAAAATCTCCATTTCATTTTAGAATATATTGTTCCTTGCAGAAAGACTCATTGTTTTTGCTACTAACACTGAGATGTTGGTGCATGCATCTCTAAGCTGTGTGTATCTGATTATTACCAGTCATAATCGGTTGCACTTGGATCCTTGGCACCTGTGTACGTCTATAAAGTCATCGGGTAGATTTCAATGGTACTGTTCATCACCTCTACCAATTAACATGATGTAAATTTCCATGTAAATTTTCTAAAAGTACCATGGAGTTTTAAATATCCTTATAGCCATTCATCTTTTCCTCTTCACCACTACCTCTCTTTACTACGTAGTGTCTGGGAGAATTTTTTTATGCAAACAACAGACAGTAGATTGGCAAGGACCAATTCATGTAGAAAATCTTGGGTTAGGCTTTACAACCCAATATGGGTTATAATGTGGGGGATAGGGGATGAAAAGTGAGTTAAAAAATAAAGGAAGCAGTCTTACTAGCTGTCAATTAAAGGGACTTAAGCATCAATTCTGAGTTGGTATATGGCTTCATTAAACGTGTTTTAATAAGTGTAAACTCTAGAATGAGCCTTTCATCATTAGTTGAGATTGTGCACGAGTGTGTGTATGTGTATATACTGGTCCAAATGCAAGTAAGTCATTGTCTATTGATGGGTCTTAATAGTAACTAATAAAGCATTGTGCTATATTTCCAAATCTGAGTCACTGCTAAATAAATATTTAGTCCTAAGAGTAGGGATATACACAAAACTGGAATGTTGCTAACTCAGTTAAAAGGAAATTAATGCTAGCAAGTTTCTATAATTAATACTTGCTCAAAGTTAACTCTTTTTTGCTTTTCAAAATACCTAATTTAGGAACTGGGGAGATTTCTCAGTGTATAAAGCACTTGCTACTCAATAGGAGGAGTGGAGTTCAGAGCCCCAGAACCCACCTAAAAAAGTTGGGTGTGTATAGTGCCTCACCTGTAATCCCAGTGTTTGGCAGGTAGAGACAGCAATGTCTAGGATAAGCTGGCTAGGTAGACTAGCCAGGATCATCAAGTTCCAGGTTTAGAGAAAGCCCCTGCCTCAGTAAAGCGGAGAGCAATTGAGGAAGACACTGACATCAATCCTGGTCTACATGTGGGTACAAACCTGCACACAGATGTGCCCACACACACGTAAACACACAGGTATGCATGTCCACACATACCCCCATACAAGAAAGAAATCAAAGTACTGAATTTAGTCAATAATATGCCATATTCTATAACAATAGCTACAATGATGATGACAATGCTACCTTACTTGGCGAAGGGATACTAGAAATTCTTTGGAAATTGCTATTGGTAACCCACTTTCACAACTGTTCCCCTTTAAAATGACAATGCTGTTCATACTGATTATTCTATTCCTGAATATTTACACCTATGAAAGTCTGTCTGTGTGCAGTGTTCAGTTTTTTTTAATATTTTATCTATTATTTTTATTTTATGTGTACGAGTCTACTGCCAGCATGTAGGTGAGATATACCTGTGTTGTGCAATGCCTGTAAGGTCAGAAGAGGGTGTCAGACCCTGGAATTGGAGTTACAGACAGTTGAAGGATGGTTCGTAGCCACCATGTGGGTGCTGGGAATCAAACCTGGGTCCTCTGCAAGAGCAGTCAGTGCTCTTAACTGCTGAGCCATCTCTCCAGCCCAGTGTTAAGAAGTTTTAATCATTTTAACAGAAACAGCTTTTGTTAGGTTTAAAACATAATCCTGGGTCACAAAAGTTAAGTACCGGGCTCTTAAAATGACCTGTGATGCTACTGATGTATCACACCACCATTTGTTTGAACATTATCTAGGATTAAAAAGCTAAATAAAGAATTCTTTGAAAATCCCTTTTGTGAGTTCCTCAGAGCACACGTTTTTCAGTTAAAGCTGCACAGGCTGGTGTTTCATACTTTGCAATTTCTTCATTTTTTACTATTTACTTTATATTTTCCTTAAGTGTCTAAATACATACTCTTTACATGGGTTCAGCCTGACCATGGATATGCCTTCAGGAATTTCTGAAAGCTCAGTTTTGAATACTACCCTGGGACTAACAGTCTCCTTAGATCTCTTTGCCTTTGGCCCTACTAAGTCTTTCAATACCTAACTTCCTGTTCTCTGCCCACTAGCACACTTCCTTGGACCCAATGGTTAAATGTCTGCAGGTAGCAGCCTACTACTGCCTTTCTCAGTATTTGAAGGAATTAAAAACTCTGATTCTGCTTGATTTTTATTTATTTATTTATTTATTTATTTATTTATTTATTTTTTGAAGAACTTGATGATTTTTTTTTTATTTATGTACAAAGACAAGCATGATCTCATTCACTGGGAGGATGGTCTTGAATTCATTCGTTCAAGGTTGCTTAGTCCAACTTATGAAGCCTATGTCCTTCGGAAACACTGTCAGCACGTGTTCAGCCTGTGCTTCCGGATCAGATGGTGGCGGTTAGAGCAGACGCAGCACTAGCGAGAACCCTGGCCGAATTTCCGCGGGTAACTCCAGTAGAGCTGCTGGTGACCCATCTTGACGCCACACGTCCAAAAAGCGAAAAGAATCTGCTTTATTCTTATATGTGAAAAGTCTCAAAAAATTTCAAGGGGCCCATTAGTCCTTGAAATATTCATAATATTCTTTGAGGAAATAAAAGTATTTTCAAGGGTGGGACTCTACAGCTTTCACCAGGTCTCCTAGAGTCCTCCACACAAAAACATTAAGAACTATTGAGTGTCTTTCCCACCCCCACACAAGTAACAGAACACAATTGAAGCTAACAAGTCACACCCTATTTTTACTTTTAGATATTTCATTTTCATTTATTTTTAGCGAATATATTACAGTTGTAGCTTGTCAGTTTAATTGAAAGAGTTACATTATTTTGGTTGTACTGACAGTTTTTGTTCATTGGAACTGTAGATTTCAGTAATTTCGGTAATTTTCTAGCGTGAATCACAAATATGTAGGAAAGTTAGAAGCTGGGAGTTATCAATTTCACTTCGCAGGATGATATTACCACTTTTCCAAAAATAGAGGCTCCAGACTTTCTAGAAGTCTTCTCACTCGCCTTTTCACCTTCTCTTTGTTCCCTGTAGCCTTTAACACCCCAGAATCTAGTGCTTAATCAACTATGACCTTTCATTTTTATTTAATTATTTTATTTTTATGTGTCTTTTCAGATGAAAAGCTCTCTGAGGATAGTTTTTATTTCCTTCCTTAGAAAATTGCACAATTCCCTAACAAATAGATGCTCAACAAATCCCCACCGAATGAACAGATATACTTCTCTAAGCAGAAATGTATCCTTATCCTGAACCTAAGTATGTAACTAAACTTGTTTCCTTGTTTCTTTGGTGGAAAGGTAAAGGTCATTATTTTCAAGGACTTTTTTGTGTTCTTGATAATTAACACTTTAGGCTAGGATACCTTTGGGAGTCTACTAGTTACAGTGCAACTTTACATGGCAACTTCTGAGAGTCTTAAATAAGTTCATTGTCACCAGTGGTTTTCAAATCTTTCTCCATCCCAGCACATCAGAAGGATGCTTTAAAGTTCCATTACCAGCAATTGCTCACTATAAAAGTAACCCTCAGTTCAATGGAGAGTGTTAAGGTAGGGTATGGAGATGATCAAGGGGGCATTTAAAGCCTATGAATAATTCTATTCCATCCTTTAGGAAATGAGTCCATTCCCTCCCAGCAAGGACAGAATATTGCATTAGAACACTTACGAAAAGAAGAGAATTAGCCTATCAGAATGAATTCGTAATTTCAAAAACTGAGCTCTGTAAATTAACAATAGTCAACAATAGTCTTAGTGTTAAGAATTTGCGACCATATTTGCAGTTACTTTGGAAGATGCTCACTCACATGACTTAAAATGGCTTTTGTACTTCAGGCTATTCAAAAGCGGTGTGTTGTTGTTGTTGTTGTTTGTGTGTTTGTTTTATGGTCTTTTGGGGACAGGGTCTCCCTGTAATCCCAGCTGGCCTAGAACTCCCTATGTAGACCAGGCTGGCCTTCAACTCAGAGAGATCTCCCTGTATCTGCCTCCCAAGTGCTGGAATTAAAAGCATGTGCCACCACGCCCAGGTTCAAAAGTATTTTTTAAAGCTAGTGTTTTTCCTTGATTAATCTCTTTTGGGGGGGTCTATGGAAAATTGGAGAAGCACTCTTTTTATACCCAATTTTCTCTTCTAAAATACCTGCAAATGTGACTGACTAGTGTGGCAAGAAAAATTAGATTTTGGGTTGGACTTTACCTGAATAGAGAAATGAAGGCAGGTTGAGAATTGCCTTCAAAGTGAAAGGTGGAAAATACTCTTAGAATAAGACACGAAAACTAATTGCAAACTGTAGATGTACCTTAAGTGACAATGAAGTTAGCAAAATCCTAAACATGGAAATTTTTTTATGACCAGTAACTCAGTTACATTCACAAATGATTGACAAGAAGATAAAGAAGGATTAAATTTAAGAGATTCAGAAAAATCATTAGCTAATTACAATGTATGGATTCTGGATCCACAGTCAAATTGTAAAAAATGATAATGTAAGATAATCAAGAGGTAGAAAAAAGAATTTTGTATATTTGATGTGATTAAGAAAATACATAATTTATGGTTGAGGATATTTAAGAATGAAACATGCCTGACATTTTGTTTATTTATTTAGGTTTTGTTTTTGTTTTTGGAACAAGGTCTCCCTATAGCCCCAGCTAGCCTGAAATTCACTATGTAGACTGGACTGGCTTTGCTCTCACAGAGATCCACCTGCTTCTGCCTTCTGAGTGCTGGGATTTAAGGTGTATGCCAGCACATCCGGCTTTGACATTTGAGTTTATATAATCCAATATAGGACAGGGGTATATGGACACATAAATGAAATAAGACTGGCCATGTTTTGATCATTGAGGTAAGCAATGAGAATTTTGTTTTATTATACATTTCCTTTACTTTTAGAATGTTTAAAATTTCATAATACAAAGTTAAAAAGACTGAGTATAAATATATATGTGTATATCTAATACTTTAATTTGGAAAAATAGAAGTTAAAAATCAGAATATTTTCAAATTATAATTACTTACATGTACACAAATGTGGAATTCATTTAAAATGCCAGTGAGGCATCTAATTACATCAATTATGGTTTTTTTTTCCCACTTAAATCACTATTGCCAAGTGTTTACCTATTTTGGGTCTCATTAAACTATGTTTCACTAAAAAAAAAAAAAAACCTATCAATAATTCATAACATTTCCTACTCTTAATTCATTATTGGTTAAATTTAAAATAAATATAAATCTTTGGTATGTCATGTGGGTCACAGGAGATTTTAATGTTCATGCTTAGCACCACTGTCTATGCAAATATGATACATGCAAGAGCAACTGAGTGTTCAGTTAAGATATAAGCACAGGAACCGCTCCTTGTAAAAGCATTTTTAAAAGATCCATATTTAAGCCTCCCTTATCCAAATTAGCTTCCCAATGTGAAAAGAAGGGAACTCTCCCATTTCTGCTGCGGGTTAAGCCTTTATGTGTTATTGGAAATGACGGAAACATGAAGAAAATGTTCTTAAGAGTTAGAATGATCTCATCGGCATTACTGGGACATTCCAAATGTAACCAAAGAGGTAATGGGAATAAAAATTTTCTTTGACAGATGAGCCTGCTACGTCATGGAAATTTGCAGCCTGTGTGCATCGAATGAATTTCCTACTGAGGCAAAGTGTTCTTTCTGATCATAAAGGAGCCACCACCTTTTGGTTTTTGAGGCCACAGAACTGACCAGCAAGAGGACCTGCATGACAAATCACAATTAATTATGAACCACTAATACCAACGAACAAGTCAGAGTCCACAAAAGTGGCCTGGGATTTAAAGGAAGATTCAGATGGTCACAAAGAAATGAAAGGAGGAGATAAAACAATCACTGCTGAAAAAGGCTGTCTGTAAACTTTTAAAGATAAACTAAAACCAGACTCTTGGACCATCTTAGGGGGTCATATTTTAAAATTTCAAAATTTTATTCTACTTTTATAAAATAATTCAAATTCTGTAATGTGTGCTTTATATTCCAAAAGGGTAGAACATTGAATTGGGTGACTTTTAAAGTTTGGAGAACCCAACTTTGCTGAGTAACAACATTCTAAAAACAACAAAGGTCTATTATCACTATTTAAGGAATGACATCTTATGGGGACTACAGAGAGGGCTCAGTGGTTAAGAGCACATACTACTTCTGCAAAGGACTGGAGTTTGGTTCCCAGCACCCATGCCAGGTAGCTCACAACTTCCTGTAACTCCAGCTCCAAGGGGATTTGGCCTCTGGCCTCCAAGGACACCTGCACTCACATGCACATACCACAGATACACACATAAACAAAATTAAAAATGAATATTTGTTTTTTTTTTGTTTGTTTGTTTGTTTTTTTGTTGCCTAGTCACAGTCCACCTGGAAGTCACTATGTGGATCAGGCTGGCCTCAATCTCATAGAGATCCACCTGCCTCTTCCTCCGAAGGGCTGGGATTAAAGGTACTCACCATGACACCTGGTGTTATTTTTTTAAGAATGACACTGTAGTAATGAAAGACAAGATATATTGAGCTTTATAATATACTCAATATACCGTCCTCTAGTCTCTCAGTGGAAATATCTGACTGCTTGTCCCCAGCTGGTACCAGCCTGTGGATGGACATTCAGAGACCACTACTCCATCTCTCATCTAATACTGAATGGGAATCAATCTCAGATTGTTTACTCTCTAAATGCTAGATCTTCTAGGTTATTTAAATGGGAAAGAATATTTGGAATTTATTTATTTATTTATTTTTATTTTATGTGTATGAGTGTTTTGCCTACATGTATGTAAATGTACCCATGCTATGAACAGACTGAAGAGGACAAAAGAGAGTGTTAGAACTGGAACTGGAGTTATGGATGGTTGTTAGCTGCCATCCAGGTCCTGGGAATTGAACCCAGGTCCTCTGCAAGAGCAGCCAGTGCTCTTAACCTCTGAGTCATGACCTCTCCAGCCCTGATCTTTGCAATTTTGAGAGATTTTTTTTTCAGTTCATTCTGGTTCTCCAAATGATCAAATATTATCATTTAATTTCCTGACCTGTTGTTTTCTGTTTCAGTTACTTTCTATTGCTGTGATAAAATACTATGACCAAAACCAACTTAAAGAGGAAAGGGTTTATTGCATCTTATACTTCCAAGTGACAGTGCATCTTCCACACCCCATAGGGCATAGTGGATGCTTGGGGACATAAGGCACTATAACAAGAGTAGGAACCATATGCATTTGGGCAACTTCTTCATGTAACTTGCTTGTGTCCTCAGAACCTACCTGCTCAGGCCCAATTATGTATCTAACACTTCCATTTGATGACAGATTGCTGCTGTATACATCCAACTTTATGGCTTCATGGGTCAGGCAATAGCTCACAATGGGAAGCTCAGGACACAGTAACTTGGTGGCCCATTGTCAAACATTCAGTTTCCACTAAAGTCCAATAGCAAGTCAAGAGCGATCTCTCAAAGGGAGGACAGTTGTCTGTAGATGAAGGTAGAGCCTTGCTCCAAAATCCCAAAGGCCTCCACTGTGATTTACTGATGGAGGCCTGCCAAAGGCAATTCCAATGTGCAGTTAAATTTCAGAAAAACTTCTTTAGAATCTGTTGATTCCTGCGGTCTTTCAAAAATATATAAATCAGGGATGGAGAGATGGCTCAGTGGTTAAGAGCACTGACCCCTCTTGCAGAGGACCCAGGTTCAATTCCAAGAACCTACATGGCAGCTAACAACTATCCATAACTCCAGTTCCAGGGGATTCAACACCTTCTTCTGACCTCCGAGGGCACTGCATGACATGGGTGCACTTACACACATGCAGGCAATACACTCAGGCTGGGATTTGAACTCGGGTCCTCTGCAAGAACAACCAGTGCTCTTAACTGCTGTGCCATCTCTCCAGAGGCATGGTGGTGCACATTTTAATCCCAGCCCTTGGGAGGCAAAGGTAGTTGCATCTCTGGGAGTTCAATGCCAGCTTGGTTCACAAAGCAAGTTCCAGGCCAGCCAGGGCTACATAGAAGAGACCCTATCCATAAATAAATATAAATAAATAAATAGATATTCAGATTTGGGAAGGTAATAAAGAATTAATTTTGTAAAAGAAATACGCCTGGAAGGGTCAATCCAAACTCATAAGGGGAGAGCATTGCCTGATACTCCTGCACTAGCTCATTTTGGACAATATTTTTGAGTGTAGCCTCAAATTGCTTAAATAAAATACATCAGATTTTTACTTCCTTTGATATTTTTCTGATTAAAAGGAAAATTAGCCTATGGACATAATAGAATTTGGAGTTAATATAATATGTAAGAAACTACAGTTATAACAGTGGTCTTCCTATGACTATCAAAATAATTTCTTAAGTACCTGCCATGGGGGCTGAAGCAATGTCTCAGCAGTTAAGAGCACTAGCTGCTCTTCCAGGGGACCAGAGTTCAATTCCCAGCACCTACATGGCAGCTAACAATCATCTGTAACTCCAGTTCCAGGGGATCCGACTCCCTCTTCTGTCTTCCGTGGGCATTGCATGCACATGACACACATACATGCAAGCAAAATATTCATAAACATAAAATAAAAATAACTAAGTAACTAAGTAAATAAAGAGAACTTGTACATACAAGACTCAACTCTATACTCCAGTAGAACTCATTCTAAGGGATTAGGGCAAGTAAGGTATGTGATCATAGAGAAAGAAACTGATTTCTCAAGACAATCAGTCTTAATCACTGATTGAGAGCACTCAGAGGAGTTATTTCATCTTTCTGGGTCACAACGTCCCTGGGATACTGAAATATACAACTTCCAAAGCTCTTTCAAGTCTGACTTTTTGATTCGATAATCTAAAGTGTTGTCCCTAAGTATTTTAGGGAACTATATTTGTTCAGTGACATTTTATATGGGGAGGGGGTACCAGGGGTTGAACCTGGTGCTTCTCACATGCTAGGTATGTACTCTACCACTAAGCTACATCCCCAGTCCCAAATCTTAATTATTCTCACTATATATGTGTGACTGTACACCTATGTGTAGGTTAGTATGTGTGTATATCAAGATATATCACCTAGCATGACTATATGCACTTAAATCACAAAAATTGATTGCAAATGACCTGTATCTTTTTCCAAAATAAAACATAGCATTAAAGAAAGATACAGTGCTACCAAGTATATTCAATCATAGTCTTAGAGAAAACTGAACAAATAGGCTGCAGTTTGGAAAAGCCACAACAAAAATCACTTTAGTAATAACGACAGAGTTGGGCTAGAATAATGAAAGTGAACGGTGAAAAGTTCATTTGTATAGATAAGTGTTACTATATAATATGATAATCATTTTTCAATTTTGAGAATTTCCCACTTCAGGGAAATTCTCCTTTAATTAAGATTTCTTCAACTTCAAATTTTTTGTCTCTCTATCATGAAAATAATTAAGAGGGAAGAATTGTGGAGTAGAAAAAGGATAGGGAAACAAAGTAGAGGGACAGGAAGGTGGGAAAAGTATGGAGGCCTTGGAACTTCCTCCGTTTTAGTGGAGTCTGTTGGAGGCTGAAAGGTTCACACTAAACTGAGGCAATGTAACACTCAGACTGAAATGAGGGGAAAAAAACATTCATTCAGGCTGGCTAAATAAAGCAAGTCGCAAATAGCCTATTTGTTTAGATTTCTCCAAGATCATGATGGAATCAGATCGTGAAAACCAACAACTCTATCATAAAATGTGCTGGACAACTGAAAATTACACTTAGGAGGAGAAAAAAAACTTAGTACAAGCACCTCAGCAACATAGCACATTCAGTTTATAAGAATAAAGCAGCCAGGTGTGGTGGCGCATGTTTTTAATCCCAGCACTCAGGAGGCAGAGGCAGGTGGTGCTCTGTGAGTTTGAGACTAGTTTGGTCTACATAGTGAGTTCAAGGCCAGCCGGGGCTACATAGTGAGACCCTATCTCAAACAAAAAAAAGCAGTAATAATAAATAAATAAATAAATAAATAAATAATAAATAAAATAA
>NW_008359442.1:13656761-13666838 GCF_000622305.1 Nannospalax galili
AGAGATATAGGACTTGAAAAGTTATGATATCAAATGATAATAAATGAATAGCAATTGTTCTGACTCTCTTTGAACTATTATAATACATGCCAAAATTGTTTTTATTATTTACTATTCAAACCTAAATTTGGGATATGATAGAATCCTCATAGCAGGAAAGAGAATATCAAAGAAGGCTTTTTGTCCTGAAGACCTCTAATATGCAGTCAGCTCACTTTTCAACCAGACCCTACGGAAATTCCTGTGCCTTTTGAATGCTGTTCTACCTATAATCCAGATTCTTCCAATTCCCACTTGATAGGAAATGGGAAAAAAGATTTTAAAAAATCACTATAAAATTTTCTAGAAAAAAATTTAAAGTTAACTTTAATATAAAAAATGGTAGGAATATTAGTCCATCCAACTAGTTTATTCACACCTGCTGATGTATGTTGTACATCTGTGTGCGTGTGTGTGTGTGTGTGTGTGTGTGTGTGTGTGTGTGTATGCTCAAGTTGAAATGACTATATACAAAAAGGTCAAAGCATTTAGGGAAAGGAAGTCTCTGTCAAAAACTTGCCTTCTGTGATGGTAGTGTGTTACAAAACAGTGAAGCTGAGGATAGAGCATGGCCAATAGTTTGAAACTGTAAGTCTGAAAAAAGGATCAGTAGTTGTTCACATTTTAATTTGATACGTGTGCATTTCACAATGTGGAACTAAGTGTCAGCCTTCCTAACAAAATTTCTCTACCAAACTAAGTGGATTTTGTTTTGTTTTTTTGTTTTTTGTTTTTAAGTGGATTTTTTAAATAAAATAAAACATAGGTTAAAATGAGAACATGACTATTTATAAATTCCAAAATAAAATATTTAAAGCCACTACTTTTTCAAATTTACAAGATTCCCATCCTAGGACAGATTTCCTCCTAGCTTTTAAACACAAACAGGAGAAAGACAGATGTTTTTATTAGTCGTGTTGAGGGGCCAACTGCACTATTGACACAAAGTCTTCCTCAGGAATGACACTTGATTACTTCACCGTTTCAGAATCCAGACTGGAAAATAATTCCTTAAAAATAGATGTTGAATTTAAGCCTAGGTTCCTATTTCTGAGATTCTTAATGAGTATATATATATATTTTAATCTATGGTTTCTTTTATTTTAAAAAATTTACATAAATTGACCTTCGAATTAAAAAAAATTATTCTGACAAATTACGTTTCATTTCCACAGAAGATAATGACTCTATTAAATGAAATAATAGTAAGGAATGGATTAAAATGGGCTCTAAAAGAATATGATATTGATGTATCCACACTTTCCTGCTCATTCATTGAAAGGATCAGCTATAACCAGTGCAATAACTATAAAATGTTCAGAGATTGGATCCTGAGAACTGCTAGATGGCCAGAAGAAATATTTTCAATAGTGTAGAAGTCCTTCAGATAAGAACAGATATAATTTACTTTTGAAAGCTGTCACATATGAGAAAGTGTTACTTTCCATTTGTGAATAAGCTGTGGGCTACTGTCACAATGTTTGAAAAATAGAGAACAACAGACTGTCTAATAGAGTCCCAAAGCTTTCCATACTTCAACAGTCCTCACTATGACAGTGGAAGTATTTTTCCATTCCATCCTAAAGATGAATGCTGTTTGGAAAACAATGATCAGGAACTCACACGTGTCAAGATCCACAGAAAATACATCATTTTATTCTCCAAGCTGCTAATAGATTTACAGTTGATCAAAATTGAAAAGACATACACATGGGCGAGCCCTATACAAATAAAATGCATACATTTTTCTTGGGTAATTATGGCTTTTTACTGACGTGTGCAATTACTCAATGTAATCATGCATTTCCAGTGAGCAACTCGCAGATAAGAAGTGGCATATGTACTGAACACCGGAGATAGAGTTCAGCTCTTTTGAGCCTTGTGTTCTGAGAACCTGACTTTGCTCTCTCTCTCCATTTTCCTACATCCTCTCACCACCATTCACTACCCACAACCCCTGACAAGTTTCTAAGACAAGACCCAGGGAAGAACTGACTTGAAGGGTCCAAACTTGTTGCTAATTAGGTTCTTCTGAGTTGGGATTTCATTATGGGATGCAATCATCTCCTTATATCACTTTTTTTTTTTTTGGTTAGCATTGGAAGTAGGTTTCATGAGTTCAAAGTGCTATATGACCAAGTCATGCTTGTCTCTTTTTTCATGAATAGCTCATTGAAGAAGACAATGTTAACTAAGCAGGAAGTAGTGTAATGTAAAGACTATATCAAAATGCTCAGCACAGCCCTTTAGCCATCTCCACATGAACTGGAACTTCATTTTCTCCTTTCATGCTCCTTCAGACTTCATTTTGTGCTTAGTTTATCGTTTTGTCATTCAGAACTAAGTTCTCATTAGAAAGTAACAGAAAGTTGAAAAAGTTCTTAGAAATTAAGGAAGAATTTGTGGATTCCATAAATTTTGAAGAAAAAAGGCCTCATTTTACTAAGCTAATCCAAAATTAGCATTAATTTCTACTACAAGTATAGGCTACAAACAATGACATTTTTACCATTATTGTTTCCATAGTTGTTTTGAAATGGATTTAGTAACCTATTTGAAATAAAAACCATAATAGCAGAACTACAAGTAGATCTTTTTATTTACTTATATTAATAATGAAGAATACATATTATGATATCACAACTGTATTAGCCTATTCGAAACAAAAATCATAATAGCAGAACTACAACTAGATCTTTTTATTTTGTTATATAATGAAGAATACATATTATGATATTACAACTGTATTATAAACATATATATTTTTGGCATATGTGTATGTGTTTGTGTGTGGGTACATGTGAATGTGTGTGTGTGTGTGTGTGTGACAGTGTGTGTGTGTGTGTGTGTGTGTATGTGTGTGTAGGCCAGAGGTTGATTCCTGGTGTTTTTCTAGATACCTATACACATTGTTCTTTGAGACAGGGTCTTTCACTGAAGCTGTACCTCATCAATTCAGTTAGGTTGGCCAGTCACTGCAAGGCAGAAACCTCATGCCTCCACCTCCCCAGCTCTAGGAACACAGGCTCATGCCACCATACTCAGTCCTTACATGGGTTTTCAGGCTTGAACTCAGGTCCTAATGCTTAAGCAGCAAACACCTCCCTGACTGAAGCGTCTCCCCAGCCCATTTTAAATTTATTTTGACAACAACTATACAGCAATGTAATTTTTGGTATTACTACATTAAAAAATATTCTTTATTATTTTTGTTTTATCTGTATGTATGCATTGCCTGCAGGTAGGTAGGTGCACCCGTGTTGTGCAATGCCCATGGAAGTCAGAAGATGGCATCAGATTCCCTGCAACTGGAGTTACAGACAAGTTGTTAGCTACCATGTGGGTGCTGGGAATTAAACCCGGGTTCTCTGAAAGAATAGCCAGTGCTTTTAACCATTTAGCCAGCTCTCCAGCCTGGTATTAATACATTTTAAATTTAATACATTCAAAACATTGTTTTGAGAAAGGACCCATAAACAGTAGCATCAAATACCAAAGGAGTTCATGGCCCCTTAATAACAAGGGCCAAGAACATGAGTGCTAAACAGACTATAACACACACACACACACACACACACACACACACACACACACACAGAGCACCTATCATCTATTACATTTTCATTTTAATTACAATGTAAATTAAGCTCTACGAAGAACTCAGAAAGTGAGACTGGAGAGATGGTTCAGCAGTTAAGGGCATTGGCTGCCTCAGAGGACCCAATTTCAATTACCAGCACATATATGGCAGCTAACAACCATTTTTAACTCCAGCTCCAAGGGATCTGATGCCCTCTTCTGACCTCCATGGGCACTGCATGACATGGGTACACTTACATACATTCAGGCAATATACTCATACACATAAAATAAAAATAACAATAAAATTTTTTTAAAAAGAGCCCAGAAAGTGACATTCTTCCTAGATAAGGTAGTGATCTCACTGGCTGATCAGCTACTGATCATAGAATCACTGCTAATAATTATCAGACAATAGATTTAAAAATGACTCCATACTTACCAAACCAAAACAGAGCTATGTAGAAGAGAAAATCCATTTTCCACAAATAAGCACCACCTTTCTAAGAGCAAAACTTAGTTACATAGTTAACTAGTCTGTGTGAAACTTAAACCTTGTGAACAGTTACACTGAAGTTCATCAAATGCACTATGGATAAATAAAGTAATGAATGTCCGTTTAGGGGACTGCCATACTGACATCCTCAGAGATGACTGCATAATCAACAATTTCTAAAGTCTTTTTGTGAAGGAACAGTTCACAATTGTTGAAAGAATTTTAATCCTTCTAAACTTTAACAGGTAAAGTTTTGATGGATAATAGGCTAACTCATCTTGCTTATAAAAATAATAATTTTAATTCCCTAACATAAATGGGCTCTCTTTCTCTCTATATGTATATAATTTTAGCTCTCATGTAGACATTAGAAGTTTGAGAACCAGTGGTCTCAGGGGCTGGGGTGATGGTTTAGTGTGTAAAGTGCTTACTGCCCAAGTATGAGGACTTGAGTTCAGATCCCCAGCACCCATGTAAATCCAGGTGTGACGGTGCATACCTATAATCCCAGCACTGATAGGATTACTACAGGAGTATCCCTGTAGCTCAATGGCCAGCCAGCCTAACCATAATCAAGACCTCCAGTTTCAGGGATAGATACTCTATCTCAAAAAAAAAAAAAAAAAAGAGTAGAGAATGATGGAGGGAGATATGTGAAAGCAACCTCTAACCTTCACACACACATACACACATACCTTCATACACATGTATACATACACACACAACAGACACAGTGGATTCCTGATGGAGTGTGTGGCATGGAATTATCTAAGATGGGAGTTCCACAGTTCAGTGATGCAGGTGTGTGATGATGTGAGCACAGTTTAGAGCAGAGTCCTATAAGCTGATCATGACTTCATTGGCTCTTAAGAAGTGCTATTCCCCTTGCTTCTTCCACTTTATCAGATGTGGACCTAAAGTGTGGATGGACCACAAAATCAGATGGGAAGCTTCTTCCACTACATTTCTGTTGAATACTATGCAGAATGCACACAGACCTAGGAATTATATTTTTCTGTCAGTGAGCGTTAAGTGAATATACACAAGAATTTTGTCTCAGTAGTTTAGAAAAATTAGCTCTATACAAACACTTTTATGATCCCACCAAACAAAATTTAAAGGCAGTATCTAAAAGAACTAACATATTTCCAAGCAACATATCTACTACTAAAAACAGTACTCAAGAATATCTATTACAAATAAACATAGTCAAAGAATTTGATATGTTATAATTGATGTAACGAAGTAGATGGAAACCAGTGAATACATCGTAGTCATCTATTTTCTGCTACTACACCAAAGGTTTATTTATCTTGTAAGTCTGGAAGATTCAAAGGCATGGCGCCAGCATGAGCAGGTGAGGACCCTGTGGCAGATGGCACCACAATGGCAGGACTCACAATGTGAGTGAGAGCTCATGTCACACAGGAAACCAGGAAATAAGACTGAGGCTAGCTTAGCTGGAATCCCATAAGAATTATGTTAATTCTTTTCATGGACACACCCCCAAAGACCCAAGGACCTCCAACTTCACTTATCTCTCTTAAAGGTCTGACCACCTCTTACTATAGTCACACTGCAGACCAAGCTTCTAATAACAAGGGGTTTTCAGGCAGAGGGAGGGGCACACTTAAATCACATCCAAACCATTCAAACACAGAATGGAAGCTTTACCACCCAGATCCATATTTTAGACCATAAAAAGTCTCTTCAAAGCTAAAAAGATGTAAGCCATACAAAATATGTTCTCTAACAACAAGGTAATTAAATTGAAAACCAAAAATAAAATGATATCTATAAAATCTAACAAATACTTAGGGGACTATATTTTTCTAAATATCCCATGGGTCAAAGAAGAAATAAAATTTAAACAGATATAAAACTGAATATATATTAAAATAAAACATAAAAATGTATAGTATGACCTTAGACCAGCATTTAAAATAAAATTTATGACATTAGGGCTAGGTGTGGTGGCACACGTCTTTAATCCCAGCATTCCAGAAGCAGAGGCAGACAGATCTCTAAGAATTTGAGGCCAGCCTGGTCTACATAATGAGTTCCAGGCCAGCAAGGGCTACATAGTGAGTCCCTGTCTCAAAAAAATTATGACATTAAATTCCAATAACAACAACAAAAAATCCAGGTGCACTGGTGAACATTTTATAATTGAGCACTTGGGAGACTGAGGCAGGAGGATTGTGGGTTTGGGGCCTGATATACAATAAGACCCTGTCCCCTTCCTCTCTTCAAAGAAAACAGGCCATGGCTACATTACAAAGAAACCAGGGAAGAACAAATAAAACTCAGAGTAAGCATAATGCATAATAATACAGATTAGAGCAGAAATAAATGAAAAATGTTTAATGGCAACATAACAAATAAAGGAAACTAAAATCTGGCTACTGAAACAATACATGGAGCTCCAGTTGTGCCATCAGTTAGTGTGTGGCACTTATACGACAGTGCAGGTGGAGATAATACATAAGAGTGATAAGATCTAACCAGGTTGATCAGGAAAAACTGAGAAGTAAAAATGACCAATTATAAGACTGATAAAGGAGGCATCACTACAGATTCCACAGATATTAAAAAGAAAATTAAGGGAAATCATGTATAACTTTATGTCAATGAATTCAACAATTTAGATGACTTGGAAAAATTCCCTGGAAGTCACAGATATCAAAGTTGACTCAAGAAATAATAAATAATTAAGTCTCTCAGAGTCTGTTACATAAAATGAACTTATAGTTAAAAACTTCCGCACAAAGAAAGCTCTGGGTCTGGGGGACTTACTGATAAATTCTCCTAGAGAAGAAAAAATAACCCAATTCTTCTCAAAATTTTTCAGAAAATTTAACTGGGAGAATTTTACCCAACTTTATGAAGACAACACTATATTGATACAAACACCAGGAAAAAATATGAGAAAACTACAGATGAATGTGTGTCATGGACAGATGCAGTTGTCACTTCTACTAGACATCTAATAGAGGCTCAGTCAATATTGCAGTATGGGAAGAAAACTAAATAAAAGGCATCTAGATGGGAAAGGAAATTGTCATGCACCAATCAGAGACTATTACCAAGTATCACAACTGGTCACACACAGACACTGTTTATGAATTGACGAGGCCTAAGTGACACATCTACAATGTAACCTCTACACCTCAGGCTCATGGAGCACAGAACAGGTATAATGAAGAGGACACTAATGAATCTCTCAGTTCTCAATAATGAAGCTCCCTCATGCAGCAGAGGGCCAAGAACACAAAAGGTCACAAAGAGCCAAAGTAGCGATCAGGGGTCTGCTGAATGCTGGTTCTTGGACAGGATCCCTTTATTGAACTTTTCCCAATCAAGGCTCAGGGACCATCATGGAATAGGGGGTGGAAAGATTGTAAGAGCCAGGGAGGAAGTGCATGACCATAGGGAGGCAGAGTCCTACAAGCTCCTGGGAACCTGCTCATATGATTCTGTGGCAATGGTGTCAGCATATACAGGTCCTATGCAAACTCAGGCATACAATAACCCAGCATAGAACTGGGAAAATGAACAGCAGACCTCAATCTTTTCTGAAGGAATGCTGGTAACTGATAGCTGCTAAATGAAGAAGAGCTGATCTTCCTAAAACAAGGGACTCTAGATAGACTGACTAGACTTAGTGGACAAACTTGAACTGGGGAACAGTTGGAGACAGTGACAACCCAGTGGGCTTTAACAGGGATGACTGAGTATATGAGCTATAGGAGGGTGCCAATAGGGGATTGTTTGAGCTGTTCTATATGAAATACACAAAAAAGTCAATTAAAAAAATTTAAAAAGAAAACATTCATGGCCTTGGGTTAGACAAAAAAAAATGTCTAGATATGAAGTCAACAGCATGATGTATAAAAGAATCCAAGATGAGCTGGACTTAATTTAAAAACCCTGCTCCTTAAAAACGAGTTAAGGTGATAAAAGTGTAAGCTACTGATTTAGAGAAGGTATTTGCAAGTCATGTATCCACTAGATACAAGACTTGTATTCAGAATATTTATAAAGAACATCATAATAAGAGGGGAAAATGACAAAAATTTAAATTATAAAAAACCTTAACATATACTTAACCAAAAAAAGGCACGTGTCACTGGTAACAATTTTCTCCCATTCTGTGGGGTTTCTCTTCACTTCCCTGGTTGCCTCCTTTGATGTACAAAAGCTTTTTAGTTTAATGAGGTCCCATTTGTTGATTCTTGACCTTGTTTCCTGAGCAATTGATGTCTAGTTTAGAAAACCCTTTCCTACACCTATATCTTGTAGGTTTTTCCCAATGTTTTCTTCTAACAGTTTCAGAGTTTCAGGCTTTACATTGAGGTCTTTGATCCATTTGGAATTGACTTTTGTGCAAGGTGAAAGATAGGGGTTTAGTTTCATTCCTCTACAGGTGGAGATCCAGTTTTGCCAGCACGATTTGCTGAACATGCTGTCTTTCCTCCAGTGAATGTTCTTGGCTCCTTTGTCAAATATCAGGTGGCTGAAATTGCATGTACTCATATTTGGGTCTTCAATTTTGTTCCATTGATCTATGGGTCTATTTTTGTTCCAGTACCATGTTGTTTTTATGTCTATAGCTCTGGAATACAGTTTAAAATCTGGTATACTGATTCCCTCTGGGATTGATCTTAGTGGTCAGGGTTGCTTTGGCTATCTGAGGTCTTTCATGCCTCTGTATGAATCGTAGGATTTTTTTTCCAATTCTGTGAGAAATGTCATGGAGATTTTGATTGACATTGCATTGAATCTATAAATGGCTTTTGGTAGTATGGTCATTTTCACAATTTTAATTCTTCCAATCCATGAGCATGGGAGGTTCTTCCATCTTCTGATGTCTTCCTCAATCTCTTTCCTTAAAGATTAGAGATCTTTTATGTCTTTGGTCAGGTTTATTCTGAGTTTTTTTTTCTTTCTTTTAATTCTTCAATTGCTTCAGAAAACAATCTCAACCTTACCCCCAGGCTGAAATCTGCAAAAAGGGATAATTTGATCTCTTCTTTTCTAATTATTACTCCTTTAATTTCCTGCTCTTGTCTTATTGCTCTTAAAAGAGTTTCAAGCACTATGTTAAAGAGAAATGGAGATAGTGAACAGCCTTGTCTGGTTCCGAATTTCGATGGGAATGCTTCCAGTTCTTCTCCATTTAAAATGATGTTGGCTGTGGGTTTGTTATATATGGCTTTAATTGTGTTGGGGTATGTTCTCTACAGTCCAGTTCCCTCTAGGACTTTTTAAATTTCACTTTTATTGATTTTTTGTGTATTTTATATGAAACATCTCAATCAGTCTTAATCATCTTTATACTCCTGTCCCCACTGGCACCCTCCCATATCGCCCTACTGGAATTCATCCATTCTGTCATTTGTGTTAAGGCTTATTGTGTCAAGTTAGTGTCCCCAGGCATTCCTCAGAACAAGTTAATCTACTGAGGTCTAGTCAGCTTATCTAGAGTCCCTCGCTTTAGGAAGATCAGCTCTTCCTCACCTAGGAGTAAACAGTTGTCAGTATTTCTTCAGCTAAGATTAGGATCTGCTGTCCATTTCCCCAGTTCTATGATGGGTTTTTGTCTGCTTGGGTTTGCATGGGACTTGCGTACGTTGACACCGTGGCTGTGACTCACATTAACAGGTTCCCAGGAGGTTGTTGGACTCTATTTTCATATGATTGTGCCTCTCCTTTTGTGCTCTTACAATCTTTCAAACCCTCTTCCACAGTGGTCCCTGAGCCCTGGGTGTGTGTGGTTTACTACAGGAGTCCTGTACAAGGACAAGCATTTTATAGATTCTTAGACTCTATACTTTGTACATTTGTGACCTTTTGTGTTCCTGGCCCTCTGTTGTATGAGGGGCTTCACTAATGAGAATTGAGATACTCATTATTGTCTTCATTAACCCTCATTAACATGAGCCTTAGTTGTAGAGGTTACA
>NW_008359442.1:13667451-13668378 GCF_000622305.1 Nannospalax galili
GTGGAAGGGAGGGGGGAGGGAAGGGTATACAAGGAACCTAGGGGATAAAGGGAAAGAAGGAGCTCAAGAAAGATAGGACCATAGGAGAAGGGTATTATTATGGGAGAAAGGGGGGAAATGGGGGCACCTTAATTGGGGAAACTATGGTGTAGGGGTGAGACAATGCAAGAGATAAATAATGCCTAGCTAGTTTTAAAAACCAGAGGGAACCATATTAATCAAATAACCTACTGACAAATTATACATACCAGATGAAGAAATATATGTCTATATCTGAGAACAATTGGTCTTTGGCCAAGATTTATCTACATGACACACAGTAATTAAAAGTACCAGATGTCCTCTTGATCAAGGAGGCTGTGAAGATCCCACGAGATAAACTTGAACCAGTGTCCAGTCTACAAAAAGGAGGGTCAACACAGAGGAAACATTTGCTCCATGCTTCCAAGGGAAGCCAGCCATGGTTGAGCAGGACCTTTGACTTATCTTCACATAGGCGGAACTGGTAAAAGAAAGGAGCCAGGGGCTCCTCCCAAGCCCATGTGACGCCTGAGGAACAGATCCTCAAACGGCCTTAAGAGTGAAAATAAATTGGTTTATCTGGGCAAACTGTATGGCCTTAAACACCCAAAATGCCCAAAATGAAAGTAAAACCAAAGATTAAAGGGGCCAGTATAAATTTTTGAGAGTCCATATGTATAGCTAAAGGCTACATAACAAGCAACAATGCCAGATAGGAGATACCTTCTTTTGAGTTGTTGGCCAGGGTGGCCCAAGGACTCCCAGATAGTAACCCAGCATAGAACTGGAAAAATGAACAGTAGACCCCAATGTTACCTAAAGGAATATTGACAACTGATTGCTACTAGATGAGGGACAGCTGACCTTCCTAAAACAAAGACCTTTAGATAGGCTGACTAGATTCAC
>NW_008359442.1:13669103-13696436 GCF_000622305.1 Nannospalax galili
TAAAGCCACACACATGAAAAATAAGCATATGAAAGGACGCTCAACATTTTTGGTCATTTAGGAAGTTTAAATTAAAACTGCAACAAAATAGCACCATATATCAATTGGAATGGCTAAAACTAAAGTAACTTGTCATCTAAGTTTTTTATTTAGCATTTGCTTTTGTGTGTTCAAGTGTATGGATTCACATGTGGTGGAGGTCACAGGACAACCTGTGTGAGTCAGTTCTCTCTTTCCGTTATGCGGATTGTGGGGATTGGACTCAGGTTCTCAGGTTTGGTGATGGGTACTTTTACCTGCTGAGCCATCTTGCCAGTTTTAACAAAAAAAAACTTGCAATGTAAGTTTTAACAAAACTGTCCCACACTTCTTGTGGAAATGTAAAAGAGAGCCAGTCCTTTTGAAAATAGTTTGGCAGTTTATTAAAGGGTAAGCATGTATTTAACCATGTTATTTGAGCTTTCTACTTTTAAATAATTTCTCTAGAGAAATGAGAATGTATGGCTCTACAAAAGCTTGCATGTAAATATCACCACAGCTTTCTTTGTAACAAACAAAACCTGGTAAACTATGAAACAAACTACAGCATGGATCAATCTCAGAATAATTACACTGCATGAAAGGAGTCAGATGAAAGACTATAGATGGGTTCTTTTTAGATAAAGTAATAGAAATACACACAAGTTTATACTGACAGAAAGCAGACAATGTTTGCCTAGAGAATGGTGGAAAGAACTACTGAAACAAATGAAAAAATTGGGGGTGATAAATATGCTCATTATCTTTACTGTGGGGATAATACCATGAGTGCATACACAGGTGAAAACATACTGCACTGTCACCTGATATATATGTGATAACAGTCTAACAAATTGTTTTTGTTGTTGTTGTTGTTGTTTTCAATGTTTTATCTAAGTGACCATGCACTGACAGATTTTGGTATCACCAAACTAAACCAAAAGCTTCAGCATTACACTACTTTGGGCAGGAAGCTGCATATTCTATTTTCAAACAGCTTCCAAGAAAAAGACATTTCAGAAACCCTTTGATGACAGGTTTTGGTGTTTCAGACTTTAATAGTGAGAGTTCTGCCTTTATCTAACAAAACTCTTGCTGCATTTAAGCTTGTTCGTTTGCTAGTCTCCCCAGTGAAAATTAAAACAAAACAATTGCTCTATAAATGTACCATGATAACGTGACATGCAGTTACTAGAAAAATGAAATGGCATCTTGGTACAATTTGAAAGTGATCTTTTTTTCTCCTGTATGAACTTTAAAGAAACATCTATTCAGCTTCTGATGTATTTAGAATATTATTCTCTGGGCCCTCTAGGTTCCCTGCAGCGTAAAACTAGAATAGTCTGAAAGTTGTGATTAAAACTATTGAAGAGTTATGACTCCTCAGCTTCTTGTGCTTACAAAACATGTTCCTCTTTACACATCTAGAAATTGTGTTGTTCTTAAATAACAGAATTGCTCTGTGATAGACAGATGGAGTTCCCCCATGGCTCCCAAGCCTTCCTCTGTCCTTTGTATGGCCAAGCTTCTCCCATCTTGCATCTATCTTTGGTATTGCTTATAATAACTACAGCATATTATTTTGACTATGGTCCCCTGGTCCTTTAAAGCATATATATAATGATTCATTTTTATAGCTTAAAGCTCTCATTTACTCTTACAATATTCCAAAGTACTTGTATCAAGGCTTTCCTCTAATAACACATCACATGAGTTTCTTAGTGTGTGTGTGCATATGTGCACGTGCATGTATGTGTGTACATGTGTGCACACACATGTGTGATATCTATGTACATGTTCATGAGGGTATTTGCATGTGTGCATGCAGGTGCACAGGCACAAACGTGACCTATGGCTAGAGGTCAACATCAGTTGTCCTTCTCAATCACTCACCACTTGATCTTTGAGACAGAGTGTCTCACTGAACCTGGAATTCATCAGTTCAGCTACACTGACCTGCCAACAAGTCACAGATCTGCTTGTCTCCATCACATAGCACTGGGGTACCGGCTGTGCACCACTATGTCCAGCTTTTATGTGCATGCCAAAGATCAGAACTCAGGTGCCCACGCTTGCATGGCAAGCACTTTATTGACTGAGCATTATCCCAGCCCCACAGGAGTTTATTTTCAATTATTTTATCCATGATACAGATGGAAACTCCAGTGTTAGGATACGCACTAATAAAACAAGATCTACTGTTGACACTGAGCCCTTGATGCTTTAAAAATGTGACAGGCTGTGTGAAGTGGGCCCCTTCCTGAAGCACCATCTAAACAGCACTATATCACCTCAGCTAGTGCTAAAATGTCATGCGTAGCTGAGGCAAAAATCTTTTCTTTAGTTCAGATAAATTACATATCCTGCTTCCTAAATGTCTGTATAAACTGTCAGTCTCTTGAAGAGGAAATTAAATCGATCTGGTACAATTTGCTCTTTGCAAAGCCAAGATAGTGACTACTCAGTGCTGCGTGCTCTCCTATGTGGTGACTAATTGACTGTTCGATGATTTCATCTAGTGCAGAATCTTTAAAAGTATCAAAATTAACCTGACTAGCTTCTAGGAGGTACAATTTGCTCCCTTTAAAAAGCTGGGTACTAACATGGCTTTGGCTTAATCACCAAATTTTTTCATTGTTTTACATCACTTCATGCAGAGATCCAGTTTCCCACCTTAAACCACAGCTCCTCCAGAGAAGGAGCTCTATCCTGCTTATCTTCAGGCCTTCCTAGAATGGAACACTATGCTCTGTGTATGAAGACACAAATCTCTTTTACTTGATTTTGAATTGCTATATTCCATAACTTGCCCACAATGTAGTGTAGTAATAATCTTAGTTTTAAGCATTCTACCTGACATCACAGGAAGTATTGACTATTATCCATAAGTCAGCTATAAAGCAGTTTCCATAGGTAGGGCCTGTCTTTATAACAGACTTTGATTTGAGGATAAAAACTACCTTAACGTGGGCCAACACTATTCATATACAGTCAATATTATGCAATGTCCCAGGTATTCTGGTATATTTCCACAGTCAAAATATTTTTAAAAATTCATTACTTTCATTTTACCTCATCAACAACAGATTAAAGAAGTGAACAGGCAACTGAATTAAAAAAAATACGGTATTTCTATAATAGATAATGTGAGTCAATAATAATAAGGAAAACACTACTGATCTGCACACACCACAGATGTACCTCAAAAACATCAGGTTGAGCAAAAGAAGTGAGACACCAAGAGTGGATACTGTATAATTTCATTTATCTGTATAATTTTATTTATCTGAAACTCAAGGCAAGACAAATCTAGAAGCCTGGAAAAGCTGTGGGCTGCACTTTGGGAAGAGCACAAAAGAGCCTGTCTTGTGTGATGTAAATACATCTTGATGGAGGTGATGCTTATATATGCAGATGCTCTTATATGTATTATGCTTGTATATACATTTCACTACACACTAACACATGGATTATGTATTTATAGAACATGTATGTTTTTCTTTTAAAGATAATAAATTCAGTCTTATAGGCTGATTTTTAAAAGTTCTTATCCTGAAGAAGCATAAAATTGATATTCTCTCTCTCTCTCTCTCTCTCTCTCTCTCTCTCTCTCTCTCTCCCTGAGGATCAAACTCAAGGACTTATACCTTCAAGGCAAATGCTCTACCACTAAGCTACATCCCCATCCCTCAGTCTGATT
This sequence comes from Nannospalax galili, assembly GCF_000622305.1. Lineage (NCBI taxonomy): Eukaryota > Metazoa > Chordata > Mammalia > Rodentia > Spalacidae > Nannospalax > Nannospalax galili. The sequence continues at coordinate 13,672,822 of NW_008359442.1, forward strand.
TAAAAAAAAAATCTCCATCTTGAATGCTATTATAAATGAAAGTTGTGTTAAAATTAATTGTGTATTTAGTCACTGTCATCTTACTCTTTTCCCTTCATGAGCTCATGAAAGCAGGGACAGCCAGCCTTCCTCACATACGGTAGGCACTCAGTATTTGCCCATTTTAATTAATATTTAAATCCTTTCTATATACAAAGCATAGTATTAAGCAATGCAAGAGACATTAAAAGCGGTCAGATATGAAAAGCTAGCAGTATAATAGTATCAGCACACAAATAACGACTAATGAGTGTTACATGTCTAGTAATTTAGGGAGAGGATAGCAGGACAATTAGAACTTCTGAAACAGAGAGCTATTTTCTTTAAAAACTGCTCTGAAAAAAAAAAACCTAAACAAACAAAAACCCCAACTCTGATAGTATTTCAGTAGCCATAAGATAAATAAAAGGAATATGCACACAGATTGAGGCTTCTCTTGAAAGACTTTGTCAAAAGATAATCTTACTAATTTAGTTACAGATCCAACTAGCTTTTGTTTGTGATTCATAAATCAGGACAACCTCCAGTCTACAAACCAGAATGAGAGCTCTCACTGGGCAGTGATAGAATAGTGGATTTTTAAAAGGTGGAAAAAGGCTAGAGTATGGCGTAGAGGTTAAGAGCATTGGCTGCTCTTACAGAGGACCTGAGTTTGATTCCCAGCATTCACATGGTGACTAGCAACAGTCCGAAACTCTAGTTCTGGGGGAATCTAATGCATTCTTCTGTCCTCCAAGGACATTGCAGGACATGGGTGCACTTATATACATGCTAGCAATAAACAAAAAATTAATTAATTAAAATAAAAGGTGAAAACAAAGAAATAGAATAATAGGATAAAAAAGCAATTGTTAGCAATTTCTTCAGGTTACTTTTTTCTTTCTTTCTTTCTTTCTTTCTTTCTTTCTTTCTTTCTTTCTTTCTTTTTTTTTGAGATAGGGTCTCCCTGTAGCCTCACCTGGCTGAATTCACTATGTAGATCAGCAGGTTGGCCTTGATCTCACAGAGATCCACCTACCTCTGCCTCCAGAGTGCTGGGATTAAAGGCATATGTCACCATGCCCTGGCTCAAGGTTACATTTTTAAAAGCTAAAGGGGAGGGTATTTCATTATTATATTGACTCAGCTAAACCAGAATCTCCTGCTGATAAAGAAAAGCTAGTCTGCTTGGGAATCTGTTTTCTTTTTAAAAAATATTTTATTTATTACTTTTATTTTGTATGTATATTGCCTGCATGTGTGTAAATGCACCTGTGTTGTGCAATGACCCTGGAGGTCAGAAGAGGGCGCCGGATTCCTCTGCAACTAGAGCTACAGATGCTTGTTAGCCACCATGTGGGTGCTGGGAACTGAACCCAGGTCCCCTGCAAGAGCAGCCACTGCTCTTAACCACTGAGCCATCTCTCCAGCCCAGGGATCTGTTTTCTTAAAGCTTCAGTTTGATTACGTAGCACTTAGCATGAGTGATTCCATCTTGATTTGGTATGGTCTGCCCCAGCCTATTTCAAGAGATCAGTTCAAAATGGTCTCCTGTAATTTTTGTTTAACAGCTTGAAATTTCAGAAACTGGGAGGTTTGGGGTAATTTGCCTAGTCTAGGTTAGCAATCTGTTAGAGGAGAACTCAAACAGCCTTTTGTTGTTGTTGTTGCTGTTCACACAGAGAGATGAAGTATTAAATATGCCAACTCCAAGTTAGCTCTCCATGTAACTTGCAAGTACCTCATCCATCTTCTTCTGAAATATTTGTGATAAGAATTCAGTCATTTGGTTTTTAAAAGTAAGAATATAAAATGCTTTTCAAGGAGGAAGAAAACAAAACAAAACCATCACTGCCTAATCACAATTCAGCAGCTACAAATTTTAAGCCCAAAGGAGAATGCAGTACCTTAGACTTGCTTATAGACTGCTTGCTGAGAGCGTGCCTTTAAAATACAAAGCGCAAGGAACCACTGACCTTTATGAAACAATGGGCGAGGAGCTGGCAAAAAGAATGAGGCCATTTTCCAGGTACTACCAAATGCATTTAGAAGCAGAACTATATGTGTCCATCTTTATTTCTATTTGGAAAGTCAAATGATCATTTTCAAAACATTAATAGTTTTTATGGCACTGCATTGTTAGTGAGGCACACCTTTTTCTTTTCAGAGGGAAAGGGTGACTAGCTATTACAAATAATGTCAGTCTTAAAAATTATATTGGAGCAATTTGAATATAAAAAATAGGCTACCAGCATTTTGTGCTTCCATGCTGTATCTGAAAAGTCCAGTCTAGGTGTTAAGATGTATGCCAGCCCATAGAAACCTGTGCTGGGTAGAATGATCCTATACCTGAGAAAAGATAACACCCGGAAAATACAACATGGCAAAATAAATAAAACCCACATTGTCCTTTATATAAAGTGAAATTCATATTGTAAATAAAATTTGTTCTTTATATAAAATTATTTTGTCTGCAAATATTAGACATGCTAGACCTTGGCCTTTGGAATGTTATATTTAGTAACTCAAATAGCCTCAAAATTATCCTACATCATTTATTGAAATAACGTTGAGGTCTTTTTTCCTTTAAATCAAGGAATGAATCTCAGATCTTTTGGACTTCTATTTAATGGTTAGGCTGGATAACCCAATAGGAAAGAACAGTGGAACATAAACTACAGTCAGAGGAAATAGATTTAATGCTTAGCCTTGCCACTAAGTGACCATGTGATCTTAGCCCATTTGCCCAGCTTAATCTACATCTCAGTGGGGTTCTTATTAGTAAAACAAGACTATTAACTGGTATTTTGACACAACCTTTACTTAGTACGTGATAAAGTGTCTTATTTAGGAAAGGTCTCATAGTTATCATCGGAGAGATACAGAGGTTTAAGTCATTAAATTCACATGGGAAGATAAACCCAGAAAAGGCAAAGTCCTTGAAAATATTTCTTTTTGATCTCTTCTGCAACATACCTGCAGTGTGAGCCTTCAGACTGGCCCTCTTCTGACATTTGTGTAGTCAACCACAGCTACAGCAAGCAGGATGGCATTTATCTTTTCTAATAATACGGAGTGCTCTGTCATAAAGTAGGGTCACTGAAATGAGTAATAATCCCACCAGCGTCCAAGGTACAACCAGCAGGGTCCAGGTCAACAGGCAAGCAGCCAATAATTTGCCCAACAACACTGAATTTCATCTGCCCACAGCCTCTATCTACTGATTATACAATCAATACACCTCAGATGAGAAGAACTAACAACTGACCGGGGCAGATCAATGCTAGCAAATAAGCGCTTCATGACAAAAAGTTTGATAATTACCATTCTGAAGCCGTGTAAATGTTGTTTCTATTGTAACAACATTCATGATGATACTGCTATGATTGCACTGTTATTACAGGTTTAATGTTAGGCAATCAAGCTACAGTGGTCTAGATATCAACAAACAGCATCAAAAGAAAACATCAAATTGTCCCTATTCTTCTGACACTGTAGCTGAGAAATTTTTCTATGTTAGTGGCCCTAAATGAACAATAATAAGTGACAATTTAGTGAAAAACACTATTTTCACATCTTACAAAAGTCATGCAATATAGATTGATACTAGTATGATTATTTCTAAGACCACTTGAACTAGGGGATTAAAATAAATTCAGTCCTGTGACCATGGTTTTTCTTTCTTTCTATTTTTTTTTCAAATACACCATTTAAAGAAGATTTATGCAAATTTTCTACATACTCATAATTTTTCAAGCATTAGTGTAACCATAAGTATAGGGCACCTTGACTTGATTTAATTATTATCGCTTCTAAGACGGCACACTTTATTTTGTTTTATTTTATTTTTGAGCTCTGATTGCTAGTTCATTCTCAATCATTAGCATTTAGAAGAACTAGTCATTACTGGTTTTCAATAGCTGCTTGGGTTCCTCTGAGCACTTTGAGTCTTAAAACACAGAAATGGAAAACAGACATTTCAACGGTAGAACAAATCATGACTCTCAGAGGTAGGATACAAGAAGGCTTGTCTGCGTGGGCGCTGAAGCACACAAATTCTTAACTTTCCCATTTGCTTTTTAAAAACCATAAGGAATTGGGTCTAAAAAAACTTAAGACACCTCATTTCTATAAGATGCTTGCTCATATAGAAAAGCGGGAACCAATTCCAAATGAAAAGCTCTTCCGACGAACAGCAGTCCCTTGGGCCCAGCAATCACTCCTGGGAGGCCAGGTCTGACTTTTGATTTGTGTGGCATACATTTTTAATTGTCAGTTCTACAAATAACAGCACCCAGCTACGCCCACCCAGCAACAAAGTTACCTGTCTAAAACTTGGTCTCCATATTCCACAGTGGCCAAATTTCTCACTGTCTGGGGTAAATCATCACCTTTTCGTGGAGATAAGAGATACACAGGGGGGATGACAGCAATGTTGAAGAGTTTGTCAATAGCTCATGGGAGAAAGGGCAAGCCAAAACCCTTTTGTGGACATCCGTGCGAGCAAGATTTTCAGCATGCTCAGGGGCTGCTGTTAAGTGTCTTTTCCAACAGCATTCTCTTTCTTTCCATGCAGCCTCTACCTCGCAAGAGAGCCAAAGAATGTGATGTATATTAAAATGCTTTGCCTCTCATCTGGGGTTCATTTTTATTCAGGGACAATTTTGCTGACTGACAGGTAAGCGTTCAGTGCTGAAATAGGACCTGTACAAGAGCTTTGCATTTCATTTGCTCCATTACACCAGTGCATGAATTACTGGGCTTCCACGTTGGCATCTTTCCATTACTTTCAAATATCTGACATGAGCAAAATGACTCATCTGACATTTCATGTAACAAATTTGTTCCAAAAAGAATAGAACATTATTATACTATTTTATAGACGTGGGTACCACAACCTTCCACCCTAATCTGACCAGAAATTGTAAGTGTATAAACAGTAGCAGATATCAGTTTAAGAAAACATACCACCAATGACAGCTGAAAAATATCACAGCAAGAAAAACGTCTGCTTTTTCGAATTACCCACCATCACTTTGGCCCACTTCTGAAATGTGAGCAAATGCCAGTCAAAGATGTATCTTTGTGTTTTGCTTCATTTCTGTCCCTTAATAAACTTTGAGTCATCACTCATTCCACTATACAATGGGTCAACTCTTTAAACTTTTTCCTCCTTTTACAGTACGAGGGATTGAACCTCTAGCAAACACTCATTCATAGTCCTAACATTACTGTTTGCTGGACTTAACAAAATTAAATCTTTACATCCTTCTAGCCCTCCTTCTTCCTTTGAATGCTTTTTGTTGGTTTTTGTTATTTAAGCAACAGCTACACAGACCAAGGCTCTTAGCCTTAAGGAAGTTTCTCCTTCCAAGCCTAATACCCTACCCAAAGACTCAGTTTCTTTTGTGGAACTAGAAAGATGCTTCCATTCTTTGCTGAAGGCCAGAGCAGTCCCAAAGCATCTTGCTCTGGAAGATTTGGAAAGAAAGAACCCTCAGCTTCATGACTCAGCCAGGAGTTTTCCCACCTCTTCTCTTAAAAATACCTCGGTAACACATTACAACCTGACACCTAAAGCTGAGGATCACAGATCTTCACTCAAAGAAGGGTTTTTGTAGGTGACAGTATAACATTTCATAAAGTAGCAGCATAATTATGTGACAGCCAAATTTTAAATATCATGTTCACTGTTAGTATGAATACATCAAATTAATACAGTATTATTTCCATAAGAAATTATGAGCCTTATTATTACATAATGGCATTTTCTTTAATAAATGGTCTCTTGCATTATAAATGTTAAATTATATTATGGTATATCCTCCTTCACAATGTTAATTTACCTTCAAGCATTATTCATATGCTGAATTTATATCAAGCTATAATAAAAAATGAGGCATTCTAGAAGTGCCATTACTTTTGTCATTATAGTTCGTCTGTATTTGAAAAGCACCTGGGAATCCATGGCATGTCCCTGGGACAAAGAGTATCAGAGGGACTTGCCCACCCTGGAGAGTCCCTGGACTAGAATGCCTATAGAAGTATTGCAGGTCTGAATAGCACATGCCTTGGAAGAAATGATCCAGGAAGGTAAATCTTAGACATAAACTTGAAAGCAGGGCAGCATTGAACATGGGCACACTTTCCACAGAAATGGAGTGAGTGTTCTTTGCGCTGTTTTTGTTTTGATTATGATTAGCTGAAGCTAAGGGGCAGTGTCGGTTATGATCTTTTGAGCTATGTTTTTAAAACAGTACAAATGAGGCTGTTGATGAGCAAACTTTAAGCACTCTCACCTCAACAGTGTGTTTACAATATTCTAGGCCACATTTCTCTCACCAACCACAGGCCTAAATAATCTAACCAACCACATTCTCTGTATCTATACCTATGGTTAATAAGTGCTGTCAGTGTAAGTCACATAACTTTGACTGTTGATCAAATTCATGCTGAACTCTCATATAATTCAATAAGCTTACTTTTTTTTAAGGCCTGGATGGTCTGGAACTCTCTATGTAGACCAGGCTGGCTTTGAGTTCACAGAGATCCACCTGCCTCTGCCTTCTGGGTGCTAGGATTAAAGGCGTGTATCACTAAACCCAGCTGTTTATTCTTCAATTATTATTTTTAAAGATTTATTTTATTTTTATGTGTGCCTGTATATATGCATGTACACATATATGTGAGTGCCTTCAGAGGCCAGAAGAGGGCATCAGATTCCCTGGAGAAGAAGTTATAGGCAGTTGTGAGCTGTCCCATGTGGGTGCTCGGAACCAAACTCCAGTCCACTGCAAGAGCAGCAAGGACCCTTAACTGCTTAGCTATCTTTCCAGTCCCAAGCTTTCTATTTTGATTTATTACAAATATTCTCTCTCCATCATTCATCTCCATCAGCCAGCCCCTAATCCCTCATTTTTAGCAGATGACTGCACCCCAAGTTACTGAACTATATCAAGGCTACTGAGCACTGTGCCCATAACTCTGTCCTTTTTACATCCAAGTCCCTGGCTTCCTCTGCTCCTCCCTCTTTTTTCTCTTACATATATTCTTTTTTCTACACAGTGCCTTACATTAAAGAGTATTAATGGAATCTGCTTCTTGTTAAATTTATGTTTAACAGCACATGAAAGCATAAAAATTATACACATTAGCAGTCCGTACCATGTAACATTTTGTTACGTGTATGCACTATGTAATGTTTAAATCAAGTTAAATATCCATCTCCTCAAATATACTTTCTTCACAGTAAAAACACTCAAAACCTCTTCTTCTAGTGTTTTTAGATACATAGTGTAGTTCTCTCTACAGTCATTCTACTGTACAATAACACACCAGAAATTCTTATTCCAATCTATAACTTTATGCCCATTGTCAATCTTTCCACATGTTTCCATGCCCCTGACTCTCTGTCTCTGGTAACTACCATTCTACTCTCAAATTCTAGAAGGTCAATTTTTTACATATTACTGAGATCAGATAGTACCTATTTTTCACTACCTGGCCCATTTCACTTAACGTAAAGATCTCCAGTTCCATCCTTATCACGAATGACAGGATTTTATTCTTTTTTATGTCTGCATAGCTTAGATTGCTTCCAGGTCTTGGCAGTTGTGAATAGTGCTGCAATAAACATGGGAGTGCACATCCCATGCTGATCTCATTTCCTTTGAATATACACTCAGAGGCTGTCAAGATGGCTCAGCAGGTAAAGGCACTTGCCATGAAGTCTGATGACCTGAAATCTATCTCTAGGACTCACACTGTAGGAGAGAACCAACTCCCACAACTGTCCTCTGACCTCCACACATGTGTCTTAGCATGGACACACCCTCCTACACACACATATACAAATTTAAAAATTAATTTACATTCAGTTTCTTCTACCTATGACATGGATCACATCTGTTCTCAGTTTCTCTGTGATCTAGACTACCACTTGTGCCCCCTGTCTCTTCAATGTTTCTATAGATATACTTGGATTTTCTAGATCTGGTTATAGTAGGTCCCCAGAAAGGTGGATACCTCATGAATACCTTAGAATATGACCCATACATTTTAAGTACTTAACAAATATTTATCAAATTAAAGACTGCATATTGAATAAAATTCTGTAAAGGTTTCAATCTATATGAAGGCATGGGGGAAAAAGAATAGAACAAAATAAGAATTTTTTTAAAAAAACATAACAATGGTCAAGACTTATGTGAAGAAAATGTATTACATTACCCAAACCATTAAAGAACACCTAATGAAGTGTAGAGATATACTATGTTCTTATGAGACATCAATAATATCATGATGTCATTATAAAATTAAAAGTCAATGCAGTGTCAATCAAAACCAGAGCTTGTTCTGGCTAGATTTTCTAAGGTACTGTATTCTTGGTGTTCTGCTACATTGATGCTTTTGCCATCTTTTTTCAGGGTTGATTCCTAGAGAAATCAAATGACTCCCTTTGAAAGTGCCCCTTTGATGTACAAACTAACCCATTTGGGACAAACATCTCCTTTATCAAACTCTGGACACACCAAAACAACATTCTCTGAGCCCTAAATCACCCTGGTCAGGTGCCAAGGAAACAGGGCCCATTCCTATAGCACAGAGCCCACCCAAACTACCCAAGATGTCTAGTCCTATGCAGACTCAGCACAGCTGTCTTGCCTCACACATTTCTTTCCATGAACATCACAAGAAGGCTCAAGGCCATTCTTCCTTCTGTGTTTCCTGACCCATCTATGTGCTTCCCCAGATGACCCAGCATGGTGCTATAGGATAAATTATCTCTGGGGTTCTGTGAACATAAACTTTTCCTAACAATCACTTCTCTGTCTGTATCTCACCATATTGAATTAAGACAAATCTGGGGTACATTTTAAAGCACAGTGTAGTTCAAAAAATATACTATGCACATATAAATGTTCTGAAAGGATAAGATTAGTCAAGAAGAACAAAAACTATAAGCATGTAAAACATCTACAGAAAATCAAAACAACTATAAATATATAGTAATTAAAGCAGAAATTGACAAACCGATGAGACATAATAAAGCATCTAAAAATAGACATGCCATATAGATATATGATTACGCCTATTCAAGACAGTAGAGAAAAGATGAACTATTTAATATTTATTTATTTTTTTTTTATTTGTAAGAGTATTTGCCTGCACGTATGTATGTGCACTATGTACATGCCTAGTGCCCAGAGAGGTCAGAAGAAGGTGCTGGATTCCCTGAAACTAGAGTTACAGATGGTTATGAGCCACTATGTGGGTTCTGGGAACCCAACCTGGGTCCTCTGCAAAAACAACTGCCCTTAACTGTTAAGTCAACTCTCCAACCCCCAAGATGAACTATTTAATGCATTTTATTTGCACAAATGTATAAACCACAGAAAAATGAAAAATAAATTTTGAAACTTACTTCACACCATATGCAAAAATGAATTCCAGATGGGATATGGAACCAATTTTTTTTAAGATATGGAAATACTTGAAGAAATTTTAAGAGCATATTTGTGTAATCTTATGATGCCTTCCTAAACCAGACAGAAAGGCCAGACTGCAAAATAATATCACAAAGTAAGAAAGGGGCTGGAGAAATGACTCAGCAGTTAAGAGCACTTCCTACACAACCATGAGGACTTGAGTTCAGATCCCAGCAATCATGTAACAAGCCAGGTTTCCCCCACATACTTCTCTCCAGCCATGAGGGATTTGATGCCTTACTCTGGCCTCCCTGGGTCCATAGGCTCAAGAATCTGGTGTAAAACATACTCACAGACATATAAACCACATCAATCAATCAATCTTTATAAAACAGGCAAGAGCCAGGTGTGGTAGCACAGGCCTTTAATCCCAGTACTCAGGAGGCAGAGGCAGGTGGATCTCTGTGAGTTCAAGGTCAGCCTGGTCTACATAGCAAGTTCTAGACCAGCTAGAGATACAGGGAGACCCTGTCTCAAAAAGACAAAAAAAGACGCTGCAACAAAGCTGGCAGAGGCTTTCATGACCCTCATGCCTGGTTTCCACTATTCTATTTCAGTTATGCTGGATTAAGCTGGCCATTTGCTAAACAAATCTTTCCTATTGCCTCACATTTTCTCATGTGTCACTTCATCTGCACATGCTAGGACCTCTCAAGTCCTTTAACACTTATCTTAACTGCATCTCCCCTATGACTCGAACCTTAAGGTACCACCACCCCCAGGCAGAAAATAATCTCTACCTCTGAATTTCTGTAGCAGTTTTGTTCCTCTTAGAACCACTACTACAAAATGATGCCATCTATTTACCTAGCTCTTCTATTACACCTCAGGCTTACTGAGGGCCTAGAATGGAACTCATTTCCTCCATAACTCTCAGCTCCTTCTATAGCAATATTCCCCAATGTGGAATACATAGCACTTGCAGCATGCATGATGGATGAATGTTTTTAATATAATATTGTACTGTTATTTTATGACATTCTATTCATAGGAAGTGATACTTATATTCTTTTCCAGTCATGATTTAATATTTCTTTCATTTTTAAAGATTTATTTTTTATTTGTGTCTTTCTGTTTCTCTGTGTGTGAGTGTGAGTGTGTGTGTGTGTGTGTGTGTGTGTGTGTGTGTGTATGACAGTATGTGCATGTGTTGGTACAGGTGCCTGCAGAGTCCAGAAGAGGATATTGGATTTCCTGGAGCTGGAGATAGAGGTGGTTGTGAGCCACCAGCTGTGGGTGCTGGAACTGAACTTGGGTCCTCTGTAAGAGCAATGAATACTCTTAACTGCTGAACCCTCTCTCCAAGCCCTGATGATTTAATATACCTTTCAAAATAAATGTACTTGGGACTGGGGTGTATCTCAGTGGTACAGCATGTGCTTAGCATGCATGAGGCTCTGGGTTTCATCTCTAGCATTGAAGGAGGTGGGGAGAAAGCAGAACTTATAGTGAAATAAATGAATTTAGGCAAAAATATAGTGAGTCAAAAGAAAAATACATATGACACCTAAGGCAGAAACCACAAAAGATAAAATAAATCATCAAAATTTGAAACTTGTCTATTAGAGGACACCATCAACAGAATGAATGTATTTGAGAGAGAACAGAGAGAAAGTGTTTGCAAATTATGTATCTGATAAAGAATCAATATCTATAACATATAATGCCTACAATAGAACTACAAAAAGTAAACCTTCTGATTTTTTTTTAAAAACTTGGGCAAGCCGGGCGTGGTGGCTCATGCCTTTAATCCCAGCACTTGGGAGGCAGAGGCAGGCAGATCTCTGTGAGTTCAAGGCCAGCCTGATCTACATAGTGAGTTCCAGGACAGCTGGGGCTACAGGGAGACCCTGTCTCAAAAAAAATAAAATAAAATAAAAAACTTGGGCAAATGAGTTATATAGACATTTCTTCAAAGAAGAAATAAATATGGCCAAATAACTCATGAAAAGATATTATCATCAGTCATTAGGAAAATGTAAATCAAAATAACAATGGGATAGCATTTTAGGTCTATCAAGATGGTTATTATAAAAAATAAGCCAAGCATAGGAGCACATGCTTTTAATTCCAGCACTAAAGAGGCAGAGGCAAGTAGATTTCTGTGAGATTGAGGTCAACATGGTCTTCATAGCGAGTTCCAGGTCAGCTGGGGCCACAGGGGGAGAGATCCCATCTCAAATAAATAAGTAAATAAATAAATAAATAAATAACATTACAAGTGTTGGTAGAACTTTGTATATTGCAAGTGAGAATGTGAAATGATACAGCCTCTGTGGAAAACAATGTAGTTGATCCTAAACAAAATCAAATATGAAATTACCATATGATCCAGCAATTCCACTTCTATCTATCCAAAAGAAATCAAAGTGGTGACTCTGCTTTGTATATATTTTTATATATTTGTACACCCACGTTCACAGTTACCATATTTATAAAAGCCAAAAATAGAAATACCACCAATATTTGTCAACGGATGAACAGACTGACAAAATGTTTTACACACACAATGAAATAAGACTCAGATTTTTTTTTAAATTAAATTCCAACACCTATTTTTTTTAAACTCATTTAAAAAATTTATTTAAGTTTGTTTTATTTTATGTGTGTGAGTGTATTGCCTGCGTGTAGGTAAGTGCACCCGTGTTGTGCAATGCCCACGAGGACAAAAGAGGCCATAGGATCCCCTGGAACTGGAGTTACGGACAGTTGTTAGCTGCCATGTGGGTGCTGGGATTTGAACCAGGGTCTTCTGCAAGAACAACCAGTGTTCTTAACCGCTGAGCCATCTCTCCAGCCCTAAATTTCAACACCTATTACAACTTAAATGAACCCGAAGCCATCGTGCTACATAAAATAAGCCAGTCACCAAAGAACAAAAGCTGTACAACCCCACTTGCATGCGATGCACAGAGACAAGGCAGAGTGATGGAAAGGAGACTATGGGGTCATTGTTTAATAGAGTCTCAGCTTAGGAAGATGACAGTGTTCTGGGATGGAATGGCAGCAATGGTGGAACAACATTGTGAATGTGCTTAATGATACTGAACTGTACACTTAAGAATGATTAAAATGTTTAATTTCATGTTATATTTTAATTAACAATTTTAACTGACGTGATTATACGTATTTATGGGATCTCATATGATATTACAGGTATATAATGCACAATGTTCAGATCAGGGTAATTGGTATAGCCGTCCCCTCAAGCATTCACTATTTGTGCTGGGAAATTTTTAAAAACTCTGCTAGGTATTTGAAATATACATATAGGTGTGCATACATGTGGAAGCCAGAGGTCAACTCTGGGTGTGGCTCTTTAGGAACCATCCATCTCAGTTTTTGAGTAAGGTCTCTTATTGGTGTAGAGCTCAGCAATTAGGATAGGTTGGCTAGCCAATGAGCCCCAGGGATCCTACCTCCACATTACCAGCACTGGGATAAGTATGTGTCACCACACTCAGCTTTGTTTTAAAACTAGGTTTGGGGGTACTCATGCTTGCATGGCAAGCACTTTACTGATAAGCTAATTCCCCAGTCCTCAGAAAAATGTCTATAACTGGCCAAGTGGTCTGTCAAAAATAATGTTCTAGAGGCTGAATGGATGGCTCAGCAGTTAAAAGCACTGACTGCTCTTGCAGAGGACCTGGGTTTGATTTCCAGCACCCACATGGCAACTAACAACTGCTTGTATTCTAGTTCCAGGGGATCCAATGCCCTCTTCTGACCTCCTTGGGCATTGTATGAAAAATAATGTTCTAATTAACTACGTCATCTGTCAATATTATCTAAAAGATGAGCTCTAGAGGTTATAACTTTGCTTTCTTTATGTTTATACCCTAAGCCCCACATCAAAGAATGCCTTAGAACAATGTTAGATATGTAACACTGGTTATGAACCACTCTGTAAATAAAGTTCATTATACACATGGATTTATTTATTATTTATTTATTTAGTGTTTAGTATTCAATCTTAGAAAAAAGACAATATATAGGATTGCCATAAACAATTATTATATTAATAAAAAGGCTTATGGTGTCCAGCTTCTCAGAAGGGAAAGAACAGAGTAGATTTAGTTTAAAATAATGTTTCATCTTATTTGCATAGACCATTAGTTGAACACATAATAAAACTTGAATTCAAATTCTCTCAGATTTTTTAAGAAGACTCAGCCTTTCCTACTTATCTCTATAATTTTTTTATTCTAATATCTGGAAAGGAGCAAACAAAATAAAATCCTCTGCTGAAGACCACATCTTTCTAATCACTCTGCACATCTACCTTTATTATGAGCTTATCTCTTAAATCCTCTAACAGTGGTTTTAAAAAGGACTGTTTTAAAAATATCAGATCTAGTTCGCCCCAAACAAAAGAAAGAATGCATTATACATGGCTTTGTGTTTTGATCCTGAAGTTTCTTTTAGCTTCACCATGTCCTGAATTCATGCACAACCTTCCAGATGATTTAACCTTCAGTTCAAAAACATTTTTGTTGCTTTGGACTTGTGGAATCAGGGATGGGGTATTTTTTGCATCAATAAATACCTATCTAAAAGAACACAACAAAAATATAAGCAAGCTATCTTTTGAAGAAAAAAAAAGGCATAACAGTATAATAGGCTGGTAATCCTCAGTGACCTTAACCATGCCCTCCCAAATCTGTGCAGTCAAAACTGAAGTGAGGAACTACATTATATAGCAATACACATTATCTTCATATTAGCATATAGCCTATATTTTTGGTTTGCTTCCTACCACAATTGGCCAATGTGCAGAGAACAAGAGGCCACAGAGTGCTTATCCATGAATGGGACATCTATTTCAAGGATTATTGCCAAAGAGGAGGAGGAAAGATTGTAAAAGCCAGAGGGGTTGGATGACCACAAGGAAAAAGAGTCTTCCAGACAGCTGATCAGATACTCATATGAACTCACAGCAATGCTGACAGCATGCACAAGTCCTATGTAAGCTCAAACCAGACAAAATCCCAGCATAGTCATGGGGAAGTGGGTAAGAAATCCCAACCTAACCTAAGCAACTTTTGGCAATTAATGGCTGGTAGGAGGGGGAAAGACAGTGTCTTATAGGGATGGGACTCGTGGTGAGTCCAGTGCATGGGCCCCAGTGAAGGACATTTGGGGACACAAATCAGACTCTACAGGCCATATATATATATATAAAAATATGATAAAGTACATTAAATTGGTCAGGGGATTGTAGGGCAGGTGCAAATACCATCAAAGTATATTGTATGAAAATCACAAAAATTCAGTAGAAAAGAAGACAAATGACAAAAAAGTAGAATTATTCACAACAACCTAAAAAAATAGGCATCTTGGGTCAAGTTTGAAGAAACAGACTCATATCAGAACGATATCTGCATTAATAGTTTCTAGCACACATTGCTCTGGTTGTGGCTGGCATCAATAACAATAAACTTTTAGCTCTGACTGTGTAGAAGGACATTTCTTCTGAAAGTAAACGAATAGATATATCTCTCTCTGTTATGATGAGATTCAGATAGTAATATTTTTGCTAAGTTCCTGGAATGCAATTGTTTGAAAGGAGATGATAAATCTATTCCTCTAACAGATTTAGTATTCACAGGGATTTCATCATAATTCAGTCATAGATTAATCGCACAGTAGATTTATTCATCTTTCATTCTCCCATAACAAGTCTGATCATGATTGCTTTGTATGTCTCCATTTGGCACACTGTGCCTTTATTCATTTAACAGGATTATTTATTAATCAGGCATTTATTAAATAGGGTTTAAAGGAACTCAATGGATCTGATACAAAGTGCATTAGAACTATCATTAGGATTATTTTTATTTCAGGTATTCATTTAAACAGACCTCATTATATTTAAAGGAAATAGTACTTATAAAATGGATGTTTCATCTTAAATACATTTATCCTGGCATTATGAAATACCTGATATGGGGATAATCTAGTTAAAAAGAAAAAAAATTAACCATGTATCATCTCTATGACTGATACTTAGAGGAAAAAAAAATACTTCCAAATTAATATCTCATAAAGAAATAATCCTAGTTAAGAAATAAAATCCCCCTTGATCCAAATGAGAACTTTTAAGTAAAGGTAACCAACCACCATAAAAATTCCCCACACAAATCTGCCAACTGCCATAAAATCCATATTTGAACTGATACACTATTTTGCCTTATCGTAGAGAAAAATTGTGATTACGACAGAGCATTTTATTTGAGAACTAAATGTGTAATGACTGAACTTGAAGTGAATGCACAGAGGAAATTGAGGAAGAAGAGTGGGATGTCAGGGGCCCGGGCTCCCCTTGACAACTCCACTCCCTAAACATTCTTGCTCAACATCTGCCATGGCAGCCTCCATAAAGGGGGAATGATGGAAACTGAGAGAAAAAATGAGGTAAAAGACAACAAGAGAAGTGTCAAATAAAGGCAAAGCATGGAATTTAGGATTTGGAAGAAGTTTTGCATACCCCTAGCACTCTGTCAAACTCTGGGGGTAACAACAGTAACACAGCAACAGTATATATACAGGGACGGCAAGGTCATTAAACAAAACTTATTTCTCAAAGAGGAGAAAAAGTGAAAATGACTCTCAGACTCATTTGAAATGAATACATTCCAATGGATTTCATATGCAAATTTAGCAAAATAATTCCAAGAAAATAGCCAGTCCAGTGATAAGCCATAAGAAGCATAAGATATTTGCATCTTGATTTTATAGACCTTACCATCAAAGCAGAAATATTGCAAGTAACTGAACTTAGAACTTTTGAAAATGAAAAACATTTATTTTGAAGCAGTGAGATACTATCACCAGTTATTAATGTTTTCCTATTGAGCTGTCTCTAGGTACAATTGTTCCATGAATAAAAATAACGGAAGGTGTGATTTTTTATTCATTAAGTAGAGTCTCGCCAAGCACATACTTCGTTTAGGGTTCTGTCTGTCTAGCACTGACTCAAACAATCCAGAAACTGAGATAAGATGGCCAGAGCAGTCAGGTGAAATCCCAAGACTACTTAGAGACAGGCATTTCAAACACCAAGCTGGTCAAGCTGGTCACAGCACCTAACCAATTCTGCCCCCTCTTTGACAGAGGGGGCAGAAGTTTGAGATCAAGAGGGGGCAGAAGTTTGAGATCGGTGTCCTATTCAGGGATAGGCACTCTGTAACCTCTTGCTCTCTGCACATTGGCCAGTTATACGTTTCTGTGTTAATCACCATCTGCTGCCTAATGACTCTAACTGCATGCTCTGCTTCTTTTTGTAAACCACCTTCTCCTGCATTCCAGTTTCTCTGGCCTGGCTTTTTATAGCAATTTCTATCTATTGTCTCAGAATCCACACCCCATTCTGGCCTGTTTTGGTTTCATTTCTTTTGCTGTGATAAAATACCCTGATGACCCCCCCCCCGAAAATTGGGGGGATTGTCATGGTTGTCAACTTGGCACCCCTAGGAAGAGGGAATTTCCTCTATCCTGTTGGCCTGTGACCATGTCTGTGAGGCATTTTCTTGATTGTTGGGTGATGTGGGAAGGCCCAGCCCACTGTGAGTGGTACAGGTGGTCCTAGATTATGTAAGAAAGCAGGCTGACAAGAATGGACTCCCTCTCTAGAAACTACTGACCAAGGAGTCTCATAGACCCTCAAACAATACAGGCCATTGTCTCTGCTCTTGGTTACCCACCAAAACTTGATAGTAAGACTCTATTGCTGAAGACACTACACATATGAGCTGTAGTAAAAACAAGGAGAAATCAAGCTGGTGCTGACTTCAGAGCCTCATCACTACTGACTAGTGCTTGTAGTTCTGGAAGGTACTATATATGCTATCAGAAGGAAAAAATAATCATCAACCTTACCCCGCTGTGAATTCAGTGAACTCCAACAACTGGCCTGGCAAGACTTGGCCACTGTGCAATAGTGGCATGAATATTATGGTAGTAACTAACCACTCTCTAACTGGATTTAAGGTCTTCTTTATAGGATGGAGCCCATACCTGACATTGATAACAGGATTAGGAACCTGAGGCTGGATAGGTCACAGGAGATAGGGAAGAGCCTAATACTGGTTTCAACTAAATAGTTTTCATATTAAACTGATAGCTAACGACTTATTGTCATACCCATAGATTAATGTATCTCTCAGCTCTGACCAAAGAAGTTTCTTTATGCAGCAGATGGTGATTAACACAGAAACGTATAACTGGCCAATGTGCAGAGAGCAAGAGGTTACAGAGTGCCTATCCCTGAATAGGACACCGATCTCAAACTTCTGCCTCCCAAGGCTCAGCAATCATTGTCAAAGAGGGGGCAGAAAGACTGTAAGAGCCAGAAGTGGTGGATGACCACAAGGAAACAGAGTTTTCCAGACAGCTGGTCAGTTACTCATATGAACTCACAGCAATAGTGACAGCATGTATAAGTCCCATGCAAGCTCAAACGAGACAAAATCCCAGCATAGACGTGGGAAAAGTAAATAAGAAACCCCAATCCAACCTAAGGAACTTTTGGCAACTGATGGCTGCTGGAGGGGAAAGACAGTTTATTTCAAGGATGGGACTCTTGGTAGGTTAAGTAGGCTCCAATGGATGGACCCATGCTGAAGGACATTTATATATGTATGTATGAATAGTACATTAATTAGGCAGGGGGTAAAAGGGAAAGTACAGATAGGGGAAGGGATCTAAATACCATCAAATTATATTGCATGAAAATCACACAGGCCAGTGGAGCAAGCCAGTAAGCAGCACTCCTCCATGCTCTCTGCTTTGGCTCCTGCCTCCAGGTTCCTGCCTTGGCTTCCCTTGATGATGGACTGTGAGCTGAAGCCAAATAAACCCTTTCCTCCCCAGGTTGTTTTGGTCATGGTATTTATCACAGCAAAAGCAGTAAACTCAGGGAGAAAGCGTTTATTCGACTCTCAATTCCAGGCTACAGCACATCATTTTGAGGAAATCCAGGCAGGAACGCAAGCAGCTACTCACATCACATCCATAGTCCAGAACAGAGAGAAATGATGCACCCACACTGCCTGTTTGCTTTTGCTCAACTAGCTTTCTTCCCTCTTACACAGTTCAGGGTCCGGACCATGAAATGTGTTACCCACATTCAGGATGAGAATTCCCACGTCAAGTGAGAATCAATACACTTCCCCTTAGACATGCCCATAGGCCAATCAGATCTAAATTTTTCTCCACTAAGGCTCTCTTCCCAAGCGATTCTAGGTTGTGTCAAGTTGACAGTTAAAACCAACCAGCACATGGCCCTACTTTTACTGTGTGCTCTACAGCCACAAGTCTTTAAAACTACCAAGCTATATATATCACTTCCCTGGCTTTGCACCTTCCCTTGCTTTTAGCATAAAAATCAAAACCTGAGCCATGGCCTACGTGGCTCTGCAGTTTGGTGGTCCCTTCTCCTCCTCTCCTGTTTTACTAACCTGCCCCAGACATAGCAGGCTTTTAGACCATTAGTTTCTTTAACACAAACTTCCCTGTTGCTTCAAGCACATTGTACATGTTCTTTCCATTTTCTAGATTACTTTGCCCACCCCTGCACCTCTATCTCTAGTGTATCCTTTAGCTTTATGTTTAACTCTTTCTCAGGAATGCACCCTGACCAGTCCATCCTCATCCCAGCCAAGTGAGGTCTCCTTATTAGAAGTTCTACAGGCACCTTTATCGCAAGTGTAAGTAAACTAATCTCGACTTCCTGGGTACCTGATTCCAGAGCTGCAGAGAACAGGAACTGTCAACTTTGAAATCAGCTTGTACAGCTGTATTACTGAGGAAACATGGTCTTGTTTGGCTACCAAATTTTGGGTTCTGCCAAAAGTTGTGCTTCCCAGATGTTACATGCACAACTGCGGAAGGACCCTGACATGTAAAGCCTCTTTCACTTTATCTTCTTTTCAGTTCTCTTCCCTCCTGCATCTGTCCTGGACACCAATCTTTCGGGTTCAGGAAACAAGTTGTACCCTAAATTCAGCTTTCTTCAAAATGGAACCTTCCCTCTATAGTGCATTGGAAAATGCTACTCAAAACTGTAGGTGCACTACCGTCATTTCCCCAGTTTACACGGGAAAGGAGCAAGAGGTTTCAAGATTCTCCTCGATGAACTATCAGAAGTTCATCCTGGTTGATAGCTGCTGCTGTGGCCTCAGGGTAGAAGTGAGTATACCTACTTGGCAAGCATCATGCCCATGCAGAGGTCACCCGCAGCTGTGTCCTGTGGGGAGCACTTTTAATATGCCACTTTATGATGGTTGAATTGCACATGTCACATAAGTCTGACAGAAGGGCTGAGTTAATGTTAATTAGGACGATCAGAGTTCTTTGGAACTAGCACTACTAAAAGCTGTGGAAAATTTCTGTTCCTCTGGTATGTCATCTTATGAATTCCTTACTGAGAACTGGATTTGTGCTCTTTACATGGGGTCAGCTGATCAGCCTCACAGGCAGATCAGTCTCCCCACCCCTGGATACTGCTTGCTAAAGCTGCTGTCTCTTTCAACCTTCTGAACTTAACCAGACAACAGATCCCTAGTTCTGCCTTTTGGTCCTATGAGGTATTATGTACTAGACTCTTATTTTCCTAAGCAATACTTCAGACGAGAGTCTAAGTCTTAAAAACACATTTACATCAATCCTTATAGGCATGAGACAGTGTCAACTGAGATGTTTTAACATGTATATTTTCAGCTTATCTTAAAAATTTTAATTAAAAACATCCTTGAGGAGTGCAGGCCTTTAATCCCAGCACTTGGGAGGCAGAGGCAGGTGGATCTCTGTGAGTTCATGGCCAGCCTGGGCTACTGAGAAACCCTGTCTCAAAAAGACCAAAAAAAAAAAAAATACCTTGAGTAAATTAGCCTTACACAATTTCTTAAACCACATCTGCTGATAAATGTCAAGTGGACTTCTTAGATTATTAGTTGAAAGGCCTAGATTTGCCCCAAACCTGCCACAACTTCTTAACTTCCTTTCCTGTGGCTATCTTTGTTTGCTTGCTTGTTTGTTTGTTTTAAGGATGCTAACATCATGTGTTACTGTTACGGTGAAGAAGGCTGTTTGATCCTTCCACCATCAACTAGAAACCCTCTCAGTGGCCTTGTGGGTCGTAGGCCTTTAAGGTTGCCCCCACATGTGCCAAACAATAGCTCACATTGGATCCTGCAGCCAGATTGAAAAGAAATTCCAAATTCTGCCCCAAAGGACTAATTGAACTTAGCAATTTGTTCTTTTTCACAAAAAACGTACGTGTAGTACCTTTTATAATACAACAATAAGCTACCATGTGGATTTCTGTGGAATTCTGGAACACTGCCAAAGCAACAATAGCTCTTTTTCTTTAGGAGTAAGACCCATATGTCAAAATTTATCTAGAAGCTCAATTTGGCTTGCTGCTTCATCATGCTAGGAATATAACCACAAAATTATATTACTGTTCATCATGTCCAGGGGGATCCCAATTCATAGTGATTTATGCCATGTGGTACAGTGGCCCCAGCGATGTGCCAGTCCTGTCACACTACTGAGTGGATCGTAAGACTGTACTTGGTTTTACAAATTTTAATTGACATGAAATATTCAGAAGCTAGTTGAGATAATTTATAATCTTCAATTCCCTTCTAGCTATTTAATTTCCCAACAGATTTATGAGCCATATATACACACAAGTATGCTCACACACCAACACATGTTGTCATACCACAGAAGACTACTGTAGGGCAAACTAGCTCTGTGTGAAAAGAGCAAAAACAGTGCCACAAACTTCAGAGAACTTAGTTTTCCATTTATTTTTAGGGTCAAAATAATACCACCTTGGGGCTGGAGAGATGGCTTAGCAGTCAAGAACACTAGTTTTTGTAAGAAGACCCGGTTTTGAATCCCAGCACCCACATGGCAGCTAATAACTGTCCGTAACTCCAGTTCCAGGGTATCCAACGGCCTCCTCTGTCCTCCATGGGCATTGCACAACACAGTTGCACTTACCTACATAACAGGCAATACACTCATACACATAAAATAAAAATTAAAAAAATAATACCACCTTGGCATGACCAGAAATTGATTGCTTATTAATAAGACAATGGGAAGCCTTTGTAAACAGTGGTTTGGGCTCTAATTGGAATCACTTGGGGAGGTAATAGATCAACTTCCAGACTCAGGTCACACTCAATTCTCACCATTAGATTTCTGAGGTGAAATCCCAACATCAGTTTTTTACTTATTTATTCATTCATTTACTCATC
Organism: Nannospalax galili; assembly: GCF_000622305.1. NCBI lineage: Eukaryota > Metazoa > Chordata > Mammalia > Rodentia > Spalacidae > Nannospalax > Nannospalax galili. Next base: position 13,694,600 of record NW_008359442.1, read on the forward strand.
CATTTTGAGACAGGGTCTCACTATATAGCTCTGGCTGGCCTGAAACTTGCTATGTAGATGAGGCTAGCTTTGAACTCACAGAGATTCACCTGTCTCAGTCTCCCAAGTGCTGGGATTAAAGGTATGTGTGGGAATGACTTTTATAAATGGATATAATCTGAACTAGTGACTTTTAATTAACCCTGCAAAACCATGTGCTCTTATGCCTTGTGACCTTGGCACCTGATCCTTGGCAACCTCAATTTGGTACTCTACCCAAAAAGATATGAATGAATGAATGAATGAATGAATGAATGAATAAATCATTACTTGAGAATTAACATATCAAAGCACTGAAAGTGGAGCCCCATCCCCATTGCTCACAGTGGAGGTTGGAAAGGATGGACTGACCTTGGATGAATGAGATATTCTAGAACTAGGGATAAAACAGCTGGATGGTCTGTTAAGGTTAGGGTGGAACCAAGTTTGTACTTCTCCAATTGAATCTGGAGAAACTATTTTGAAAAAAAAAAAATCATGGGTAGGGCTGAACCCTGGGCAGTTCTAGAAATGACATTCCATCAGCACAGTGCCAAGAGACAGCCAGTTCCAAGGGATGCCTAGGGGAACAAGTGTCCAAGTTCAGGCCCACTCTTAAAAACTAAATTTAAGAGTTAAGCTTTTATTCAGGTAATTATAATGGTGGCATAGTAATGCTGCAGGTGTGCAACACCACACCTCATTGTTTTGTTTTATTTTTAAACCTCCCCAAGGCAATTCCAATGTGCAGTCAAATTTCAGAAAAACTCCTTTAGAATCTGTTGATTCCTGAGGTCTTTTAAAAATATATAAAATGAGTCAGGCATGGTGGCACAGGTCTTTAATCCCAGCACTTGGAAGGCAGAGGCAGGGCAATCTCTATGAGATCAAGGCCATCCTGGTCTACATAGCAAGTTCCAGGTCAACTGGAGCTCTAGGGAGACCCTGTCTCAAAACAAAACAAAACCCTTCAATTATATATATATATATATATATATATAGAGAGAGAGAGAGAGAGAGAGAGAGTGAGAGAGAATGACATAGATGATCGACAATAGAAGATGATAAATAGATGGTTGATAGATAGATAGATAGATGATAGAAAGATAGATAGATGATAGATAGATAGATAGATGATAGATAGAAAGGTAGATAGATAGATGATAGATAGATGATAGATAGAACAAGCTTAAGCAATATTGATTATAGAATTTCACATGTCTCTTCTGGGGGAGATCCTAAATTCACTTCATACCTCTTTACTAGAAGAGAGTTAGAGAGCAGGCAAGTCAAATGACTTTCCCAAGCTCTCTCAGTATTAGCAGCAAAGTTTTATAGATACATTTTCTGCCCAATTCACTGCTCTTTCCAAAAGGTCTCATTGTTTCAATACTATCTTAGATTCTTTTCCTACTGCTGAGATAAAATACTCTGATACAAGCAACTTCAGGAAGAAAGGGCTTATTCTGGCTCACATTTCAAGGGGATGGCCCATCATGGCAGGGCAGTCACAGCAGCAAGAGTCTGAAGCAGGTGCTCACATCACATCCATATCAAGAAGCAGAGAGGGATGAATGTGTACTGCTGCTCCATTGCTTTGTCCTCTTACACAGTCCCGGATCCCAGGATTAGTGCCACACATAGTGAGTGGGTCTACTGCCTCAATTAACAAAATCAAGATAATCCCTGCTGGGCATACCCAGAGACCTATCTCTCAGATGATTCTAGATTCTGTCAAGTTGACAACACAAACCATGCATTTACTTTCATTCTATAGAAGCACACTACCTATAGCCATTCAGCCACCATATATATATAT